>NC_065920.1:4267284-4575850 GCF_024586455.1 Bactrocera neohumeralis | reverse complement strand
CACGACGCACTCAACGTCGCAATCTAGTGATTTTATAGTCCTCCGCAAGGACGTCGGCGACGGCACAAACGCAGTCTTCGTCAGTCGCTCACACGGACCGCGCGCGGGACGGCCAGCCGTTGCCACACTAACTTAAACGTTTGTAAAATGCTGCATCAATTGCAAGCGCAGCTACAAAATGCTACTGAAAAAATATGTCAAAAATCGACGAAAGTTGAAAATACTCTTTCTGCTCATGGTCATAGCGCTGATTGTGATTACCGTGGTCATACTGAACATCTCGCCCAATGTGAGCTCCACTGAACGCGTGCTCGACGAACGCTTCATAGCGCGCATCTATGGCGGTGGCGGCGGCGGTGGTGTTGTCAGCGGTGTGGGCAGCCAAGACGGCCGCTTGGAGCAGCCACCACTGAAATCGCCGCGCCAAAATGGCGTTATTGTGCCCGAGAAGTATGACGAACACAAGGTGAAGGCGCGCATAGCACAGGAGCGTGTGCTGCAGCTGCGCCAGGAACAGCAGCGTAACGCCGTTGATGCGGGTGAGGAACGCACCAAACTGGATGCCGTCACGACGGGTGTGCATATTTTCTACAGCGCGCCTGTCGCCTGGTATAAGACGAAGAAGCCGCAGCTGGTCGCACCTCAGTTGCAGCTGCGTGGCGCCGCCAAAGAGTTGCTGAACGATGTTTCCGACGCCGTCCTATCATCAGCTTCATCATCACCAACTTCAGGTCTAACATCGCCAACAACTACGACCACGACGGTGAAACCAGTGCGTATACTTAACACCGCATTCTATCCGGCTTTGGGGCTGTACAAGCCCACAACCAGTTTGCTGCAGAAGCATTTCGATAACATACACAATTGCGGCATTGGTGTGCTCATACTCAGCTGTAGCGGCAAAGCGGGCGAGGTGGAACTCTATCGTCAGCTGTTGGAACTGGCGCCTAGCTACAATTTGAGCATTACCTTTGAGATCAGTGTGGCGGGCAATCAGAGCGTGGAGTTTTTGCAGCAGCAATTGGAGGCGGTGCGTCGTTACGCCACCGCCGAGAGTTTCTATCGTGTTTATTCGTTGGCGCGTAAGCGCTTGGTGCCAGTGATTTACGTAAGCAACGCTTATAAGTTGAATGAAACGCCGGCTGGTCGTGCTTTGTGTCAAACGCATCCGGAGACGTTGAGGCGCATTTTCGATGCCTACTTTATTGGGCATATTCGGTAAGTTTGTTATATTTTTGAAAGAAAAGTCGTTTGATGATAGCAAGAAAATGTTAGAGACGACCCTTACTGATAATAAAATTACAATCAAGGGTTCCGAACTCTGCTAGATTTTCGGGAGTGCCTTTTTTTCTCATTTGTAGTACTAAAAAAGAAAAGAAGTTGGTGGATTCCATAAATTTAAAGACTTTATCAATGACTATATAGTTTTTTGGTATAGAAGTCGTATAGTTCTTAAAGCCAACTTTACTCCATTAAGGGAGTTCTGCATTGACCGAAACAAATGGTAGTCCGATGGTGCCGTTTTTTCGATTGCTTACTTCAATCTCATCAGTTGTTGACAGTAAAATGTAGAATCAATCCTTCGACTAGCCTGGAGCAGCTCATAGTGGATGATTCCTTTCCAATCCCACAAAATACTCAGCATAACCTTTCGAGGCGTCAATCATGGCTTTGCGACTATTTGTTGAGCTTCACCACTCTTGGACCAAGATTTTTTCGCACATTATTTTTAAATTCGGGGAAGGTTTTTTGTTGGTTAAATGAAGCTTAAATCTCACCTTTCTAACACTATATGATATGATGATGATGATGACAATGTGATTGGTAGCACTGGAGATAACGACTGCAACGACATCTATTGACAAGATACGAAAAGACTTTTTCGACTACCCAACATTAACTTTTTTTCAGAGATCCCACAAAACTCCTTAACTACACATAAGTTTTGTTAAGGAACATTGAACCATTCAACCGTTAATGAAATAAACAAAGTTCAAATATTTTTTCCTACCCCCCACAGTCTCAAAAACCATGTGGATATCATGCGACGACTCTGCTTCGAGGGCTTCTACAATAAATTACCAAGTAATGGCGCCACATTTGCGAGCACCTGGAAGAACTGGTCATATTTGAAGTCCTTCGCATTAACATACAAAATGTTATTTGTGCCAACAGTGGGACCAGGTTTCGCGGAACGCAATAAATTCCCACGACACGGTGATATACAAAGGCATCGCAGCAATGGCAGGGTAAGTGGAGAGGGCTATATTTGGCATAATTAAAAAGATTGTAGCAAAATGATAACAACCGAATAACGCTGCTTCTCTTCAACATGCCTACAGTATTATGGCGTCGCTTGGCGCACAGCCATACTCAACCACGTGGGTTTCATTAACATCGCCAGCTACAATAATTGGCCGGATGGCAGTCAAATCGAGGAGGTCATACCGAAAGCAGGATTTCTGGACTATAATCCGGGGGCGAAAACTAAGTATATCGATTTGACAACACATTGGGTGGGTAATTTCTTAAAGACGCGTCATGAGGCGGCTGCTGTTGCTGTTCTCGGCCAGCCAAGTTGTTATGAATTCTTGAATAATACAATTTGTTGAATGCCAGTTGGGTTAAAAAAAAAAATCAGAAAGAGGAAACAATATAAAAAAATCGACAAAAAAGTTGAAAAGCATAATAAATAATTAATTAATTATTATTAAATAATATTAAAAAATACGAATAAAAAAATTAAATAAAAATACAAATAAAAATTGAATTAAATATACAAGTAAATAAAAAATCAGTTTAAATAATGAAATTAAAAATCTAAAAATAAAAAAAACATATATATAAAACATTTTAAAAATCCAAAATTAACTACAAAAATTAACACTTTGCTTAAAAGTGAGCTCTGTAAACTATCTGCAACTACGGCAACAACAACAAAAGTTCAATGATCATATTACTTTCTTCGAAATTAATTGAGATATATACATATATAAAATATATATAAACAATAACTTTATATAATGAAGTCATATTAAATTGGCCGACGCCATTAAACATTTTGCTGTGCATTAGAAACTTTATATTTATACTAAAATATGCAGATTAAATATATTAATAACTAGTATACTAAACATTTATATACTCTACATACATACTTATAAAAATTATTATAAATAGTAGGTAGTCTGAGCAAGTGTGCTAGAGAGCCTTAAGTAGTTCTCAACGGGGTGGTTTCCTAGACAGTTAATAATTTTTTTTTCCCAATTTTGAGCTTTTGAAGGCGTGACTGTACAGACTGTAGTGACAGGGAGAGATTATTATGCTTCTTTTTCTGCTGACCCCTTTCCATATAACTGGTATATACATACATATATTGTATCAATATATAAAATATATAAACCTTCATTGGATTCATGTTTCCAATAGGGATCAGATCGCTTCGCTAGCACCCAGCAGTATATTGGACTTTATCAATATGCCGGGGCTCGATGAGACTTTGTGATTTAGCAGAGGGCGCAATAGATCGTCGCGGTGCATTCCTCGTCTACCAAACAATCAATGTCAGATGAATATATATTTTGCCGAAAACTTCCTCAAATCATTCAGAATATCGCCTTTTTAAATCATGTTTCTCGCAAAAAGTTTGAGATTTCCACGTAATGTGCAATTTCCAGTAGGTTCCATAAAGTAACAATAAACTTCTCAGCGAATCCTGAAAGAAAGCATTCTTTTATTTCCATTATGATCGCCCCCTCGAGCTTCTCTAAGTCGTTAAAATGCTTAACCACTTCTTCAGTGTAAGGTTGATGCCAAATCTACGCCATAAAAAAAGTGAGAGCTTCCACCATGAGTCTTTTGAACTATGAGGCTTCATTATTTCTCTAAAAATTCCACTTCTTTATGGAGGCTGTAATAGTAGAACTATACTGTGTTCTTAAGTACATGTCCAAAGGTAAATTTTAGAGATGTTAAGCGTGGATTCAAACGTCTATAACAGAAATAAGCCCAATTTAGCCACAGCGAGCTTGGGTTCTCACATTCCTTATTTTCCGTTCAGTATCACTGAGTTAAGAAATTTCTACTGACCTTTGAGCTACATATATTTGGTTACTTAAGTCCTTTTTGATAGCTTCCTTTTATATATCAATGAAATTTCTACAGTGAATCAAACAAAGTTGGGTTATTTATCAGATAATCTGTGTACCAAAATAGATCATTCAATAAATGATAGGATCTATGTTCCATAATCGTGGAGAGACCAGATTTTAAATTTTAATACGTTTAAGATAGTATTTTTAAACATTAAAGGGAAAGTTTTCGAAATAATAGAGAGTGCAAGGTCAGCTTTCTCGAGTCTAGCAATATAAACCAGGTTTTCAAGGAGGATTTTTGTGAGTGATATATGTAAAATAGTATAGAGATTGTGAAAAAATCAACCCTAACAATTTTGTTCCTTCCAAATGTTCATTATGTTTTTTTGGCCGCTGCTGGGGTGAGGTCCTAAGTCGAATATAAATAATTATATGCATTTTTACTAAACGTAGACCGATAAGAGAACGTACCAAGTGTGTATAATTTAATTTTGGTACGGCATTAGGACGGATTTCTTATCACAGTGGTCATAGCAGAGATTAACAATATAGTCAGGACCCAAGATTATACGCTTTATGAAGGCTGCTATCGGTTCTCTCACACATTGATATTCCCTTTTATTTAACATAAAATGACCTCTAAGCATCTAATAGCCAGATATATTTTCAAATAATCAAATTTTCTGCCATCCAACTGCTCTAGCACACACTCTTAATAGTCGTCTTCGATTCGCCACTACTCTGCTCATTAAACTCCCGTGTTAAGACATTAACATTGGTAATCAAAATAAATACAAGACAGTATGCGGATATTTCAACAAGCTATAAGTAAGTCAGTAAGTCAGCTGTTTGTTCGATTCGCCACTTTCCAAATTTTTGGCGATTGGAAGACAGCGAAATAAAGCTATTAAATACTTTACAACAATACTTAAATACTCACGTATTTATATAAGACGAAATGTGTTAAATCAACTCCAATAATTGCCAATTGTATTAGCTACTCTTATATTACATAATATCTAATAGATATTACTTATATATGAAAAGTAAATTCTTCTAATATTCTAAATAAAATCGCAATATAACTAAGATAATATTAAAAA
Organism: Bactrocera neohumeralis; assembly: GCF_024586455.1. NCBI lineage: Eukaryota > Metazoa > Arthropoda > Insecta > Diptera > Tephritidae > Bactrocera > Bactrocera neohumeralis. The sequence goes on along the minus strand of NC_065920.1, from coordinate 4,570,653 downwards.
GTCGAAAAATCATTCGAAAGCAATTGTTAGTTTAGTAAAATCACTTGTTATAAGAAAGTTTGAGCCACAAAGTGGACCTTTTTCAAATTCAATCAATTATTTAAGGAAATCTTAAGCTACTCTGCTGATAAGCATAAACCATGCACACTATCATTATCTCTACGAGAAATAAAGAAACCTTGTAGAATTTCAAATTTTATTATTCTATAACTAAAATACTAATAACTTCGTTTATACTCTTATATACATATACATACATAAGTACTTTACTATATAATATATAAATACAGGCATATATCAATAGCTTTAAATAGTGTAGCGCGACTAAAAATAAATAAATTTAAATATTAAAATAACAGTTAAAAATTGTGAGAGTTTTTTCGAAGACAAAAGAGAGAAGAACAAGATCTTCCGCTGAACCCTCCGCTTGGGTGCCGAATGGTAATAGGTATCACAGCTCTACGGCAATAGTTCGCCTCTGTTGCAGTTGAGAGGTATTTAGCTTAGATTTGACTTCTTAGTTGAGTGGTCTTTGCCCGTTAATAGTATAACATTCAAATAAGAAATCTTACTTCGGTTGGAATTACCAAAAAGGGCTGCGACCCATGCGGAGGATCAGCCTGGCTAGCCTAGACTCGGATGGATCTTACGGATACCTGGTGAATTGGAGGGAACTAGTTGTTCCTAGGAGAGAGCTGCGTTCCTAACAAGATTCGAAGTAGCCATTACAAAAGCAGAAGCTAAGCTTGGTTAAGGTGCAAGTAATGGCATTAACATTGGAGCTGAAGCTAAGTGTAGCTCCAGGAAGGACTAGCGACAGCTGTAACCAAACTCAGTAGCCAAAGTATGGCTACAAAGAAGGGAGGGAATGGTGATGCCACAAGTGGAGCTACCAGTAGTCCAACTGCCAAAGAATGGCCTACTTTTAGGGTCAATGATACAGTGAAAGCCAGGTACGCGGAGAAGTGTCGGTCTGCCTATCTGCTAAGAAGGGTACAGCTGCAACCACCAAACAATAATAAGTTTACAAAGCAGCTTCAGGATTCCATTGATTGTGCGAAAGCGGCTCTACTTTATTTAACGCCAGCAGTGGCAGCCAAGAGACAGGGGTCAGCCAAAGTGGCGAAGTAAATGAGTGTGGCACACGATAAATCGTTTGCCGGTGTGGCCCGGAACCGCAACTTCATTGGTGTGCTGGATGAGGGAGATGCCGAAAGAAAAATTCCCAGAGCCCAATCGAAGTGGGTGCAAGCTGCGCTGACAAACTTCGAAGTCAATATATTTGCTTGCATATAGTTTATAGTTTATGAAACGGGGAAGCTTGCGGATGTTGCATTAAAAGGAAATACTTCGAATATTTCTTAAGCCCTACGTTACTATTTAAAGAGCTTGGCATGAGATAGAGGTACATGGTACATTTCAAAGGAACGCGAATAAAAAATTTGCGCAGGTCTTAATTTTAAGCTGGCCAAAAGTGCGGGCACCGATGAAATCATAGTTTTCACTAGGATATACACGTGACAATGGATATGAACTCTTGAATTCGCCTTATTTACTGAGTTAGGGCTAGAGTTCACTGATAGGATCTCCGATCAGTACCTTAGGTCTTAGGAAAGGTAATTTTATGTCAGTTTTCATAGTTGAGATTAACAATATAGTCAAGACCCTTATTATAGATTTTATAAAGGCTGTCATCGGTTGGGAACTCACTTTTCTCCCACATCGGTATTCCTGTTATTTAACAAAAAATGTCCTGTAAGCATCTCATAGCTTATGGAAACTAAAGAACTAAAAAAAATTATATTCCGCTTACCCTTCCAATCATGGTCCTCGGCGCCAGGTTGCGACCAAAATGGTATGCTGGAGTCTTGTTTGAAATTTTCATCAACCAGACATTGGAAACAAAAGGAATGTAAACAATTCAAGGTGCGTGGATCACGAAATATTTCACTGCAGATGCGGCATTTCAAATCATCGGGAAATAACGAGGCATCCGGAGTAACGCGAATCAAGATGCTGGAACTTGGCGATGGACTTCTGCATAAAACAAAGGAAATGGAGGACTTTAAGATTCGAATTTTGTTATAGCACTAAAAATAACTGTATGGTATGATTAAACGCGCACCGAGACTAACTGGATCTTCGGCTCAGTATCGCCGCTAAAGAATCTTTTAGTGTTTCCAAGCAAAACACTGTTCTCTTTTGTTTACTTTCTACTTGTTTTATGTCCGTTTCATGCTTTTACACTCGTATGTAACATACATACATATGAATAATTCTAATTTCCCTATTTCCCTGCGACCCTGACCGCACGCATACGCAAACCCACTGAAGTGTATACGGTCTAACGCACCTTGAACGATTTGCTGACGCCTCGATTAGTTCGGTTGGTTGCAGCGCACGCGTCTCACCCGAACGCGATGACGACGCTCCACCCAATGCCAACACCGTGGAGGGAGAGGGCGTCAGAGTGCGCGCCGGCGACAACAGTTGTAACGGCGTTGTTGCGGTTGGCGTTGGTGGCACGGGTGTGAGTGCCGCTGTTGTGGCTTGCTTTACCGCCGTTATTGTCATTAACGGCGACAAGCCTCTCGTAACGGGCGATTTTAAGTTCAATGAGCGATTATCGTACAATTCCTTTGTCTGCTGTGCAACGACATGTTGCTGATGTGACTGCGGTTGTTGCTGTTGTTCTATGGCCACGGCTGCCATAGCAACATGTGGCACATTACGCGTTAAGCTTTCGTTCTGTGTGACATTGAGAAATTTTAGAATTTCACTGCCGCCACTACCGCTGCCGCCGCCAGCGCTGCTCAGACTGCTGCTGCGCACGGAGACCGATGACGCAGCGCTTAGCACATTATCCATTAGGGATTCCGGTGAAGTAGAGCTGCCAGGCTGCGAATTAATCTCGCTTATGCTCGTATCCTCGGCATCCGGTAGCTTTTTCACTGGTAACGCGGGTGCAACAGCCGCCGCGTCGGCGGTGGGGGTGAGCTTTGCAGCTGGTAGCAGCTCAAAATGATTGTTGGCGAATTCGGGCGCACGCGAAAATCTGGTGACTTTCTTTGCTTTTGTTGTTGTTGCGGATGTTGTTGGTGAGGGTGCAGGCGATGGTGGTGGTGGCGGTAATGGTGGTGGGGTTGCTATTTCCGCTTTCGTTAACATTACACTGCGATATTGCTGTGATTGCGGGAATTGTTGTTGCGGTTCCTTTTGTTGCAAATACGTTGTATTGCCGCCTTTCGGCATTGTACCACGCTTAGACGTGGCGGGCGCTTCGTAACCGGGCGACGCAGGTACTTTACCAGTTGTGAAGCTTTGTTGCTTCGGTTGTTGTTGCTGTTGCTGCTCGAAGGATGTCAACACAATTTCTGGCAAATCACGCCCATTTTCGTATTGCTTGCGCTCGTTAACACGCCTCTGCGTCGCCACATTAATCGGCACTATTGTGAAATTAATCGGCGCATATTGTTTTGGCTTATTCTTCTCCAACTGTTGCTGCGTCTGTGGTTGTTGGCGTCTATGCCGCGGACAGAACCCACTTGCGCTTGTAGATTTCGCCACACGTCCACAACGCTCGCGACCGCTTGCGCTTTGTTTTTGCTGCGCAATTTCCGTTGCCAGCGACGCGTTCGATTTATCGATTTTCTCCGACTGTGATTTCAACGATATTTTTTCTGCGCTCAAACTCAGGTGCAATTTACAGAGTTCAGCGCGCTCGCCGCTTGCGTGAAGCGGTGAGTTCTTGGTAAGCACAGCACTTTCCGTCTTTTCGCGTCGTAACTTTCGATATGCGACTTCGACGGTGTCGTCGTCGTCCGCCTCCTCGTTGCTCACAACTTCATAATCGGTGAGTAAGTTTTCACTCGCGCTTTCGTAAGTGTCCGGACTTAGTTTCGAGTCGTTTTCGTAACTCTGCTCGTATTCGTAAGATTTCCGTTGCACATCGAAGCAATATTCGTTATTATTCATTATAATTTGGGGTGTTTCCAAATAATTGGATATTTATATAACAACTAACTGGAGCTCATTAATAATTACACTGAGCAGTGTGTGTGGTTTGAACGCGCGCGTCGCTAAGTAAAGTCCATCTCGCACTGAAACGAATTCACTTTGCGATGCATTCAAATAATTTCTGTTTTGTAGAACTTGACATGAAAAATAGCATTTAATCTAATTAGTCTGGTATTTCTAGTTTTGTTTTCGTACGCCTTCGCCATTGCAGCGTGCTACTAGCAACTCGTATTGTATTACGAACCGGCAACGGCTTTCTGGCTATCACCTTAGGGTGTTTGCACGAATCTGTGCGGAAAGAGGAGTTGCGAAAAGGTAAATACTGGTCAATTGGAAGTGTGCCGCAGTCGCTGAATTGAGACACGTGAAATTAAGCGCGAACCACTTTTCGATTGGAAATCATAGAGGTTAGAATAAACGCCACAATAACTCGTATAGGGTGTAGCGTTCGGTGCATATAGAACTACTCGTAGATGGCTCAGCGATTTCCCTCGTGTCTTAAAGGAGTTCAAGATAAGATGTATAAATATAATCATCAGAATCCGAAATCATTAGGACCGTAAAAAAGCTCATTTGTTATTTCAAATATTCTTTCTACAGAATTTCCGCTGCAGTAATATGTCTACATATTTGATTGATATTGACCTAGCAGTAATTAAGTCAATTATTTTGAGAAAAAATTACCTGGACTGAACTGTTGAAACTACGAAGTTAGTGGAATTGAAAGAGTTTTTTCCGGGTTGGAGACTAACGAGACTTGGGTACTTGAATGAGGGCTACGAGGTATTCAGAATTTTTTTCCGTGAATTGTTCAATATTTTTTTCTTTTTGGGACTATAATCTGAGATCAGTAAAGAAAATGGTATTAAAACTTCGTTTTGGTCTTGGCTATAAGGGAGAGACAACGTACGATGTGTTTAAAGTGGGTACCTGCTAGCGACAGCCCTACCCAACGGCGCTTAAAAGCACTGTGTATCAAATCAGTGCTTGGCATTTTCTGTACCAATTAGCATTATGGAATTGACACACTAACCACCTTGGTAGGGTTCGAGGCCCATCTAAAACCTCGGCTGTACTTTGTGTGTGGCACCCGGTTGCACTACAACTCCACATTCATCTGACAAAGTGTCAATTCTTCTCACGCTCGTAACCACAACCACCACGATACTCCTCGAGAGACCAGTACGCATGAGCATGTTGGAGTGAACTCCAAGGGCTCCTGCTCCCCGTGGTACCAGAGTTAAGTTTCCGCTCAGATTTCTTAGCCGAAACTAATACCAGTTGAGCTTGCATACTGCTTGACTGCTGACCAAGGGTTGAACCCCATACGCACAAACCACTCACACAAGAAGCTAACCCTAATTCCCAGTCAAAAGGCGATGTCTAAACAATTCATGCGCAAATGACCGTTATTGCAGGGCATTCTGATTAGTGGAGATCACACTGCTAACATCTCAACGTTCATCAGTCCAGCTAATCCCCATACCAACTAAATCTCTAATGTCCGAGTACATCGCGCATTCTACAATAACATACACCAAAGAAAAGGGTTTAATTAATTGGAAGTTTTGCTAGAAGTATGTTCTTGTTGTTGCATTAGTAAATAATTTTCATGTAGGCTGTAAAGTTGACATTCCTCGACCGGATAGAAGTTAGAGACTGTTACGGTTACGTAGACTCAACTGTCCTGGAAATAGTGTTGTTAGTGTTGTAGCGGTAGAAAACATTCCTGAAGTAATATCGAATAATGGGACCGAGTTGACAGTCCTTGGCCGTTTAATAATCCGGGACCGTTCCGATTAGTTAGACTCGATTGTCGTGGGAACGGCCTTCTTCTTCTTTTTAGTTGTCATTAATTAGGTTAACAATGTTGAGGCTATTTTTGGTTTGTATATTTAACTAGCCAGGTTCTCTCCATAATATCCAAAAACTCGCTGCGGGCTAGCTGAGAAACATTTGAAGCTGGAGTGTTTTCGTCCATTCGGACAACCACCAGCGAGTCGCTGGTCTGAAATTAACGTCGAATGGCTCATCGTTCCATCGAATTTTATTCGCCAACGCGCAAGACCAAACAGCCTCGGATGAGAAACCCCTCTTTTGATGACACTAAATTGCCGTTAATTAGGTTAACAAATGATTTTTTTTGCGCACAACTACTCTCAAAAAAACTGAGAAACATTTGAAGCGAAAAATTCGACCCACGAGAGTGTATATTAGAAACAGCTCCATTTCACTAAATTGCTTCAGGAATGATTTTTGCGGCTACAAAAACAACAAAAAATTTCTATTAACAGCCTCAAAAAATTTGGGTATAGACTCAAAGCTCTTTGGTAAAACATGGCTTTCTCTTGATCTTTTTGGTGGAGCATCACAATTTTGATGTCAAATTTGATACACAAACGTCATAGCAAGCTTTCCAATAACAAAAATCTAAGCTACTTCCAGTCATCATAAAAACATTGTCTCCATAAATTGTATATATGTAAATGTTTTACGTTGAATTCTTACCTTGTTATTCCATTTTGGTCTTATTATTTCATAAAGTCTTGATCCCAGAACCGTATTTCGTTTCTAATATAATTTTGTGTTAAATTTCTTGTATACATATCACTGTTTCCGCGTTAATGTTTCTTGGAGATTTTCGAATTTTGGGTTCTTTTTTTAAACTGAAAATATATATTCTATGTTTATTATACTATTTCTAATAAATTTTTATTTTTTTTGTTTAAATTCGTTGAGTTTTTCTTATAAAAAACAATTATTTTTGAAATACATATGTAAATAGTATTATGCATGAAACTTAAAATTTTGCTAATATAACATTTTATTATATGAAATTTAATGCGTACAATATATTACTGAGCTATAAATATTCAATATATAATTTATGTAATGGCATGCATATATGTATATGTATATGTAAGTGTATCTCAAGTATATATGTAAGTATTAATTCGAGAATTAGTTTATTAATATATAACAAATTGGTATTATATAACACTTATATAATAAATTGTATGAGAAACTTAACCTCATTTATATTATACATAATATTTACGTCTACGTACGTATTCCTTTTTATTCCATTCCTCTGTCAATATTAAAAATTAGAATACTAATTGAATATAAAAAAATATATAAGCATACCAACTATTCGAGTCTTTTCTGTCACTTAAAATAAAATAAAAGTAAATAAATGCATTAAACTAAGGCAATCAAATAATAGTAACAAACTTCTCTGCATAACCTTAAATCATTCTATATAACATAGTTGATACATAAGTATATTGCAAGTATTATTACCCATCGCTCCTCTACGTGTCAACACATGCGCTAGAGGAGCACTCCAACTTTCAGATATTCGGATTAAATAAATATTCCATCGGTATTTCGGCATCGCTTAAACGCACACGTTTCTGTGGTGAAGCGCCGGCACACATCGTGCTCGCCAATGGCATGTCATCGTCCGAACAAAAATCACTTTCATCCGCTGAGTCACATTCCAAATCATCATCGATTTCCTCAGCCATAACCAGATCTCCTTCGACTTGCGTTGAATTCGCTTTAGGCTTATCGGGTGTTTTGGCATCTTTGCCTTTTCGTTTTGACTTTTTCTTTTGTTTCGACGGCGAATCCGTGATTATTTTCTCACGATACTTGCACCAAAACTTTGCTGGCTGCGCATAATGCACCAGATTGGGAAAGCGCTTTGCCAATGCAAAGCCCAAATCATCAAACGCTTTTTGCAATGCATCATCGGCGTGGGCAGTGAAGCAACCGTGAATGGTGGGTATGAATATCAAAGACTTTTCGAGTAGATTCAGCTAAAAATGGAAACAAATCGAATGAATTTTGTTATGAAATTGGTTTTTTCTTTCTTACCGCATCCGGCATAGTTATTTCACGTTTTCGCCCGCGTCCACGACCGACACCACCAGCGGTGGTGGCACCTGTAGCTTTTGCTGTGCTTGCCTCATCCGCCACACCTGCTTCGTTTGCTTGCGCGATTGCATCATCCGTAGCATTATCCTCACCGTCGCCCTCTTTGTTGTCAGCGTTGGGCTTTTGCTCCTTGGTCAGTTGGCAAACGCGTTTTAAAATGAATAGTACATCCTTGAGTAATGCGATGCCTTCAGGGCTTTTCATGCAGGCGTCACGTAGTGATTTTTCTAAAAAAATAAACAACAATATGGAGCGAAGCTATAATACCCTTCACAGGTACATTTCTTATAGCATAAAAGGGTATATAAAGAAGTTCATCTTGATTTCAAACTTTTGCTACTCCGACTTACCTGAAATCAGTTTGAGTTGCCCAAAATAGAGCACCAAATTCACCTCATCCACCGTTGCCAGCATGTGATTATAAAGCAATTGACGACTCTTACGCTTTGCCTCTCCTTTCAAAGGCGACTTAATGCTTGTATCCGAAAAGCTATCCAAACCGTCGAAATTCTGTAAAAGAAAAAAATACAAACTTGATAATATTATATTCCCCAAGCATCCACATGCGCCCGGACACACCTCGTATTCGTTGAAGACGAATGGACATTCGATTAAACACTTCTGAAAGAGCGTTGAACTCTTCTTACTGAGAAATTCTTCAAAAAAATCACAAGCACGCGTAGCCAATTCTCTATTCTCATCTAAAATAGCAGACATAAGCGCCAACAACAAGGAACCACGCAATTTCAACTGATCCTGCAAGACCAATTTCTCGAAACATTTAAATGTCTCCACACGATTCATGACATACGGCGATGATAACTTCGCCAGCACGTGCTCAATGATACGTTCCACAATTTGCGTATGCTTCTTACAAAGATCCGTTAATGAAACGATTATTGTGTTCACGATTGGTGGACGATCGATGATTTTCAATATGGCACCATAAAGTTTACAAGTAGTGCCGGCCGTAACGGCATCACGTAGAGATAGACGACCAGCAATCAATATCATCGAATTGAAGAGACGCTCATTTTCCAAATCCAACTCCGACTCCGGCAATTTCAAGCACACGCTCATGTATTTGTGCACGAAGGAGACAATAGTGTGATGTGGGCGCAAACGCGTCTGCAAATTCACTTCTGAGTAGGAGTACAGATGAGACATAAATGTGGCGCGGTTATCGGGAAAATCTGCTATGCCCGAGAGTATCCGAAATTCCAGCAAATCATGCAATTCGAGCAACCAAGCTTTTTCGGTTAACTCAAGTGGATTGCATTTGAGGTTTTTGCCTTTGGTCGCCTGCGATTGCGAGCAATTGTCGATGTGTATGAGCAGATCAAATGCTTTGCCAATGAGTACAGGTAAGATTTGACCTTCGCGTATTTGCGTGAGTATGTGATTGAAAGCTTGATTGAGTGCTGTATGCGAGAAGTCTTGTATGCAATTGGCGAGCACTTCCAGAGCAATAAGCATATTTTGTTCTTTGTTCCACTATGGAGAAGAAATACATAGTAAAATGTTTGTTTAGTATGTATAGTTGTGGGAACATATTGTGTAATACCGATTTCAGTGATATGAAAAGATGTATGAGTGCGTCGGGTTCTTTACTCTTCAACTTTCCAGAAACGAAGTTGAGTACGATCCAAGCTTCTGTGGAATTCGAGGTGAGTAAATGTGACTCGATTATGCTGAGTATTTGTGGACTGCAAGATTTTATAAAGATTACATGTTGAGGTTATGTGATTTAAATTTAACTTTTTGATAAAATTCGTATAAAATCAAACAAATTATAAAACACTTACTTTAGCAAGCGTTGCTGTAAAGCCATGTGAAAGCATTCTTGCAGATAGAGCCGCGGCTGCGTTGACAGCATTGTGCGTATAATCACCCAAGGCATAAAGTGTTCCGCTTGATTGGATTGATCGATACCGCGCATATTTGCTAATACGCGTGCGCGAAAACACTGTCATCAAACAAATTTTGGATTACATAAATAAATGCACACAATATTACCCACTTACATCCATAGCCAATTCAATATTCTTTGGATCGCCATCGCGCAACATGGGCGCCACAACCTTGCACCACACCCACACAACCGGATAACAGTTCGGATAGCAGCCGAGAATGCTGTCGATGCTGATTAATGTTTGTTTCCGCACTAAGGCAGTGGGTTCATCAACGAGTCGCGTTGTTTCTTTTACAAAATTTGTATTGAAAATAATAAGTGGATTTAGTTTGATTAGTTGCTCCATAAACATTACACCCGCACGTCTGATATATGATTGGGGACTTTGAAAGAGATTTTCATAAACATATTCTGGCAAATGCATGAATGACAACTCTACCAAACCATGTCCTTCGAAACTGTACTTCGGCTCCAGCGCAGAGGGTTTCACGTAGCGTATTTCATTCTTACGTACACGTGGTTCATCTGGCAGCTTGACACCAAGATCGAGATAAAGTGTATAGCGTATACCTTCGTTTAGTATTTTCACAGTGTTTGGTGAGCCTTTGGTGAGCGCAAGATGCAGCGCTTGTACTGCTTTCAGTTTAACAGTGTTGTTAAAATCCTGCAAACTCTTTATGAGTTCATTAATGAGATATACTTCGCGTGGTATGTCCGATACTTCGTGTCGAAACATTTGCCAATTTACATGAGCCTCCAGCTGCAAAATCCGTGAAATTAATTCTATGGCGCGTGTACGTATCATTACCTCATCGGCATAGATGGCTTCACACAAGAACTCCACTGATGACTCATTACAGGTGGTATAAAGTGCAGCATCATATTTTGCGGCATATTCTAGCGCGCGTTGTGTCTGCTCTGTTTTCCAAGATTTTATTGGATTGGTGACTATGCATTCGATATAGAAATTCAAAACTTTTACAAGCAGACGCGGATATTTCGAAATACATTTGATAAACCAATCGGAGATATGTTCGCAATCACCGCTAATGACAGTTCCGCTTGTACTTTTCGGTTTTGGCGGGTAAGTGTGCAGGAAAACTGTCATATTCATTAGCTTCTTCAGTGTATCCTCCGGTTCGCCGTTATGCGCGTTTACTACTTCGTCAAAAATTTCGAAGCATTTGGCGTGTAGATTGGCAGCATCTAAAAACATAATCGTTTAAAAGCGTTAAAAAATATATAATTAAATTTGCTACAACGGAAATGGTTAAAAGGAAATTGGAAATAAAAAGAGCATTCGATATAATTAAAGAAATCAGTTCCTGCACAAAATGCAACACTGTGTTTCGCATCAGCTGTTTCAGAAAATTTAGAAATCAAAGCATTGAAACAAATCAAAAGAGAACCGAAAAAGACCGAAAGTAATCAAAGTGCCGCATAATTTTGGAAAGGTAGAAAATCAAAATAAAGATTTCACAATTTAATTTCAAATATTTTTAAATTTTAGCCGCGGTATCAAAACAATGTCCGCTTTAAGAAAACCAACTGGCACACGTAATTTGCGTATGCTTTTCAAGCAGCTGCATGCTGTGCGTTCAATTTGTGTCAGTTCGAAGAGCTACGCAGATGACCATGGACAAAAACCGAAATCCTCTGCAGAACACTATGACATCATAATTGGTGGTGGTGGACTCGTCGGCACAGCACTCGCAGTTGCTTTGGGCAAAAATAAAGTTTTAAATGACAAACGGATATTATTGCTTGAGGGCGCACCGCCTTTCAGAGGCTTCAATGTCGAAGCGCAATATGGCAACCGTGTCTCCGCTATTAATAATAACAGTGTAGAACTTTTCCAATCGATCGGCGCTTGGGATTACATGGAAGAACGTAGAGTAAAACATGTTAAACAGATGCAAGTGTGGGATGCATGTAGTGATGCCTTAATCAAATTTCAAGATGAACATTTCGCCGCTGATGTGGCTTGCATTATTGAAAATGATTTAATGTTGGATGCTCTGTATGCACAACTGGCTGATAACACAAATGCGCAGAATGTGGAGGTACGTAACAATGCGCGCATTGAAGGCGTACAACTTTCTGTAGACACTGGCGATAAATATTCGCAAGTGAACCTTAAAGATGGCAAAATATTAACATGTGAACTACTGATAGGCGCTGATGGCGCCAATTCGTTGGTTCGTAAACAAATGAATATCGATGTATTTAGTTTGGAGTATCAACGTCGTGGAGTGGTAGCCACCGTGCAATTAGAAGACGCTTGTGATAATACGGTGGCCTGGCAACGTTTCTTACCTACCGGACCGGTTGCCTTATTACCATTAAGCGACACACTCAGTTCGGTGGTGTGGAGTACAACCATTCCACATGCTAAACATTTGTTGGAATTGCCTGACGCGGATTTCACTAAAGCATTAAATGAAGCTTTTTTCAAGGAATACCCCAAGAATGGAGTTGTTGTCAATGCAATGAATACATTAAACTCGATTATTGGACGTAATCCCGATATGCTGAGACAATATCCGCCTGCCGTAAATGGAGTTATAGAAAAATCACGTGCATCATTTCCTTTGGGCTTTTTACATGCCTCATCATATGTATGCACCGGTGCGGCTTTGATTGGAGACGCCGCTCATCGAGTACATCCACTCGCAGGTCAAGGTGTGAATTTAGGGTTCAGTGATGTGCGTGAACTTGTTAAAGTGCTTTCTGAGGCGGCGTATGCTGGTGCAAAACTCAGTGACAATCACTACCTTATTAAATACGAACAACGTAGCTTGTCGAAGAACGTGCCTATAATGGTGGGTGTGCATGGTTTGCATACACTCTACTCGACCACATTCACGCCGGTGGTTTTGCTGCGCAGCCTAGGTTTACAGCTCACAGACACTATTTCGCCTATAAAAAATTTATTTATGAAACGTGCTATTGGCTAAACACTTTATGGCTTTATCAATTAAGTTACTCGTATAAATATCAATAACAATGATTATCAGTTTTTGTATTTTAGATATATAGAAATGTTCTGCTACTTTGGTTATAAATAAAACACGAAATTAATACGATTTGTGGGAAACATGACGAAATTTCACTTACACATATTGGCATAACCACGCTCATAATTCATGTACAATATATTCACTAGTTTCTTCAGCAAGATGTCTCGTGTGGCTTTGTGATCGTTGAAATGCACATATCTTAGCAGCAATTTGAAGTCATCGCAGAACGTTGAGAATCGTACCCATATCTCGATAGGTTGCTGTTTCGACATTCGACGTAGAATGTCAGGATGTTGTATGCGTTCTATCAAACCGAATACCTGAAGGCAATGCGCTATTACCTCGGGCTCAAAGATATGAAATCCTTTTGCACCAGGGATAGTTAGCGAAAGAAAATATGTATTGACGGCAGCAAGAGCAAGCTTTGTATATGCGGCACAAGCAGCATCCAATGTTGCTAGACCCGCTAAAGCATACACGAAGCTTAAGTAGGAGTCACGCGGTGACACTTTAACCACCTCATCCCAGCAATCATAGGTATTATCATAGCTGGCACTTGATTCACTCCGCAAAATACGTATGGCAGAGCATAGTTCTAGTAGAGTGGACAACACCTGCGGATCGTTGAGTGCACGCTGCACAAATGGCAATTCAGGTACAGTGGACTTAGCTTGCCGAGAAGTAGTTGGAGGCTGCTCTTCCGCATTCGATTTATTCTTGTTTTGCTCTTTTTCAGCATCATCCTCGTAAGCCTCTTCAATGTTTTCCCAAAGTAATTTACGATCAAAAAACTCACTTAATTTCTTAAACAAATTTATCAATTCAGTCATTTTATTGAATGTAAACAAAAACACGGCATTTCTTCAATGAAAATATATACGTACAAATACTACCGCGTAGTATGTTCGGGCAAACGGCTGATCAAGGCTTGCACGGTGGGCAGAAGTGGACAAAATCTTATAAAACAAAAGAAAATGTGTGAATATTTCTTAAAATTTAAATAATAATTAATTAAATTATTTCCTGCAAACCTTATTTATCATATTTGTTTAGTGGGTTTAAGAAAATGTTTAAACTTATTTTTTTCTGTATACATATATATTTTTGGTACGGCAATTAAAATTTTTGTCAAAATACAACCATGTTAAATTTGAACGAGTCATCGTCATATTCGTTGACTTTAGCGAATCTGTGACAATAGGAAAATAAAAAGGCTGCGAATGTCAGATAGAGAACAGACGTTGAAACGAAAGAATTTTTGTGGTGTTCACGGGTCGAGAAGCTGAAAATTTTTTGTGAAAAATAATAACTTTTGGGTTTAAAAACAAAAATAATATTATTGACATATTTAAAATAGAAAACAGTTATTGACGTGGTGACTTCTGTACATTTAGTGAAAAGTGTTGCTTGAAATCTTCTTGTAAAAGTTTCTGCTTGTAATCAAATCATAAATGCAAAAAACCTTTCACATTTTAAATTGTTAATCGAAGAAAAAACAAAGAAAGGCCCTAAAAAGCCTAAACTATAAATCAGCAATAACTAATAATCTCTGTAATTTATTATCGCCTAAAGTGCTAGAAATTGCTTGGTTACAATATACAACGAAAAATTGATGTGTAAGTATTCGTGCAATTGGATTGTTAAGCGTATAAATTTTCCATCTACAATACCATAAAGTTTTCTATTAGGACAATATTGTTGTTTAGCCAGTATACGTTGGTCAATTTAGATGGTTTGGTATGACCTTTGCCTTCATTTTATTGCAAATTGTATATAAATGTCGCGCATAGACTTGGCAAACAAAATATAGGGTGAGGTACCCCTCTCATTGGAATGTAAATGCAGCTAAGGTGGTATGGTATTTAACTTGACATGATGTTGTTTTACTTAGTTGGTCAGTTGGTCGGAAACGTTTCGCATGGTTTGGCAGCCAAGTTTCATAGTTACATATAGTCTTTAGGTTTGGATGGGGTTGAAAGTGGCCAGGTGTTGCTATTCACTTGTTAGCCTTTCTGGCCAAGAGAACATTTGTGGTTACGCCTTTGCAATATTTACTTGAATATATGTATAACATACGCACTAACGACAGCTTTCTAAGGCAATTCTTTGGACAATGTACAAATGTAATCTAAAGAAATACCTAAATATTTTATATACCTACTATATTGTTTTAGGAACCAAGATTCCTTTGTAGCTGTAATCGAACATATGTACTATTCACTACTTTGCTTACTTGCTGGTTGTGTTTTTGCTACGTTTGTAGCGCTTCATTTGCCTGCACATACTTTGTTTCGGCAGCTTATCTCCTGTCTGAGCTTAAAAATATGTACTGCTGAGTAAAGTGCATTGACTATGGCGGCGGGGTGGCGGGGCCTTTGTTTCTGTGTTACTATATACATAGCTTTCGTTTTGCCAACTAAAAGTGTACGCTATCAATGACTCGTCGGTAATATACTTATAACTTGCCTTCCTGCCGCCTACATGACTCCGCCTTTGCCTTTGTCTATATGTATGTATGTATTTATAATGTTTGTAAAGGCTTTCAGCGGCATGAAACTGATATAAATAAGTGCAATTGTATATATGTATGTACGCTTATAATCATATATATAAACTGCTTACGAAATCATTTCACAAAAAATACCTACACTATCGACTTTGTGACTTTGATGAGTTGTTCACTCGATTTGCGTGTTGCTGGCATAATGATCCTTGCATGCACTTACATAAATACTTATTTATGTGCACTTATCAATATCCGTTAATTTTTATCATGGACTTTACATTTTCTTTGATTATACTTTCTTTTCATTCTGACTTTCATAAAATTTACTTTTGCAATGTTTAGCTTCCTTCCAGTGATAGGGCTTGATAACAGTTGTTAATGTGCTCACAACTCTTGTTGGTGATAAAATTGGTTAAAATCACGCTGCTGGCGGTTAATATTTATCGAAAAAAGCGCTAGGGTATATAATAGGCACAGGTGGATTAATCATGCAGAAAAACTCTTCCATCAGTCAAATGACCGTTTGATTTTCTATTATCTGCTTTGCACAATAAATATAGTAGTTGCTACACTGATTTTACAGTAGCTGATACTACAATAAGCACACCAAAGTGCAAAAGCATTTCCGATTTTTCTGGAAATCTTATTGATAAGATTCTGTTTAAAATAGAACTACCATAACCAGCAAATTCAGTGTATTCTTTTTATATTCATGAAGGGTATTTAGCAGACACTTTACTATATTTCCTTGGTCTATTTAATATTAATTAACGGAAAGATAGCTATGTAAAAATAAATATTTTTTTAAATAAATGTGTACATACATAATATATATAAAACTTATTTGGTCAATGTTATAAATTTTAAATCTCTCAGATAAGCTTCTATAAATATTTTTATTCAAGTTTATTTAAAAAGTTTCTCCACGGCCGTGGTTCTCACTTATCACATTTCTTACTTTCACACACTCATCTCTTTGTTATACCACTTTATTAACCCTCGTGTTATACGTATTTCATCATTATATAAGCAAAATTTGACTTTAATTTGCCTAAAAAATTACTTATTGTTCCCAAGCTCTCATCAAATATGTCACATTCGCTACGCTTATCTAAGCTCACGATTATGATTATGAAGTGATGTTAAACGCCAACGCGGAGCTTATCATATAACCAAATTGTCATAAAGTCGAAAATTAACGTGTTTATCAAAAAATAGCAACTAATATTTTAATAAATAATAAGCAATTTTTTTTGTTGTTTTCATGTTGCAAATTATCTAGTATGACGCACGAACTTATTTATGCCGGCGAAAGTATGTATTTCGGCAACCGAAATAACGAACAACTATTTACAGTGTGTTTCAAAAGTGTAACATACCATAAATTAAACAACTTCTGGACAATAATTGTGGTATTCATAGTATTTTTTTCGGGAGGTTAGTGGTCCAATTGAAATTGGTTTACTAAACCAAATCGATAAGAACGAACTTTCAGTAAAAACATATGTTTGTTCCGTTCCTGTTGCGATATTCGTCGCCAAGTGTTCTCTCAAGTTTCCTTTCTGGTGAGAATATTGAAGCTAGGTAGTCGTAATATTGGTGGGCATAAGGGCTCCTCTAGTTAGCAATAGGTCTAAGCGATGAAGGTCGGAATGGCTATACGATATTCAACGACTGATATTCTAATAACTTTTGGGGGAACAATAAATTTATAATCCTCTCTTGCCTATTTAGGCGCAACTACATTCTATTAATAAAATATTTACTCTTGTTTCCCGAAGGTTATAGTGGTGTGCGCCAAAAGCGCTTAAAAATAAACAAAAAAAAAAACATTATATACCACTGTAAAGAATCTTTTTATTTTATTCAAGCTTTTTTGTTTTCTTTAGTATGTATATTTAGTATAATAACAAATAATATGTCGCGATAATATTTATTACCTACTGGCGTCATAGACATAACGATGCACTATATGCTAGTAATCCACTGAATGTGAACTAACCTCAACTCACTTTTCTTTACAGGTTGTTTTCTGTTTGCTGGCAGCGGTGGTGGCCAGACGACGGTGCTCAACAGCTGAATTGTGGAGTGTTTTTTTTTAGCTTCAGCCAAACGTGTAGAAATAAATATAAGTGAGTGAGAAAAAAAATTGTGTCAACTGCATAATAAATATACGCAATAAATTTAACGTGGTAATAGTACGTAATTGCAAAAACAACAACAACGACAACAACATACAAAAAAATAGTAAAGCGATAATAGCAGTTGGCGCAATTAGCACGTAAATTGTGACAAAAATTTGGCAGTGTTTCAACTCAACGTTTTTTGTTGCTATTATTTCATTTTTGTTGCTGTTAAAAGCCTCAATTCACTTACTACCATACGGTGGTGTGGAAGTGAGCATTAGCACGCAGTAATTGCTGCACGCACAAGTGCTAAAGTGCTAAAATAGAGTTAGTGCCGGACGTTAATGGCCGATGGAAATGTTATGTCAGCAGCTTCCATAGGGCATGCAGCTGCTGACTACTATACAGTAGCACCAGCAACAGCGACAGTGTCATCAACACCAACACCCATACCAACAGCAATAGCAACAGCAACACAGGCAGCCAACATGGCTGGGAATGCCGGTGTAGGTGGCGTCATGCAGACCAGTAGCGGCGTTACTGTTTCAACAGTGGGCAGCAGTATTAATAACAGTGGTAGTAGTATTGCTGGCATTGGTGGCGGCAATGGCAGCGGTGGCATTGGTGGCAATATGGGTGGTAGCAATATTAATTTGAATGCACCCTCAATGGCGTCAGGGACAGCTGCTGCGGTGGCAGCGGGCACAACGGCCAGTGGCAGCACTGCCAACAATCAAGGTTATCACCAGTTGAGTGTAACTAGTAAGTTAAAAGTAGAACCAAATATCAACACATACGCAGATACATATAAATAAACTAAATTATTTATTGACTACTTTCTTTTGTATACTTGTCACAGTTGAGGAAGCTTCACTGCGCAATAATGGATTTCTAAAGCCTAATCCTTACGTGGAACTAGTAATCGATAATAAAAGTAAACGCAAAACTGATGTGGTGAAGAATACTTATCTACCGAAATGGAATGAGGAATTCACAGTGCTGGTATGTTGATGAGTAGTATGTTTAGAAATAGAAAATGTAATTTCTATTAACGGTACACGGACAAACAGGAAACGGAAAACAATGCAGGCAATACAGAAAATAGCGTTCAAATAGAACTTCTATAGGATATAGCTTCCAAACAAACTGACCTTTCAAAATCACCCACATATACATTTGTGCATGCATATAATTTGTAAATACTCATTGAATTTTGAATAATTGTTGAGAATTTTAAAAGTCAACTTCGACAGCTGTCATTCTGTGCCGTTAGTAGAAGTAGATATTGCTGTAATTACATACAAATAGCTTGTTATTATTAAAAATTATAAAGGGCGCTCATTCATCCGTTGTTGTTATTGTAAATACGAGTATATGCGTACGTTTGTACATATATATATATTCTTGTATATATGTACGCGCATAAATAAACGGAAATACTTATATTCTACACATTCACACACACATTCACTCATTTCTGCTATTTTCCGCTACTTCAACTTTTTTTTTATTGATTTCAAAATAATTGCTTTTCAACTCACTTCACATTGATTGTCTGTTCACTAGAGCATCGATTGAAAGTGAGTAGCTCTTAGAAAAATCATATTTTTGATAACTTCTGACTTTTATGTGGTTTTGATGGGCAGGTAAATATGAACGCGTGCCCACTCCTTATTCTCCCAACAAGCTGCGCACACTTCAGACCCACCACACCTTGGTTTTATGGTTTCTTCTTTTTACTTATTGTTTTATGATAATTTTTTTATACTCTCGCAACAATGTTGCTAGTATTATTTTTGTTCATTAACGGTTGTTTTTGTCAGAATAGGGTTATATATACCAAATGATCAGGGCGACGAGTAGAGTCGAAATCCGGATGTCTGTCTGTCCGTCCGTCTGTCCGTCCGTCCGTCTGTCCGTCCGTGTCCGTCCGTCCGTCGTCCGTCCGTCCGTCCGTCCGTGCAAGCTGTAACTTGAGTAAAAATTGAGATATCATGATGAAACTTGGTACACGTATTCCTTGGCTCCATAAGAAGGTTGGAAAGTTCGATGAAATAAAGATATTAAAGTGATTTGGAAAAGTGGGCGTGGCCCCGCCCCCTACTAAGTTTTTTGTACATATCTCGGAAACTATTATAGCTATGTCAACCAAACTCTACAGAGTCGTTTTCTTCAGGTATTTCCATATACAGTTCAAAAATGGAAGAAATCGGATAATAACCACGCCATATATAATGTTTTCTTAACACCCTGATGACATGTACGAAATATGGCTGAAATCGGTTCACAACCACGCCTTCTTCCACTATAAAGCTATTTTGAATTCCATCTGATGCCTTCTTTGTATAATAAGTATAAACATTAGGAACCAATGATGATAGCGGAATAAAACTTTACACAAATACGGTATTTGAAAAATATGTAAATGACGTATAATGAAATCGAGAGTATAAAATGTTCGGTGACACCCGAACTTAGCCCTTCCTTACTTGTTATTATTGTTTTTGAAGATGTGCCATTATACACTTGTGTTGTTTGTTTTGTAATTTTATCGGCGAAGTGCGACAATAATTGCTTGAATACCAAGATCTGATTGCAAATTGTTGTTTTTGTTGTGCGTGCGTATATGCTATAGTATACTTAAAAGTACGACAAGTATGAGTGTCACAGAAAAAAAAACAAAACCAAATAAGTTTATTTGTATCGAATGCTCCTTACCCTCATTCCTACCCTGCCGATCTACAACTTAGCTCTTTTGTATAATTATCGTGGCTTATAAAGTTTATTTTTAAATAAATAGAAAGAGAGGGACTTCTACTGCCTAAGTGAGGTTAGGATATAATTTACTGGAATTGTTTCTAGGTTACACTTGCACCAGAGTTTTAAATGGGCTTGGGTTGGTAGTGTGACTCTGTTGTCTATAACTACAGTTGTTGTAGCGGCAGAAAATATTTCCGAAATGGTTTTGAGGAATGCTGTCGAGTTGACAAAACTTGGTTCATATAAATCAGGATCTGTGCCAGTTATGGGGACTGTCAAGGAGCTTAGCATGTGCTTAGATTTAGCTTCAAAATATCCTATTGCTCTCTCCGAAGCATTACTTTTCCTCTGCTAAAATTAGAATCGAAATCTTAATAACTGGAGTTTATGGAAGCTGTTTTGACGATATAATCTAGTATATTATTTTTATTGTTTTGGTTTAAAAGGTAGTACCTTTGTTGAGTTAGTCACTAAGACCGTGTTTTTGGTTTCCATTAAATCCATAAATCTTTGAAACATACCAAACTCCCTAGCGACCCTTGAATGTATAAGATTGATGAGTCTAGGTTAGACCTTTTGCAAGAGGGGAGAGCACAATAACCTTCTATTTTTTTTCTAACATACCAATGGCACTCTCATTCAGTATTATAGAATTGATTGAAGAATAACTCTTTTGCTTGGTACACGGACTCTTCAGCAGAAGCCAAAAAATTCCTTCAATGAAACCAGATGAACGCGATGGAGTTTAGTCCGACAAGTTTTATCTGCATTAATGGTCTCCAAAGTCTCCGAGTTCTGAATATTTTGATATATCATTCAAGAGAAGATTTTTGCTACTTTATAGACCTGGTCACAGGAGTAAAGTAGGCTATCATGAACTTTAGGTCTCATGAAAGTCGTCGATGTGGCAAGTTCATATTAGTATACCTAAACCAAAGACAGATGGACCGAAACTGCTTAAACATAATAAATATCGATAAATATATACATACATAAACACAAGAATTTCCCCGTCTTTTCAGGTAACACCAAACTCCGTGTTACACATCAAAGTACTCGATCACTCAAGCTTTCGGAAAGACACTCTACTAGGCGAGCGCATCATCAATTTAGCGCATGTGCTGCAACAGTTAAACGGTCGGTTCGAGTACCTCGAGCTGACCATGGATTTGCTGGCTACTTCCAAATCAGATAACCGGCAAACAAAAATCGGCGAACTCGTCGCAGTGCTAAATGGACTTAAGCTGGAAATGCCCAACGGCGTACAGCAGCAAAACGGTAATGGCATGCAAATGTTGCCGCCAACGATCAGCGGCGACGGCTCGATATTCACGCCAGCCGCGGGCGTACGTGGACGCATACGCATGCGCAATGTTGAGAATGGCGCGCTTATGGCTACATCAGCGGCGGCGGGCAGTGGTGGCAATATGGCGCACTTGACGGTCGGCGGTGGCTCACGCTCACCTGTTGCCAATGGCAATTTGGAGCGCTGCGGCAGTGGTGGTAACGTGCAGAGTGGAGCCGTGCGACGTGCCGCACCACCGCTGCCGCCACCCGTCTGGGAGCAGCAACAGCCAATGCCACAAACGCAACAACAACAACATGTTGCACTACAACAGCAGCAGTTGCAGGCGCAGCAGCAGCAGCAACCGCATCAATCACAAATGCAAGTACAACGCATGCCATCGATGAATGGCGGCGCCGTGGCGGTTAACGCCGCCGGTGCGCAAGTGCGTCCAATGTCGCAAATGTATGCGAACGGTGGTGGTGCTAGCAGCTTGGCGCCCTTACCGCTGCCGTCACAACCACAACCATCGCAAACGCAACAGCAACTGATGGATAGCGCGCTGTTGAGCGCGGCGGGCGATCAGGGCGCGCTGTTGGCGCAAGGCGCAATGCCTGTGTCCAATGTGGCCGATCAGCAGTTGCAGGTAAGTAGTGGTCACAGTTGTTACATACAACCAATTATAAAATTTTAATATTGTTTCTTTTTTGTAACTGCAGGCTGCTCAAGCGGATGATGAGCCGCTACCAGCCGGTTGGGAGATACGTTTCGATCAATATGGTCGCCGTTACTACGTAGATCACAATACGCGTTCTACATATTGGGAGAAACCGACGCCTCTACCGCCCGGTTGGGAGATACGCAAAGATCCACGTGGGCGTGTCTACTATGTGGATCACAATACGCGCACAACTACCTGGCAGCGACCGAACAGTGAACGGCTCATGCATTTCCAACACTGGCAGGGACAGCGTGCGCATGTGGTGGCGCAGGGCAATCAACGTTTCCTCTACTCACAACAGCAACAACAACCTACAGCGGTAACAGCCGCTGTGACGCAAGATGATGAGGATGCGCTGGGTCCGCTGCCCGACGGCTGGGAGAAGAAGGTGCAATCAGATAATCGTGTGTACTTTGTGAATCACAAGAACCGCACCACACAGTGGGAAGATCCGCGCACACAAGGTGAGTCCTTCAAATAGCTGAAACTATTTTTTTTATACATTCTCTCCCTTGTAAATATAGGTCAAGAGGTCAGTCTGATGAATGAGGGTCCATTACCGCCCGGTTGGGAGATACGCTACACCACAACCGGCGAACGTTTCTTTGTCGATCACAATACGCGTCGCACCACATTTGATGATCCGCGACCGGGTGCACCGAAGGGTGCTAAAGGTGTTTACGGTGTGCCGCGCGCTTATGAGCGCTCCTTCCGCTGGAAGCTCTCACAATTCCGCTACCTGTGCCAGAGCAATGCATTGCCGTCGCACATTAAGATCACGGTGACGCGTCAAACGCTCTTCGAGGATTCATACCACCAAATTATGCGTTTGCCTGCCTACGAACTGCGTCGCCGCCTCTATATTATATTCCGCGGCGAAGAGGGTCTCGACTATGGTGGCGTGTCGCGTGAATGGTTCTTTTTACTATCACACGAAGTGCTCAACCCCATGTATTGCCTCTTCGAATATGCAAACAAAAATAACTACAGTCTACAAATTAATCCGGCCTCGTATGTGAATCCCGATCACTTGCAATATTTCAAATTCATCGGCCGTTTCATTGCGATGGCGCTGTATCATGGTCGCTTCATTTATTCCGGTTTTACGATGCCTTTCTACAAGCGTATGCTGAACAAGAAACTAACCATAAAAGACATTGAGACCATCGATCCGGAGTTTTATAATTCATTAATTTGGGTGCGTGATAATAATATTGACGAGTGTGGCTTGGAGCTGTGGTTCAGCGTGGACTTTGAGGTGCTCGGCCAGATAATACACCACGAATTGAAGGAGAATGGCGAGAAAGAGCGCGTCACCGAAGAGAATAAAGAGGAGTATATAACATTAATGACGGAATGGCGTATGACGAGGTAAGTGCATTTCGCTAATTGTATGCATTTGTATGTAGTGAGTGTAGTTTGGGAGTGAAAATTGTATTGTTGGCTTATTTAGTAAAATTATACTCATTAGGGTGGTTGCTGCGGGCTAAAATCTTTTAGACCACACACTTGTTAACCAAGTCTATGAAAATGATTGGATTTTTTCTTGTATTAAGAATAACCAAAAGATGCTATCTTTCTAAAACTCCAAATTCAGGACGATGAAGATGCTTCCCCAAAATTGCGAAAGAAACCCGTATACAAATGTATTAGGGCTGAATTCAGCATTTCTCATGTTGTTGTTGTTGTAGTGGCCGAAAACCTTTCTGAAGTAATTTCGAGGAATGGTGCCGAGTTGTTAGTCCTTGCCCGGATAAAAATCCGCCTCCGTTCCGGTTACTTAGACCCGACTGACGTGGGAACGGCATTAGCTTCGCTCTCTCTTTGTGCGCTTTGATGTTGTCCCACAATTCAAACTACTTGATTGTCATGTCTCTATAGAAATTTCGACAGGCCAAGCCGTGAGCCCGTTCGTTGAGTATTAGATGAATTGTGATTCACATACTAGATCTCTCGAACCGTCGAGACCGATGTATTCCGACTCCCTCCTGAAATTTTAAAATTCCGAAAACAAGCCGTGTAAACGCTTATCAGGGTTGCATTGAGTTCCACAAGTTTCTCGGCGCAAAACGAAAAATATTAATTGTAGATGAAAGATCGATTCCCTCAAGAGTTGCATTTGGCATCCTTCAAAGTATTTGTTCGTTTTAAAGTTATTCTTCAATAAATTGGAGTTTTAATTCAATTTAATATCCGACAAACTTTTGGAGGCCTCTATTAAATTAACTGATCCAGATTGATTACGGGTCGTTGATTTAAGATATGTTCAATTTCCGTAAAAACATAGTTTTCTCAAAAAGAGTTCATTGTCACTAATTAGAGTCTATAAGAACTCAATTTTATTGTTTATTATAAACCGTTTGAGAATTAGTGAAATCAGCAATTGCAAACTATGAAAATGTGTGATAGTGTGAGTGAGACAGCAACAGTAACACAACTCAAATACAACGAGATAAGAGTAACAAGAGAATGAGAGACACGAATGAGCGAGAGTAGAGTGAACACCTACAAAAGAGTTAACGCTGATATTGCGACATAACAAAAAAAATTTACCAAAAAATAATCGCATTCCAGAGGTATCGAACAGCAGACGAAAACGTTCCTTGAAGGCTTCAATGAGGTCGTGCCGCTAGAGTGGCTCAAATATTTCGATGAACGCGAACTAGAGCTCATACTGTGCGGCATGCAGGATGTGGACGTGGACGATTGGCAACGCAACACAATTTACCGACATTACAATCGCGGCTCCAAACAAGTTATGTGGTTCTGGCAGGTGCGTAGACAATTTGTTGTTGTACAAGTAACAATATATTATATAAACATACGTTTTTATCTCTCTCTCTTTCTCCCACACAAACAGTTCGTGCGCGATACGGACAATGAGAAGCGTGCGCGCCTGCTGCAATTCGTCACGGGCACATGTCGTGTGCCAGTCGGCGGCTTTGCGGAACTTATGGGCTCCAACGGGCCGCAGCGCTTCTGCATTGAGAAGGTGGGCAAGGAGACGTGGCTGCCGCGTTCGCATACCTGCTTCAATCGGCTGGACTTACCGCCCTA
This sequence comes from Bactrocera neohumeralis, assembly GCF_024586455.1. Lineage (NCBI taxonomy): Eukaryota > Metazoa > Arthropoda > Insecta > Diptera > Tephritidae > Bactrocera > Bactrocera neohumeralis. The sequence continues at coordinate 4,545,307 of NC_065920.1, read as the reverse complement.
CAAGAGCTACGATCAGCTGGTGGAGAAGTTGACATTTGCCATTGAAGAGACTGAGGGCTTCTGCCAAGAGTAGAGCGCCTAAACGACTAAGCGGCTGAATGTGGTTTGACAAACAACGCCGCCGGTGCGTTGTTGTAATCAAAACAAACAATATTTTTGCAACGTTATATAATCACAATTGTTATGCAACGAAATGCGCGCGCACTGTCATTATTATATTCTTGTACATTACATAGTATGAGTTCCGTTTTTCATGTACATACATACACACGCATATATGTGCTCCTTGTGTGTATAAACAAATCTGTGGTGATTTTTTTGTTTTGTATTCTTTATATATATTCATATATATATATTTGTCTTATTGGCGCGCAGTTGTTGTTGCTAAGCTTATTTTCAAACGCATATCATTTCGTTGTTTTTGTGCAAGGGAAACAGAAAGCAAACATAAAAAAAAAATTGAAACGAAACAAACAAACAAAAAACTATAAGCGCTTGTTTAATTGTATTAGAAATATATTAGACTTATTATTCATTTTTTAGGAACTTAAAAAATATAACATTATATACTTATATATATACATATGTATGCAAATGTAGGGAGTTTTTAATCAGTTATACATTTACCGTACGAAATGTAAAACACATTTGTGTGTATGTAGTTGCACATACACACACATACAGCCACAACATATACTTAAGCTCACATTTCATGTGCGTGTGTGTGTGTGGGTGTATGTGCTCTCAACTATCGCATAGTAACGTTGCCGTCTTGCAGTAAGCACATGCTCCTATCTAACCTAACTTTAATTTAATATCATTTTTAGCATACATATATACATACATATACATACTATATATTAATATATTTGTGCATATTTTATTAAATTGGCGTAATTTAATTTTAAATTTGTATATAGCGCACGTTAATGGCATATATTTATGTTAATTTACATTTGATAGTTTGTTATTATGCATACATACAAACGTGTACGCGTGTATGTATGTATATGTGGTGGCATCTTAGCAAGTTATGTAAGCTAAGCTGTTGAAATTACTTAAGTAAAAATGCATATGTATAATTATTGGCAAAAGACATTCGAAAACAATCTGCGTTAACGAACATTTATTTTAAAAATATAATGGAAAATATATCACAAAAACAAATAATGGGTGTGTATTGGTTTTTGGGGTGTCTAAAATTCTTATAATGGTTTACTGGTGCGCTTACTTTAAATTAAATCTGCGTATTGCTTAACTGGTTGCATTATTTCGCTTAAAATATTTTAACGAAATTTTTAATTTTTCGTTTTTAATTAGATAAGAGCCGCCTTGCTTGTTTAGGTATTTTTACGCATGCATTGTCTTCTTTTGGGTTAATTGTATATATTTTGCTATTTTTTTCGCTCTTTAAATGAGTAAAACAGTTTTAACTACGTAATTTGTGTGTACATATGTATATGTATATGTACATAATTTGATAAAATATTTATTTTAAAAACAATTTTTTTAAATTACATTTTTAATTAATTTTAAATAAAAAAAATTGTTTAAGATTTTTAATTTTGTTTTAATGCTTTTAATTTTTTTTAATAATTTTAATTTTTTTTTAATATTTTTAATTTTTTTTAATATATTTAATATTTTTTAATATTTTTAATTTTTTTTTTAGTTTTTTTATACATACATATATTCATTTTTATTTGTTTTTTATTAATTTTTCTTTATTTATTTTTAAGGTTTTTTTGAATAGTTTAATATTTTTTTCCGTAAATATTTTTTTTTTTATTATATATTAGTTTTTATTTGCGTTTTTTTATTTATTTCCTTTTTATTTTTATTTATCTATTTATTAGTTTTTATTTATGTATATTTAATTTTTTTTGTAAATTATTAGTTTTTATTTTTTTTGTTGTTTTTTTTTTTATTATTTTTTTGTAATTTTTTTATTTTTTATACTCTTGTAATTTTTTTATACCCTTTTGTAATTTTTTTTGTTATATTTTTTTCGTATTTATTTTAAGTTTGGTAATTTTTTGTCAAGTTGCCATACACAATCTCTGTGAGCGCTTCCCAGTTTTTATTATATTGTATTTTATGACTTTTTTGCATTTAATTTTCCACATACTTTTTAAGTAAGATTTTGGGAAGGAAATTTTGAAAAAACTAGTTATTTTTTTAATTGTTTGCTTGCAAAAATATTTGTGTTTTATTTATTGCTATTTAATTTATAGTTAATTTTTTTTATTCAATTAGTCCTCTTTTTCGAAAAATATATTAAAAATTTAAATTGGCTTTTATGATTTTTTATTATTCGTGATTTTCGATAGGTAGTTTTAGTTATTTAGTATTTTTTTATTAAATTTAATTAATAAGTAAAATTTAAATAATATTTTTTTATAAATTTTTCAATACTGAATTTTTTTTTATTATTGATGTGATTTATAAAATATGTTTTTTTAAATATTTCTTCAAATATTTTATTTTTTATATTCAAATATATAAATTTTATTTTTTTTAAGTATTTTTATTTTCTTTTAATATTTTCATTTTTTTTAATATTTTTATTTTTTTAATATTTTTAATTTTTTCAAAAATATTTATATTAGTTTGTTTTAATATTTTTATTATTTTTTTTCAAATATTTTATTTTAATCCGAGTTTTTTTGTAATTTGTTTTTATATTTAAAATAATTTTTATATTTCTTACGGAAAGCTATCTATGTACATATGTATATATTTTTCTAAAATTATCAATTACTCAAATTTTTTTTGAAAGGAACATATGTATGTATATTAAAGTGAAATATTTTTCCTTTTTTATTTTTATTTTATTTGTATTTATTTTTTGACATTTCAATACGTAAATGAATTTTGAAAACATACATACATACATATGTAGCTATGTTGATTGTGGATCATAAAATATTTAATTTTGTATTTTTTAAATATCTTTTTTTAATATTTAATTTTTTATTAAAAAAAATTTTATTTAATTTTTTCAAATTATTTTTTAATTTCATTTTTTCCAAATGTTTTATTTTGAATATTTTATATTTTTTTTAAATTTCTTATATTTTTTATATTTTTTATATTCTTTTTATTTTTTTATTTTTCCTCGGATATTTTTCTCAAATATTTCATTCTGTTTCAAATATTATATTTTATTCAAATAATTTTTTTTTGTTATTTATTATTTCCAATTTTTTTTAAATTATTTTGTTTTTATCCAAAATTTGACATTTTAAATTATATTGTGTTCTAATTCTCTCTATTTAATTTTGAAACTGCTCATTGATATCCCCACGTTTGTATCATGTTTTCAACCATATAATAAGTAACCATATTTTATTTTTGACAATTCAGAAACAACAGTTATTACCCAAAAATAAATACTCTAAAAAGACACCAGTGAGTGCATGCAATGCTCCTAAAGCTACTGAAAGACGATAAAAAAGAAGCAATTTTATATAATTAAACTACAAAATATTTAAAATAAGTAAATATCAAACGACCCACAAATAATTTCAAAGAAATTTAGCAAATTGTGTTAGAGAAAAGCAGCAAAAAAGACTATATGTACATATAAGGGTGGGTAAAAAATTTAAGAATATTCCAATAGTCCAATTTTGTAGAGCAGTAAATTTCCATCAAAACTATGACTACTTGGTACTACTTTTCCAGTATCAAGCTAAACAAAATATATTATTAAATTCTTTTTTGACCCACCCTAATACACATATACATATATATGTATATATCGTGAGGAAATTGATACACCGGCAAAACTAAAATTAAGAGTAAAATGAGCAAATGTAGCAAATAGCAGAAATACATACAAAAATATGTAATATATAGAGAATATTTGGTTAGTAGATATGTATATATAAATACCTATATATGTATGTAGTAGTGTTGTTGAAAGTGCATAGCAAAAACAGATAAACGATAAAGGCAAACAGATAGATATATATGTATACAACTGTATATGTATATGTGTATAAACTATTAGTTACAACAGCAATAAAACTACTTAACGAAGTAAAATATAAAATATATAAAAAAATATGTAGCGTGTGTGCGAAAATGAAAATATAAAAAGTTAAAAAAATATAATCAGAGAAACATAACAGTAAAATTAAAAATTTCCGTTATTTGCGTTTACTATATAAAAATATATATTTATAATACAGAGAATAGAAAATTAAAAAAAAATAAAATAATATAAAAAGTACATGTGTATATATATACATACATATGTATTTTACTAACTAATAACTTATGTTAACTTAAAAATTTTTTTATTTAGTTGAATGAAACATAACTGTATTAAATAAATTCAAATAGTAGCAGCTAATGTTTAACGGCACCTGTGCGCCAGAGAGAAGAAATCGAATTAGAGCGTGAAAGAGTTAGCTAGAATAGTGTGAATGATTTACGAATCATTTCAATGAGAGAGCGAGAGAGCGTGCTGTTTTTAATAAGTTCTATTTAAAATTTATAAATTAATGAATAAAGAACTATATTATTAGAAAAGGTTGATTTAGTCTTTGTACTTCTTGGTGGTTTGCTTTTAATGAAAGGTTTTTTTGAAAATAATGGTTGAAATAAAAAAAAAAATTGTTATAAAAGTCACTACATTTGTGGGTTTATATCAAAGCGCACACTGCAATTGAGAGGCGAAGCTTAGTCAGTCACGTAGCAATTGTATAAAAGCATTATATGAGTATATCTGCGGTGATATGTCAAGGTAGCTTAAGTCCACTTGAGATAATGAGAGAAATTTGAACTCTTCTGATCAACTACTCTGTGTAACTGGCATAACTTTAAAAATGTCTAAAAATTGGAAGCTGAGAAATCGGAACCAAATTGCTAAAGCTAATCCAAGTACATTCTTCAGTTTAAGTAGTCTTCAGCTACTTCAGTATATTGCCATACATTCCCTTATACCGATCGTTTAAAGTAAAGTCCGAGTCAATTACGGTAACATATAACCAAATAAGGTAAATAACTGCAAAAAAAAAAAAAACAGTAACAGCAACAACAACACTATCTTTACCGTTCATTCTTCAGAAGTTTTAGTGTGCACTTCTGTACTCGTCCTTAATTTCTGACTCCAAGAGTGCATTTTTCTACTATATGAAAGAGATATTTTATTATGTTTCTTTATAAAAAGTGTAGATAATTTTTTCACCACTTTGCATAATTCCTATATTGATGTAGTCGAAAAAGTATTTTCGTATTTCTAATCAAACTTCAACTTATTTTCTTTATATATATAATAATAAATAAATAAACAAATTTGTACCATTTTGATCGACCACTTTTTGCCATTTTCCGCTAGAGACATTATTCCATCAGTGTAAATCGAAATTTCGAAATTTCCAGCACGGAAGCGAGCGAACCATTGTTGTGCTACACGAACTGACACAGCATCGTCTCCGTAAACTTCTCAACTTTCATTGGTGGCTTGCGTGGCATTATTCTCTTTTTATAAAAAAAAGTCAAAATATAGCGAATTTCTTAATTATTTTCTCTAATTTTTGAACAGTTGTAACTTCTTTCAACTTCACCGAAATTAATTTAAATTTTGGCTAAATGAAGCTTAAAATCTCATCTTTCCAACACTATATGGTATGACACAAAGTGATTGGTAGCACAGGAGATATACAACTCCAACGACATCTATTGACAAAATACGAAAATACTTTTTCGACTAGCCAATATTTTCCACGAGCCACAACTGACGCAAATCGCGACTCGACCATCCAATTATATAAAATTTATATATTTATTTATTTATATATTTATTTATTTATTTTTTTATTTATATATTTATTTTATTAACTCAACTAATACACTATTTTAAATATATATATGTATGAGTATGAGTATACATCTACATATGAACATATGTCCCTTCATTTAAATAAGCATTTTCAATTAAACTAGTGACACACTCCACAAGTGTCTTATGAGGCAAATTAAGTGTTTGAAACTGTGAATTATTTCCAAAATTATGTATTATTTGAACATTGAAATGTATGTTTATATAAATACATCCATACATACATTTATATTTATATAAATACATACTACTACATATATGCACATATAGAGCATGTGTGTGAATTTAAGCGCTGCAGCGTCGATTGTGCTGGAATTGTATTGGCAAATTGATTGTGTCAATAAATATCTATTATTTATTTGCTGTGATTTAGGTGATTTGCACACATATATACATACAAGCTTCAGCATATAACTGAATGAAACAATTTCTATTTGAATTTTGCTAATTAAAATGTTAGGTTAGAATGCATACCAGCATACGACCGGCTTATAAATAATCGTTCTTGAATATATTGTACTTCATATGTGTTCACTGAGGCGCGACCGTCACCTAAGCACTGGCCAGGCACGTTGCCTGCCTTTCTTATATAAAGCCAGCTGTCGACCAGCTTCCACTAAAGTCGCCGCTTGATTTTTAAATCACATCTCATCGCGGCGCGACAGTCACCTAAGCACTAAGTACCCGGCGTTCTTCGTCGATTCGTCCAGATAAAGCTGAATTTCTTTCAAAAAGACTACCGTAAACAGGTCTCTTTGGCCTCTTGATTAGTTGGAAACCCTGCTAGAGGAATAAAAAAGCAAGAGAGAGAGCAATAAGCTGACAAAAATCTAATCCGCTCAGAATATTCCATTGATATTGAAATTCTCTATTAATTTAAGCCTATTGTATCAAGCTTATTAATTACAGAGCTTTGAATGTCTAATGTAGACTTTTTTATATATCAAAATATTTTTTATACGCCTGATTAACAGTAGTAGAACTTCAGTCCGACTCTGTGTCCATGTACAATAACTTGAGCTTTAAATTCGTTGTACGATATTTCAACTTTCATCACAAAACATTTTAATAGATATTCCGGAATATTAAATGCCCCTTGTGCCCGCCCGATCTCAGTTTTCCTACCTACATACATATGATGTACACACATATGCATCTACACCAACATATAATATATTGAGAGCACCAAATAAAATATCGCCGTCATTCCACGAATTTAATATTCATTTCATCGCATCAATATTACAGCGTGCGCTATCGCTCATACGCCATGTGGTACACACACGCTCAGCTGCCTCAGCTCGTTCTATTATTCAGATATTTTATGGTATTTTAAATCGCTTTCCTGGCACTTAATTAACATTATGCTGTGGTTGATTAATATTGAAATGTCTATTAAATTTATATTTTCCAAACACATACACACACCTATACACATACACTAACACCGACACATACATGCTTTCAAACACTCTCACTCGCTCAATAATTAACGATTTCATATGAAAAATCAAGCTGCGGCCGCCTCAGGCCGGCAAAACGAAACTGAAACTGAAAATAAAAATTACAACAACAAAAAATATATTGCAAAAATTATAGTGCAAACTCCCATAGCGACGAAATGATGGTGTGAAAATGAAATTGACAGTTTTGTTACAGCGCGTTGGTATCGCGTTAATGAGTTTGAGGCCGCTTGCTTGTATATACATACATACATACATATGTAACGGTAAATGCATGTGAGAATGCGAAAGTGTGTGTGCCTATAATTACTTGTTTTTCTTGTTGCTGCAACCACATGTAGTGTTGAAAAATTCGAACAAGTACTAGCATGCCAAATGGGGGGACACTGGACGCAATAATTTATTAAAACGCTTGTTTTAAGCGAGTACTTCCTTCATTTAACAATTTAATGTGTTCGGAAGGAAATTACGAAGACGTGTAGTCGCCTATGTAGTATAAAGCATACACATAAATATATCAGGGTGACGAGCTGTGTTGGTTTAGGCATGTCTGTATCGCAAATTACTCCCTCAATATTAGAGATATGGATCTGAAATTTTGCACACATATTTTTCTCTCTGAAAAACTGATTATTTATCGGTTTCGCCGATATAGGACCACTTGGGCTATAGCTGCCATACAAAGTGATCGATCAAAATTAAGTTCTTGTATGGAAAACTTTTTTATTTGACAACATATCTTCACGAAATTTTGCATGGATTATTTCTACAGCCAATGGTACAATCTCCGAATAAATTTTTTTAAATCGGACCACTATAGTATATAGCTGCCATACAAACTGATCAATCACTATCGAATTTTTGTACGGAAACTTTTTTTATTTTTGAGGCTAAGTTAAGAATTTTTCCTATTTTTGATTTCAAACTGTCGGAAATTATCGTAAACATCCATGGACCTTGGACCGTAGTTATGAATTTTCCAAACTAATGAAAATGAGCATGAAAGCGAACCAGAACTTATTCAATTTTAAATCAGCAAGTTCCAATGCAGGTTACTTATTCACAAAATATGTCTGTATGTTTATAAGTATGTATGCATGCAAACCGTTACATGCACGCAAACAAAAGGTGTAAATAATTACAAAGCAATGCACCACAATTGCGAATGCGGTCGCAACAAAAGTGACGCTTAAGCTTAGCACGCGACTGCTGCAACTCCCAGTTGGCTGCGCCAAAGCCGCGAGGGTTAAGCCTAACAAAAAAGAGAAATGCTGCAACAGCAACAAACAGAGAAAAATTGAGTAACAAAAGCCGAAACAATATCAACAACACGCCGTTTAGTTGCCTTTTTCCGCCGGTGTCGCTGTCGTTGTTGTTGTTGTTGTTGCTGTTGCCACGTCCAATGCTTCAGCTTCTGCGCTACGTAATTTCCGTTGCCTGCGCGTTTTTTCTGTGGCCGTTTTGCAATTTTCAACCCATAAATAATAGAGCGGCATTAAATTGCACTGTTGCGTATACGCCCAGGTGTGCCAGCGCGCATTCAACGTGAAAATGCGTTGACTGTTTAGCAGCTTATCACCATTACCACACATAGCGCACACAAAAACACATATTTACGTGATTTTTCACTAATACACATGCATGTATGCACGCGCCAAGTTGGCCTTAATATTGTTGTTGTTGTTGCGCTCGCGCTTTGTTGCGCAAATGAACAGAAAATACGCGTATTATTCCTTAGATACGTTTTTGCAAACAAGTAGTAATCGGATGATCATACTTATTGTTTCGGTTGCAAAGGGGACTTGTGTTAGCGGCAGAATCCGAAAGATTTGTCTTAATAAAAACCTAAGCTCAAGTCGAGTTCTCGGTCATATTTAATGGCTAAGTCGAAACACACATTTTTTTCAATTTTAACTTATGTGCTTTTCAACAAAGTTTAAGGAAAATTATGGGGCTTGTTGCATTGTTTTCTTACTCTCCATTATTCGGTGTTTAAGTTTAAACCTGAGTTCGGACATATTCGACGATTAAATCAGAATTGATGTCTATGAAAAAATTTTGATCCGCGGCGTTTGTTTTCGCTTCGATTCCATGTCTAAGCCTAGCTCAAATTATGATTTGAGTGCTAATTTCCAAAAAATTTGTCTAAATTTACCAAAGTCCAAACTTAAGCCCAGCTTCAAATCCTCGTATAATAACTTGAGCTGGATATTTTGGAAAGCTTTGATATCCAAGTGATTACATATCACACATAATCGATGTAGCTTAAGTTCAGATACCTATATCTCAATGTTGCCTTTGGATTCACTGTTCAAGTCAATACTCTAATATAAATGGTGATCCCTCTCAAAGTTCCCTACATTGAAGAAAAAATACAGAAACTTTAAATTTAACGGGGAATGTTTATTATCGTTCGAAAGAACATTCCTTGGCATTTCTTTTTTGAAGATTACCTCTTTCAAATGTTGGGCGCGTGATGTTTTGCGCCAAAGCCTGAATCGGAGCGGGATTGTCCGCATAGACTTTAGATATCCGCACAGGAAAAGTCTGCCGGTGTAATATAACCGAACTTGATGTCCAAATGATCGCCCCAAAACGTGAAATTGTCTGTTCATCGTAATGTGCTCTCAATAAATCCAATGATTGATGCGATTTGTAGGAAGTGGCGCCGTCTTGTTGTAACCAAATGTTGCCGAGATCACGAGCTTCAATTTGAGGCATCAAATGGTCGGTTATCATGGCGCAATAACGTTCGCATGGTAAAATAGATCAGCCGTTATGAATTCTTATATTTAGTACCTAATACCTAATTGCTAAAAATAAATTCTACAGTTTTAGCTAATGTCTACTATATAAATTCGAATACCTAAAGTACTAGATATTCCTTCTTCCTCTTCTTACTAAGCAATACTGTCTTTTTTTTTGCAATTTCTGTCATTTCTCCGGCTTGTAACATTGTCCTTATACTCCATACCGAAAATCTCTTATCGTTGGCCTTCAAATTTTGCGTGGGTCTTTACCTTTGGAATCGATTATTATGCCAAGGCTGTTGTTGTGGTTTCGTAATAATTAGTTTCGGAATCGAGACCCTAGTTTGTCTGCGGTGGTGTCCAATTGAAGGGCGAATTGATCAAATGGAAGGGAGAATTGATGAAAGAACGTTGAATTGATCAAATTGAAAGGCGAATTGATCAAATTGAAGGATGAATTGATCAAATTGAAAGGTGAACTGATGAAATTGAACGTTGAATTGATCAAATTGAAGGATGAATTGATCAAATTGAAGGGTGAATTGATCAAATTGAAAGGTTAAGGATTAATTTGAAGGGTGAATTGATCAAATTGATAGGCGAACTGATGAAATTGAACGTTGAATTGATCAAATTGAAGGATGAATTGATCAAATTGAAGGGTGAATTGATCAAATTGAAAGGTGAAGGATCAAATTGAAAGGTGAAGGATCAATTTGAAGGGTGAATTGATCAAACAGAAAGATGAGTGATCAAATTGAAATTGATCACAGTAGTTTATTTAATATTTACGGTTTAAAACTTAAAATTTTATACCTAATATCTTACATCTAATATCCACGCATACCTATAGCATATTATAATATTTCTGATGTCTAATATTTAACAAACAATTTCTAGCATCTAGTTTCTCGAGTATCTAATATCTCACAAATTTCATATTTTATCATATAGATTTAAGATTTAATATAGATAGATATAGTTTAGATTGAAGTTTATTATCTTATATATACTTTTAATATTTTGTTTGATAATCTCAAAATTGTAACCTGTGAATTTTATCTTTTATCTCTTTCTATTCCTTATCTTTTATTCTAAGCATTAACTGTTTGTACTATAATCGCACACATATTCTTCATATTTCTTTACGTTCCGCTCTTATATCCATTCTTCATCTTTCTCTTTTATTTTTTCCGTGGTTTCCACCCTGTAATTAATATCGAATTTCACTCATAGTTGAGTTTCGTAATAAACTGCATTTATTAAGTTAATTTTCCGACCAGAAAAACACCGTTATTTTCGCTTGATAAAGCTGCGCAATCACCCTTTAGCTTGGCGAATAGTTGAAAATTTCGCAATATATGCAATCCAAAATAATAGTTGAGCTTATCAGCGTAGTAATTGCCTATCACCACTACAAATTCGGGTGAAAGCAATTCAATGCACTGCGCTGCCATAATCAATATAAACTTTCTAGCTGAGCGCATCCAATGCCAGGCAAATGAGCGCCTCACTTAACTGAACTCACATCAACACACACATAAGCAAATTACAAATGTGCGTCTTCTCGCTATAATTCCTGTGGTGTGCCTCAATGAAAATTAGATGCGAATCGCAGTGCGCCATTCATTGAACACACAGGCACACATGCAGCGCATAGCGACAGATAACGCTTTGATGTTCGTGAAAATTTCCAATGAAGCACGATCATACTATTTGCTCGCCAAAGTCGAACAGCAACCAGCTGAAGATGCACACGTTTGTTAGCGAGTAAAATATATATATCATATAGATATATCCTTACACACGCATTCACATTTGTTGTGCCGCTGCTTTCATGTTTCTAGAGCTATCATATTCACAAATATAAATATGAATATACATATATACATATATATGCATACCTATATATACTCAAAATCTTTCATTCCCAATGCATGCAACATATTTGAGGCAGAAGAGTCTTTGCGCACTACGAACTTCGACATGCAAGTTGAGAGTGCATTTTGTGGGACCAGCGAGGCGTATACGCAATCTCTTATGCACTCCTGCATTTGTATGCATGTATGTGCGCTTTGTTGTGCTTTTACTCCTGCCAATGCCAATGATAGCAGTGCGCGCTCCAATGAGTTAATAAAATATAAATTCATATGTAAATAAATAAAGTAATATTCAAACATGCAAATAAACGCATAGAAGGGCTCTGGCTACATGTTTGTATACAAATGTTGCGGCATTAAGGTGCGGCGAAGTGCTGATAAATATTGTGGCGTAAATAAAGAAAAATTACGTATCAGCAATAGCTTAAAATGAAGTCATATTTTTTAAAACCAGATGTCTTTTCGGAGATTTTTATCGCTCAGTTTGCATGCCAGCTATTATATTAAGTTAATTGTGGTTCGCTTTGCATACTATGTTAGGTGATTGTAGTCTTGACCTGGACTATTATCTATGTCAAGTTTTTTGAAAATAATTGCTCAAATGGACAATTTTTCCATACAAGGACTTGATTTTGATTGAGCAGATTATATATTAGCTATTTATGTGCTATAAAAATCCGATCTGAACAAGATATTCGGAGATTGTGGCGTAGGCTTGGGTAATAATCTATACCAAATTTCATAAAGATATTTTGTGAAATAAAACTGCTTTCTTTACAAGAATTTAAATATATCTGTCGGCATATATATATATGATATAGTAGTCCGATAAAGGCGGAAATGAGCAACCTCTTGTGAAGAAAAGAACGTGTATCTCGTATATACAGAGAGATAGACAGACGGCTATGGATCAGTTTACTCTGCTCGAAACGTTATCCTTTATATATATTTTTTTATAGTCTCCAACTTCTTCCTTTCCGTATAGCAAACGTAATGGTCAACTTAATATACCTTCTTTAAGGAAAAATAAACTTCATAAAAGTATGCGTCATTGAGGAGTTGAAGAGAAAAAGGCCGCGGCCTGTTCGCGGTTAATCAAAAACAAAAAAATTACAAATGCTTGACTAATATAAATGTCATTGTTGTATGAACTGGCGCCTAATCAAAAATAGAGGTCTACTTTTTGTCAGCTTCTTTAACTTCATCGATTTTTTTAAATTACAAATTAAAACAAGTAAGGAAGGGTTAAACTCGAGTGAAACCGAACATTTTATACTTTTGCAGCTTTCCAGAATCTAAGTCTGAGAAATTCCTTCAGGAAAATATGGGAGTTGGGGATAGTATTGGCCCGATTTTAACTATTTTTGCCAGTAACACATACTACTAACATGCCACATACTAAAAAAAAATTCCTCGGGTTTCATTAAGGTACCTTAAATACAATAAACAATCATATGGAGTAAATTTTTCGAAACTTCTGATATTAACTATTAATAAGGGCTAGGTCAAGTTTTCGCCAAATTGTATCTATTTTACGCACGAAGATCCACTTTTATGAGTGAAATGCCCTCTCTTATTTTCATTGGAATAACTCACATATAGGCCGATATATGCAGTATAAAGTCATCCGGAATTTCGAAAACCTTAATATTAGGTATATGGAGGCTCAGAGAAGTATTGACCAGATTCAACCCTGTTTTGATACACAGAGTTATTATTGGCAGGAAAGGTTTCTCTGAATTTCAATTGTATATCCTATACATTCACCGGTATTTTCTGTCAAAAGTCAAATATAGGTACTGGCGTCCACATATTCGGTACCTAGGAGCTTGAAGAGTTTTAGTTAGATTTGGAAAATTTTTGGTCATAACGTGGTATACTTTAAAGGAATTATTTGTGCAAGATTTTATCCCGTCATATCAATTGCTTCTTGATTTGTGTACTGGAATGTGAAAGGATCAAAAGGTCTTTGAAATTGTGTTATATGGGAAGTAGCCGTGGTTCTAGTCCGATTTAGCTCATTTTCACACTGTGACATAAGAATAAGAGGAGAATGTCAAATTTATCAATACCAAATTTACCCGAAATCCATCGGTCGTGTGCGGAGATATGTGATTGTACCTTATAACATCTCGGAAATAAAATTTAATTTCTCTGTCATATTTACTTATTGATTTAACATACTTTTAGTAGTTTTTAACAGTGCCGTTATATGGGTAGTGGACGAGTTTATTTTTTGATTTCAACTATTTTGACAGTGTCGGCAGGGGGCTTAAGAGATTTATCCTGATTGAAGCTTATTAAGAAAATGTTCTACGGATCAATCCGAACAACTTTGCTTTGAAGACTATGGGTCCAAAACCGGTTTCGAGTCAGCGATTTTTTTTTGTCAGTTTTTGAGATATTCGAATGAAATTTAATATGTAGGTGCATTTTGATTATCTGTTGATCGTATGTTGGAATCGCTCAGATCGTACAACTATAATCTATATCGCCTATATAACCGATTATTCAGATTTTTTATACTTCACTTTAAAAATTGCTGGCTCCAAGCCGGTTTTAGACCCATCGTTGCATAGGCCAAGTTCTTTAGAATGATCCCTGGAACATTTCCGGTATACGCGAAACAGTCCTATTTTATAGGAAAAAGTCTAAGGTTCAGACCTCATAAAAGTTGTATAAGCGCCTGTTATTCTATTCAAATTTATTATGCCACCAAATCCGATTTATACAAATGGTTTGTTCGATTCGTTAAGGCTCATGCTACTCACTTTCTGCTGGAGCGTTATATTTTAGCTTATTTCCTCGCTGTTATGAATTGAAAACCAACTTTAAAACCGATATATGTACATGTATATACAAATGCTCCAAGTTCGGTTTATACTTTTACTATCCATAATGCCTGATTTCTCATCATTTCGAGTTATTTTTTTTTTTATTAATAGTTAGTCTCCAAAAGAGAACTTCACCTAATATAGCTCGCTTGCTTGACACATAAATTAAAGTACCCGAAATTTTTTTTAGGTTATCTTCGAAAAGTTTCTCGAAAGTCTGTAGAAATTTATTAGCAGCAAGCATCAATACTACTTTTAGCCTCAGCTACTCTTTTTTAATATTCTGATTTCTCACTGTCCCTAATTGCTTTTCAAGTATAGAGCTGTAAAGAAAAGTTAATCAAATCGAACCACCCTAATAAATGCATACTATATATACAAAAATATCTTATTCGTAAAAATTTATTTAGAAATATCTTAACGCTCAAATGAAACGCTTTCTGAAATCGGAAAAATAGAAATACCATACTTACTCACACATACACATACGCACACATGTGAAAAAAGTAAAAAAAAAAATATTTTTCCTGATTGATTAAAATAAAATTGCAATGACAATGAGAGAAATCTCAAATTCATATTCACTAAATATTCGTTGCTGTGAGTAATCTAAAAGACTTTGCACGCCTCAAAAATTCTTGATAAAAATAAAAAAATTAATATTTAGTGGTGAAATGGATGAGTGGATAAACTTTGCCACTGCAAGGATATCAAAGGAAGAGTGCATGAAATATTAATTTGCAAAAATATCTTTTTTGCATAATATCATTATAGCAGACATTTTCAAGGCCACTGATGGCGCTAAGGCATGCTTAAAATTATTTAACGACGTAAGAAATGTTATCCCAACTTTTTTTATTGCCTGTATGGCTAAGCTGTTATCTACAACTTCGAAGTTATGACTGTCAACGGTGACGTGGGTGCCTACTCGCGAGTGCGACGAGTTTTTTTGATGACAGGAGATTTTTCGTCTTGCCCTCGTTCACTACCAAACCCATTTGCTTCGCTTCCTTATCCAGTCTGGAGAAAGCAGAACTAACGGCACGTTTATGAGGGCTCTGATATCAATATCATCGGCGCCCGCCAGGAGTTGTAATTAGCTTTGCAGCTGGACTTACTTTCTTTCTATTTCTATTTTCGTTTGGTATCGAACGGCTCAGTGAGATTCTTCCCGGTCTTGACGGAACTTTTGGTATTGCTCAACGTCAGTTTACACAGCCATATTAATGTTGTGGGGATACCAAATTCAGACATCGCGGCATAAAGACAGCTCCTTTTCGTGCTGTCAAAAGCAGTTTTGAAATCGACGAAGAGGTGGTGTGTGTCCATTCTCTTTTCACGGGTCTTTTTCAAGATTTGGCGCATGGTGAATATCTGGTCAGTTGTTGATTTACCAGGCCTAAAGCCACACTGATAAGGTCCCATGAGTTTGTTGACGGTGCGCTTTAGTCTTGCACACAATGCGCTCGACAGAACCTTATAGACGATGTTGAGCAGGCTTATCCCACGGTAGTTGGCGCACCACAATAGTGAGGACATATAGTATAGATTCGTGAGTAGATTAAATGTAATCGAATCACTTCAAATTTTCGGTCGGAAAATATATAAAATATTGTGCTTATTTGCTATTCCCAGAGCTTCCACAATGTTGGTAAAAGAGGTTTATCTCACTATATATTACGATTTTAATTGAGAAAGGCTTGATAATTAGGCCTTTGCTTTTCGTTGCTAACTTTTAAAACCATGTCGATTCTCATAAATAGAAAAAAGTTTTGTAAACTTATTTTGCTTTGAAGTATTGCCTTTGCTCTCTCTGTTTGTTGGCGCTTCGCTTCAGTATGCGCTCAGCCTAAGGTCATCAATTATCAGTGAGCTCTTCGCTTTGTCGCACAGTTGGTCATGTTACTTGCGGTTATTAACGCTTAGTTATTTCTAATGTAAACTATTATTTATTTAAGAAATGAGCTGTAAATTTAATTTCACTGCACTTCCATTAATATTAATAATGGCGTTAAGCAAGTTCATATTAATATTTTAATATTCCGAAATATTTAAAGCATTACAAGCATGCCGAAGTGTTCAAAGGCTGCATAACGGCATAAATGTATTTATATACATACATATACAAACATGTATATCAACAAAGTGTGGTGAATATATAGAGGAAGTTAGGATTCCACACCAAATTGTGTGGCTGTGTTTGAGTTTGAATGGCGTAGTTATTGCTTAAAGTCAAAGTCTGGAAATTGTTTAAATGCTGGAGATGCTAACCTTAACTTATGTGCCATTTGTTATATCTATCTAAATATGTTTACTTTTAGCAAAGATTGAATCTCGTTTTTAATTCATTAATATACTTAAACTTATATACTTAGTACATATAGTATATACGGGAGTGCTAATTTTTAAACTCATAAATTTTTGGATGAAAAGCTAGATTTGGAATTTCGAATTATGATTTTGGATTTAAAAATAAATTAAATTTTATTCAATTAATTCGTTAAATTTTCAATACAAAATATTTTGAAAAATATTTTTCTTATTTGTTATTCCAATTATAATATAAAAAAATATTTTCTCAATTTTTAATTCAAATAATAAATTTATTTATTTTATTTTATTTTATTTTAAAAATATTTTTTTTTTATAACGAAATATTTAGGATTAGATTCGAATGTCTTATTTTTAATTAATGGGTTTCCTCGGGTAAAATACAGTTTTTGTTCAAATTTTTCTTTCTTTTATTGTAAATGAAATTATTATTTATTAGAATTTTTTATTTTTATAAACATACACTCTCGAACCTCGAGTTCTCACGGCTGTATCTCCGAAACTATTACTCGGATCAACTTGAAAATTTAGGACAATATATTAGAGGTGTTGTAGAACTTTGTAAAAAAATCAAAAAAAAAATCGGTTTTTGAAACTTGCCTTGCTTTTTGCCACCTTGTATATACATACATATATATGTATGTATATAGTGTATATGAATACTAAATATTTCAAAGCTACATCAGCAATCAAGCGCTCGTCTTGTCACTTGTGTCTTAACTATGCTTTAGGTCAACTAACTGTCCATCTTCAACGCAGCCAACAACAAAAATCCTCGTTATTTTAATTAACTAACTACACACAAATAAACGTACACACACACGCACGCAATTTGCATGACAAAAATAATATAAATTTCTGGTTATTTGTTTTGTTGAGATTTTCTGGTTAAAGTGGCTGTACGCTGCTTAGCTTCTTATGAAATGCTACAAAGGAATATATGAGAAGGAAAACCGTACGGAATTTTAGCATCTTCTAAGTTAAGCGGTTCTTTTAACATATTGCATGTGAAGGCGTAGGTGTATGAATACATATGTAGGTATACTAATACAAAGCTACATAAGAAGATTTGCATAAACTTCCATATGTACGAGTATGTCTACATACAGTACGAATTGACAATTCTCAGGCTTCAAAATGTACATATTTTGGCAATTTAATTGTTTATATTTCATTAATTTCATTGCATAAAATATTTGAAACAGGTGGCAATGCTTCTCAAAAATATTTTGCACTATAAACAACTTTAAACCACTTGAATTTCTATTATTAATGCAGTAACTTTTAGTTTTAAAAAATTTATTCAATATTTTTTTTAAACAGTTGGTGGCCCCCTCAAAAAATATTTTCAAACTTTTTTCAAAAAAATATTTCTGGCTTTTTTATTTTTGAAGTGAAATTGTATTTTAACTTTAGTTTGAACAGTTTTATTGATTTTAATTTTAATTGAATTAAATAAAAAAAACAGGTGGCAACCCTTCTCAAAAATTGCTTTCAAACGTTTGCTTTCTTGTCCCATTGTTAGTTACATACTCATACTATTATTACTAATTCTATTAATTGAATTAAATTAAAAATAAAAAACAGGTGGCAACTCTTCTCAAAAATTACTTTAAATCTTTTCTTTTCTTAACCCATTTTTAGTTCAATACTCATACTATTATTAGTACTTCTATTAATTGAATTAAATTAAAAAATATAGGTGGCAACTCTGCTCAAAAATTACTTTAAAAACTTTTGCTTTATTAGCCCGTTTTTAGTTCAATACTCATGCTAATTTTAGTAATTCTATTAATTGAATTCAATTAAAAAAAACAGGTAGCAACTCTGTTCAAAAATTACTTTAAAAACTTTTGCTTTATTAGCTCGTTTTTAGTTCAATACTCAGGCTATTATTGGTAATTCTATTATCTGAATTAAATAAAAAACAGGTGGCAACTTTTCTCAAAAATTACTTTCAACTTTTTGCTTTCTTAACCCGTTTTCAGTTCAATACTCATGCTATTATTAGTAATTATATTTTATGAGTTATTGATCCAAAATATTAAAACATGTGGCAACCTTCCGCATAAATATATCTAACTTTTGGTTTTTTAGCACTTTTTAATTTAATACGCATTTTATTGTAGTTTTTTCATTATTTAATTGAAAAATGTGGCAACCCTTCTTAACTTTTTTCTACAATTGTAAGCCTTAAGCTTTTAGTGTGTATTTTACTTTAATTTTTTTTTATAGGTGGCAATGTTATCACTTTTATTTCAGTCTTAATTATCCCAACCATGGTGGCATTCTCTTTTTCCTTTCATTTCAGTCACAATTTTCATTTTTGAGAAAATAGCGGTTTCTAAAAAAGTTTTTTTAATGGCATAAAAACTCGACATTAGGTTAGGTTAGGTTAATCTGGTTGGCCAATAAGTCGCGCATAAACTAGTTTGGTCCCGTGCGATCGAGTTCAGTTGCTAGATCCAAGAGGAGTAGTCATCTTTTAGGATTCCTTGGCTTGACGCGAATCCTAACTGACTGTGCGGTCTCACTTTAGCTACCTCCTCCAGTGTATCATACCGTGGGGACCCCAAATGCTTACAGCATAGTTTTGCTAATGCGAGACAAGTGCACAAGAGATGCTCCAATGTTTTCCTGGTGCCTTGCTCTAGACATTTCCAGCAGTCTTCTCAATTCATCGACATTATTATCCCAAATCGCGGATCAGCTTCAAATTTCAGAGCAAGAAACGAATCCACGGACTCCTTTTCAATTTCAACAGAAATGTCTTGCTCTCTAAACTCCTCGAATACTTTCATCACACACTGTTCTTAAACTCTTACGCAATTGCAATTTGTAGCGCTTAAATTGCTTTGACTCCTTAGCTTTAGCTGCAACACAGCTTCACCATCTTAGTTGAAATAAATTTTAAAAGTTGTCAACTTAATTGAAATATGTTAATAATTTAAGAAATTCGAGAGTTTTTCAATATTGTGAAGAGTCTCTTAGGAGCTACTCTCACTTTATATGAACGCAAGCACTGCGTATGCTTGTAGCAAGTATTGAATAAATATGCTTGTATTGACTTGTATTTACATACGCATGCGAGCTTTGGCAAAAATAAAACATGAAAACCGATTAAAATGCAAATTTAGTACTCAATTTATTTACAATAGATCTTTTCGGGGCGAAGACAAAGGCCATAAGCATAATTTATGTACTAAAAAGTCGTGAGAGCACAAATGAATAAAGTGGTGAAACAACTTATGACACAGTTAAAATTTATATGGCAGTGTGTGTGTGTGTGTGTGTTAAGGGCGAATGTTACGGAGATGGCGGACGTCGATTTGGAAATTGGCAGCTGGCTTTGAGATTTGATTTATTAGCTTGACAGCAAGCAATTTGTTGTGGGCTTTGTGGTGTGAAGGAATTTTACTTCTTTTAATTAGGAAAATTGTTTTAGTGCTGCGTATTAATAGACTTATTTTCCTTAACGGAATCTTAGTTTAGTGCAAAAACCTGATTAAAAGTGTTTAGACCATGCTATACATATACATATATGTACGTAGGTTGCTATATATATTTCTGGCCTAATAATGTAAATAGGCATATTTATCAACGAAAATGTTTTTTTTTTTTATGTTGACTGCTGGTTTGTTTCGGGCTCATATGCATAGATCCATGATTCGTCACCTGTGACGATCTTATAAACGTCTTTTGAAGCACCACGATCGTATTTTTTCAGCATTTCTTTACACCAATCCACACGAGCCATGATTGTCAAATTGTGCGGGATCCAACGAGAACAAACCTTTTTTTACGGCCAGGTGTTCATGCAATATCGAATGTATGCTGGTGGCGGTTCACGTACGGCATCGTTTTCTGGTACAACGGCTGTTTTTGGACGACCTTCACGGAATTCGTCTTTGAGCGAGCGTCGGTCACGATTGAATTCGTTGTACCAGTTTTTCACAGTGCTATAGGATGGTGCTTCATAGCCATACAAAGATTTTAGTTCATCGATGCACTCTTGTCGTGATAATCCACGTCGAAAGTTGTGAAAAATGATCGCACGAAAACGTTGTTAATTCCATTTTTTGGCCGAGATGATTTTTTTTTAATTCCTTGTAAATTCACGATTAAATGACAAAACGTTCTGAGTGATGTTATGCTAAAAAATGTCAAACTTTCCAATCGAAATGTCAGATTGCACCTGGCAACACTTAGTGTTGCCCTAGGCCAGAATATATATAGCAACCCTCGTAGTATACCAAATTTGAATGGTATCGGTCCATACTTTTTTATAGTACTAATATGATTGCAAATTTTTGTTAGTGGAGTTGATTTTATAATATATATTTCGGCTATACAGCAATTTATACGATTAATATATTGAGCGCGTGATCTATTATATAAGCTCAAAGGTTAGATCATTCGTCTTTAAGTAATAACTCAAGGAAATCTTGGAAAAAACCATTTCTGATATCGATTTAAAATATGTATAGGTTAGGTTAGGTTAATCTGGTAGAGGTCAGTTTTGATCCTTTGCGATTCCTGATGGAAGTTCAGTTGCTACGGTCCAAGATGGATGACTACTCCTCCTTCAGGATGCCTGCGCTTGACGCGAATTTTAACACACTCTGCGTATCACTATCGATACCTTCTTCAGTGTATCATACCTTGGGGACCGAGATGGTTACAGCGCAGTCTTGCCAATGCGGGACAAGTGCGCAAGATATGCTCCATTGTTTCTCTGGTGCCTTGGTCTAGACATTTCCTGCAGTCTGCTCTTTCTATCAGCCCCATCCTGCGGGTGTGTGTCGCCAGCAGACAGGGACAAATCAGTATTCCCATTTTGTTCCCACAGTCTCTTCTATTGAGTGCCAATAGGAATTTTGTGTACTTCCGATCTACCGTTTTGCACATGACTTTTGGAGTTTTGCACACAGGGAGCTCGTTCAATCGGGTTTTGATTTTCTTTACCATGCTTCTGTCAAGATCGTCGTATAGACGTATCCCATCATTGATCACGTTTTCGGATGTTAACCGTACACCATTCTTTGCAAACTCGTCCACTTCTTCATTGCCTTCGATGCCTTTGTGGCCTGGCACCCAGAAGAAGTGAAGTTGCTTGCATCTGGTAACATTTTCCACTGTTGCTTTGATTCCCAAAAGACTTCTGGTCGATATGCGATACGATGTTACTGCCTGGGTGTCTACGCAGATGTTGATTTTGGAATTGGCTGCAGGTGCATTGGGGACCAGCTCCGCAGATTTGGCAGTAGCAAAGAGCTCAGCTTGAAATATACTGCAGTGGTCCGGCAACTTAAAAGGTTGCCTTATGCCCAACTCCGGACAGTATATTCCAGCACCAACTCCAGCATCCATTTTCGAGCCAGCCGTATAGATGTTACGTGTAGCTAACACACCTATGAGCCAGGCATATTCTCCTATGTTTTCTTTGAACCTTCTTTCCCAGTTGAAAAGTGGGATCATGTAGTCGGTGTTTGCCCAACCACCATTACCCACAGAGCTGTGCCCGAAGGTTCTATATGTAAATTCTGCTGCAGCCATTAGTCGTTCCAACGACTTTGCTGCGCAGTTTTCAGCGAAGAGGTCTATCGGTGGCAGATTTAGTACCAGTTCAAGAGCCGCCATTGGAGTTGTTCTTAAAGATCCTGTTACGCACAGCGCAGCGAGGCTCTGAACCCTTCCCATTGGTTTTCGGTAGGTGGATTTCCGTACGCCTGACCACCATATCGCACCGTAGAGCAGAATTGGTCTTACAACAGCTGTGTAATACCAGAGCATGACGGACGGAGAGAGTTGCTAGCTTTCCTCACTCTTTCTTCCACGTTGTTCTGCGACAGCTGCTTTCTGTCCAATATTATTCGAAGGTACTTGGTGCAATGAAATATAAAAAATGGAAATTTTTTTTAATTACACCTTAGGTGAGTCCCTTAATTTGGTTTAAATTAATATACTTGAATTAAATATTTTTAATCAAATTAATTAAACTTCCTTTTTTTCACCTTAGACAATTAATTAATGAGTTTTAAATATTGTTTATACGCGTATATTGCACTGCACCATTTTCTCAGCCTGAATGGCGGGTGCACATGACGTATACGCAACATTACTCTGCTTCAGGCAACAGACAGCCGTGAAACGCATTTTTTCGCAATTTTTGGTGCGTGCAAATGCCAATATGGCCGGCAAACTATGTGAAAAGTGAAAAACAAGTGTGTGTGTGTGTGTGTGTGTGTTCGCGTGTATATTTGCAACATCTTTGCCAGCAGGGCAGTGGTGACGTGGCGACGGAGGTTGCGGCAAAAGCGAGTAAACACCTCTTAACCCCATCAAGTGGACATAAAGCATTTTCACATTCATTTGCACGCAAACACACACATACGCACATACCTACGTGCGTTTGTGTTTATATACGTATGTGGCACTTTTGACTGAAAATGGCGAAAGAGTGCTAGAAGTGTGCGCGCTCAGGAGGTGGGTGGGTGTGAGGAAGAACGAATTTGAAATTGCGCACTGTGCGTGTTGTCCTTTTGAGGACAACATTGTCGTGTGCCAATGGCGAAATTATGTAATATGCAAATTGTATGTTTTTGCTGTTTGCCTGCCGACTCCACTCCCACCAAGCCAGCCAGCCGCCTCCAACTGACCCCGCCATTAACGAGCGCCATCGACAAGAGTGGCAATTGCCGTTGCAGCAGCGGCAATTTCGAAAATATACAACAACAGCTACAGCTACAGCTACTTGAATGGTGCGTGCAGTTGTGACACCACTAACAAGTAACAAAATAAGTGGCAACAACAACAACAACAACGCATGCCTCCATTTGCCACTTGTAACCGACAGTGAATGAAAAGCAGACATGTTTTTGGTTGAAAATTCTTTTCGTTGAAATTTGTAGTGTGTAAGCATGCAACAGAGTTACACTGGAATTCACAACTCATTTGATTCAATTTGTGAAAGTTGGCATTTACGATACTCTTCTCGAAATTATGAGCTAGAATTTTCATCAAAAGTTCTGTGACCACAATGAGCAATTTCTGAAAATAGTAACTTTTGTTGTTGTTGATTTGGTTTTGTTATACGCAAACTGCTGAAAAAAACTTAATGGACAACTTTTGTTGGTAGAATGCTTCTCTCGAATCGGTAGCTCCATTTAGAGCTTAGTTTCGACAATGTCTTTAGCAACTCTTCTTCCAAGTACGAGCGTTCAAAGAAGTTGTATTCCTTGTTAACGTTGCTATAATTGCCGCAGATCTAATGGAGGTTCTTTGCTTTGCCAATTTCCTGCATTCTTAAAGCATCAAACAAGGTATTATTGGTGATTTTCGCTTTTCGGTTAAATCTGTCTTTTCACAAGAAGGACAAACATTTCACAATTAAATCCCACATCTTTGAAAGGCAGAGCTATTGCACCAGCGTATTCTGTCAAATACCTAGCGATTAATCAAAACAAAAAAAAACTAAGCTAAGGATAACACATTGCCGGCAGGGCTTCCAGAGTCCTTCGAGTTATGAACTCCTGCATAGGAGCTATTGCTCCAAGGTGTGGTTTACGACCCCACATGGTGTATTGACTCTACATAAGTGTAATCGGTCCCATACTTATTGAAGTGAATTAAGAAAAGAGTGGACCAATGGTTCTGTAATCGATTGTTCCAACGATAAAAACTGCATATTCACCGACGGATCAATGGATGACTTCAATTTCATGTGGATAACCAGTCATATTGGTTAGGTTAGATTACCATGCAAAGACCAGTTTTGGTGCTTTGCGATACCAGATGGAATTCAGTTGCTAGGACCAAGAGCAGTAGTCATCATTTAGGATGCCGGCGCTTGACGCGAATTTTTAACAGACTCTATTCTCCTCCAGTGTATCCTCCAGTGAATCATGCTATGATGCTTACAGCATAGTCTTGCCAATGCGGGACAAGTGCTCAAGAGGTGCTCCATTGTTTCTCTGAAGCCTTGCTCTGGACATTTCCTGCAGTCTTACAGGAAACGAAAAAGAGGAAAAGTTGGACTGCATGGGAGCAGCCAGGCACAATATACGCATAAGTTGCCCTAGGCCATTCAGCCCCTTCAATGCACCCCAGAGGAATATCTCAGGCCTTGGAAAACTAGCACCACAGGACATACCACAAACTTATTTTGGGATAGTGTTCATATACCACTTTCAAAAAATAGTAAAAGTAGATTCAACGGAACTCAGAGCAAACGAGGAGGTTAATAAGACGCTGGAACATTATCTTTGTGAAAGCCCAGCCATTAGTCGGCTGAAACTGTTGCTTATGGTTTTTTAGTAGAATATTTGAAATTTTTTGTGAGCTCTGAGTCTTTTTCTTTCTTCTACTAGTAGGTCGACCCGTACCGTTCGTTACTAGTACGTTTGATTGCGCTTTTGAGCCATCTAAAACGATAACACAGAAAACAACCATATCCAGTACAGCTTTACTAACTACGAGTACTTGAGAATCTGTCTTTAATTTTGAGGGGTAAAATGTTCAGTGAAGGTCAGTCAATCTTTATACAAACCCACTTCACCCGAATTGGTTCATGAAGAACTCAATTTTACTGTACTTTCCCCAACGAAGACCAACTGATACTCAGAAATATGTAAATTCTAGTTACTCGCACTGTTTTTGCTTAGTTACATAACTAGCTCACCCCTTTGACTAACGGCAACACTAGCAGGTTGACTGGATTAATAGCGTGTGGCCATATTGCGTATTGATGATGAGCTATGTATATGCATTGAGCCTGTTTTGAGGGTAGATAATGAATATATGCAGATCATGGTGCTGTCCAACTAACATAAATAATGTTACTATCTAAGATTAGTTCAGCGTTACTGTGAGGAATAGCTTTCTTTGAACCAAACTGTTAAGGTCCAAATCTTGGGTGAATCCGTTATCATGCTTGAGTGGAATGGAGTCTTACGCTCGGTATCAGAATGGATGACATAATGTCTTCTAAATACCTTACGAATGCGAACATTATGGCTTCCTGGGATTTTGTTTACTTTTCCTCAGTTGAAGAAACAATAAAGGAAGGACAAAGTTCGGTTGGTACCTCTTGAAAGCATATAAGCACTCAATCCCCAATATCAACCATTTTTATACCCTGAACAGTGTATATTAAGTCTGCTACGAAGTTTGTAACGCTCAGAAGGGAACCTCGGAGGCCCTAAAAAGTATACATACGTATATGTATATGTATAAGTGATCAGAGTGAAGAGCTGAGTTGATGTAGCCACGTCCGCGTGTTGCGAGTGTATAAGAAAATCAGCAAAAGTGTGGCTCTACACTGATGTGTTGTTAACGGTCTGCCATGATTATTACCCATAACAAACACACATATACCACCATAATTTACGTATACGTTTCCATTCTCATGCATAACGGTATGCTTTATTTACAGCCGACTCGTCTGTACACCCGCAATCTGCTGTGCCTCAATATTGTTCTCCTACGTCTTGGCGATAACTTGATGAAAGTGACAGAATGCCAGAGTGACCGAGAGGGCGAGGGTGCAGCATTCGATATTTTGGTCTTTGATTTGTGAAAGACAAGTCAGCACGCCTCTATGCGCACACATACACACACACGGCATTTAAAGCTCTCCAAAGGCACTTTTCAGGCCATGTCATTCCATTTGACACCAATTCCCCATTAAATTTCACTTGACATCAATGCATGATTTTTGGGGTCAAAATTGTTCGAAGTACTTGTTTTCGAAGGCACTTTCACCAACGAACACACGCACGAGCTTGCGAGCTTGCGTGTGGCAACGTTTAATCGGTCATCCGGCTGCTTGCGCTGTCAGGCCATTCCTTTGACTAGCTAATTTTGTCAATTTTCCTATCAAGTATGCATAAGAGCCGATTGTGCACAGATACTTGATAACCTTAGACTCTTTTCACTCTTTTCCGCAGCCGATTTGTTGGTGAGAAAGCTATGAAATTGTTTTCTTCCGGCTGTTTGGGAAACGCAGATTTCATTGCTTTCTAAATTGCTTTGGCATCTTTTGCCGAAATTCTGAGGTGGCCGATAATCTCAACACAAAATGCCGTTATGAGTGAAACACTTAGTAGATGCAGTTGATAAAGTCGAAAAGTATCAAAAACGGTATGCAACAAGAGCAGCATTCAAATGAATGTGATCTCATACCTAATCAGTGCACACTTATTGGTATTTATTGAACTTGCTTTTGTCTGACTGCTTGTTCTGTATAGTGTGCTTCTTTATACTGGAAATTCAGAGAGACGATGGAAAGATACTTGAACTTTAACAAATTTTGGATACATTTAATGCTTTTATTGCAAACTGCGTCTTTATTCCTGTTCAGCACATCAGTTTTCATTAATACACGGTTTATAGCGATCTTCCTAATTATCTATATCATTTCGTAGTAAGACTTTTCTTTTGATTCAAAATAGTCTTCAGACTCGATGATTGCTTCTTCAGTGCTGCTAAATTCTTTCCCGCGAGTATTCTCTTGCTGTCTGAGTAAAAGAAACTACTGGTCAATTTCGAAATGCGGAATCAAAATGCAATCCAAATCAAGGAAACTTGTCGTCACTTTCATTGGTTTGCGTCACCGTGAACCGATCTGTTATGAGCTCGTCTCTCATCCATTTTGCTAATATTCGTCAACGATATATCCAACACATCTTTATGATATCTTTAGACTATGTTAGACATCTCGACCAACTAGATTTTTCGGCCGTTTGAACGACTTGGTAAAATCAATTAACCACTTGTTGTTGCCAAGAGTATTTTTCGTTAAAAAATTTGTTTTCAGTAACCCTCGAAAACTTTTTGTTTTAATCAAATTTGAATCATGTAAAATGGTTCATAGTCTACTTTCTACTCAATTTCTTCAAATTACGCTATCCCACTTCATATAAAATATTTGACTTACTTTTCCTTCGCAAGTTGTTTGAGGAATTCAGCCGTTCGGGCGTTATGTGAATCTTCTGACATCTCTTTTCTTGTCAAATTCGGGCGATTTATAGATCAATGTTACTTGAAACTCTCTCTCTCTCCTCTTGCTGAAGGCTTTGATATTTGCTATCCATACTAAAATATCACAGTGAGTCAAAATTCGAAATCGATATTTTTTATTCAAATGAATTTCATTTAATTACTACTGTGATCAAATTAAAAGGTGAATTTTATACATTTCATATCCTTTAAAGTAATCCCCTTCCGCTGCAATAGTACACTTATGCCAACGATTTGAATCAAAACGGTGTCCTCGGAGTGGTATTTTGAGTTTGCTGAACAGCCAGAAGTCACACGGGGGCAAATCAGGCGAATACGGTGTTTGCCGAACGATATTTGTTGATCACGAAATGATCAGGAATAACCAATGCAGTATGAGATGGTGCATTGTCGTAGTGCAAAAACCAAGAGTTTTCGAACCACAATTCTGGCCTCTTGAGGCGAATAGCTTCACGTAAATTGCTCATAATATTCAAATAATATTAGTTGTTGTCAGTTTGGCCCTACGGAAGGAATTCATAATGCACCACACCACGATTTTCGAAGAAAACTGTCAACATGGCCTTTATTTTTGAGCGACTTTGACGTGGTTTTTTTGGTCTCGGCTCGCCGTTAGCACGATATTCCCTCGATGATTGGTTGTTTCGGGATCGTAAACCTAGATCCAAGTCTCGTCTCCAGTTATGATGCGTTTCATTACGTCTTGATAGTCAGAAAGCATTGTTTCACAGAAGTTAACAGGACGGTCTTTTTCGAAAAAATTGAGTGTTTTTGAAACCATCGAGATTTGACTCTTCTCAGGCCCAATTCGTCTTTCAAAATCGGTTGCACCTAATAATATATAATCTAATATAATCTAATAGTTAATCAATGATTTTGAAGAACCATTTCTTGGACGTTTTTGGCCGATTTGACTCCACATTTTTCTCAACACTCTCACGACCGGCTTTTAACTCGTTCTACCACTTGTAAATACTTTTGGGAAGACTGAGTTTGGTCCCCCAAACATCCTCAAAGTTCTGCAGACGAAATTTCATTCCGCAAACCAAATTTAATCGCACTTCTTTGTTCAATAAATTCAGACATAGTAAAAATCGAAGAATTCACTTTTAGAGCCTCACAAAACGACGCGTTTTTCAAATGCTAATGAATATTTTGACGAGAAATTTAGCATAGATGTCAATAACAGTACTACCAACTTACAGAAATGAAAATTTACCGATTCGAAAAACACGCGAAGTATAAATTAAAAATTCACCTTTTAATTTGATCACAGTAGTACACGTAAGAGAAAATATTCACACTTCGAAGCACATTTTTCTGAAATATTGATTCTCGCTGCATTTACTGATAGATTCGTGGTTAAAATTCGCTGATATTCCAATCTATGCGTTAACCTCAAAAGTAAATAAATGCGCTGATTTTGCAGAACCCTACGCTTGATTGCCTAAGCCGCAACTTAAGTTCTTACTTCACATGAATATTAAAGCAAAAATGTTTAATAAATATGTTTTTGAGGGCCCGTTAAAAGCCTCCTTTCTCAAACACACAAAACTCCCATAAACATAGACAAATATAGAAATAATCCGCCTTATGCAACTATTATGTAAGTTTGACAACATCGCTTAGCCAAATATTTAATGAGAAAAACGAAGTGACTTTTATCTGATTACAGGATTATTTAAATTAATGCATAATCATCTTTACTTTAATCACAAATACAGCAACAAATGCATCTAGAATGTGACATAATGCATAAAAAAAGTATTTAAACGTAGTTTCTTTAGCTTGATTCAATTATGTCAATATTAAGTCAATAAGCCAATTAAATGTGACTACATTTATGTTTAATCTCTTTTCGACTTATCTTGTGCGCATAAAATTTTAATTGCATGCAAATTAATAATGCGCTCCACTGGAAATATTGAAATACTAGGGTTCTATTGACTGTATATGCTTTCTGGATGCAAGGATTTGATACTTATTCGGTGTTTCTTTGTAACAACATAAAACATTTTCGAAATACCATGCATGACAGTTTTATACGAATGTTGTGCGTCATTACCACGAGCTCCGAGAGATTTTGGCATTTTTATGTTTCTCAGGGAGATCTCGAATCGATATTTCTAACGAAATCAGATTACATGTGTCATTTTCCATGAGTATTTGTTCCTATGTAAAAGTATTTTACAAATGTACACAGCTTTTGGTTCAGTTTCTTCTTGTTTTGTAAATTAGAAACCAGTATTATTCATGTTCTAATCGTGACAATTTTCTTTTCCTTTCTTCTACTTTTTACGGTCTGTAATTTCTTAATCGACCGCAGTAAGTTTCTCGTTGTATATCTATATTAAAGAGCATTGTATGATAGACAAAGTGAGTGAAATACAGTCTGTCTAGTGTGCTCTATTTAGTTTTTTGCTGTGAGTGCTCAGTATAAAATGATTTAACCTTTACTATAGACATGAGCTCTATTTTTCTTGAAAGTGGAAGCCTTTTAGAATATACTATATATAAGATCCATGTTATCCCAAAATAATTTTCTGGTAGATGCCATATTGGTAGTGTTTCAAGACCTGAGGTGTTGTTCTGTCATATATTGCTTTAAAACTACTTTG
Source organism: Bactrocera neohumeralis (assembly GCF_024586455.1). Taxonomy (NCBI): domain Eukaryota; kingdom Metazoa; phylum Arthropoda; class Insecta; order Diptera; family Tephritidae; genus Bactrocera; species Bactrocera neohumeralis. The sequence continues at coordinate 4,514,564 of NC_065920.1, read as the reverse complement.
AAAGAGCTAAACGAACTAGCTCTTCTTAGATTTTCCTGTAATTGGTATTCATAGTTATAATTTGAAATTTGCTCTGGTATAAATAATTTCCCAATCAAATTTATCTCTTGAAAAGTCTTCTTCTCATGGTTACATTGCTGTTATAACTCTAGTTCTGTAACAAGATATCTGTTTAAAAGAAAACAACGAATAAATGACACTTAGTTTATTCGCTAAATTGTCCGCGTAGAGGAATTTTAATTTATGATTTTATAATGGGTGATCCATTTTGAGGTTCTCCACTTTTTTTAAAGAAAAACCGTGGAACTTCAAATCAAATGGGGAATGTTTATTATCATTCGAAAGAACATACTTTTGGCATTTATTTTTTTAAGATTATCACTTTCAAATGTTGGTCGCGGCTACGTCTCAAATGCTCCATCTATTGAGTCCAATTTTCGATGACTCGTTCGAGAATTTCCAATTGGCGAATGACACGCTTGATGTTTTGCCCCAAGGCTTGAATCGAAGCGAGATTGTCCGCATAAACTTTGAACTTTACATATCCCCACAGGAAAAACTCTAACGGGGTGATATCACACGATCTTCGTGGCAACCAATCGAGCATCCCAATACGTGAAATTATGTGTTCACCGAAGTGTTCTTTCAATAAATCCATTGATTGATGCGATGTGTGGGAAGTGGCGCCATCTTGTTGAAACCAAATGTCGCCGAGATCACGACTTCAATTTCAAGCATCAAATAGTCGGTTATCATGGCGCGATAACAGTCGCTATTGTTTGTTGCGTTCTCACCGGCATCATTTTTGAAGAAATATGGGCAGATGATTGCACCGGTCCACAAACCACATCAAACCGTTGTTTTTTCTGGATGAAATGTCAGCTCTTGAATCTCTTCAGGTTGTCCTTCGTTCCAAATGCAGCAGTTTTGCCTGTTTACATACCCATTGACCTAGAAAATGTATCCCGAAAAAGTCGGATGAAACTTTTACAGAGCCCATAGAGCGGAGCGATGTTGCTTGGGAAGGTCGATCGGGCTTCAGTTCTTGCACAAGCTTTATTTTCAACGCTTTCAACTTAAAATCTCGACGAAAAATTTTATTGTTATTGCTCTCTTTTCGAAAGGAAAAATGTGAAAGAATGTGCCTTTGAAGTTTCTAAAGTCAAAGAAAATGCCGATATTGCCTGGTGGACATAGCATAGTAGCTTTAATAGAATAATGATACATTTATTCTACTAACGGACAAGTAATATAAAATTTTCCGATTTTCTCACATTACAGTCAAGATATTTAGCTTAAACGATCTCTTTTAATATTTATCATATGAGAGGAAACAATAAGCATTGCTTTGGAAATTCGAACTCTGCGTGCATTAAACTGGAAACTTTCGAGGCGCACCTTGTACCGAAAGTAACTTTCTTTCAAAGTATAACTATATAACTAATTGTTAGTTTAAAAAGAAAATACATTCGTCTGTTGTCATACTTTTACCACATACTCACCATAACGGCATCCACAAGTGAGCTCTTTCTTTGCAGACAAACCTCGGTAGTTAAATAGTAAGCACAAATAGTGGGCGCGCTTGAGAAAACTTTACTCACACAAGCACGCATGTCTTTGTGTTTGCAGTAATACAAAGGAAAATTTAATTAAGCCAACCATATTTACCACACACTTACATACATGCACACACTTGTACTTATGACATAAGCCCATAGACAACAACGGCACACTAGCACACACATACACAATAATTAAATATTTAATAAGTTTATAGGCAAACAAAGAACAAATTACACAAGTAAACAATTATTTTGTGAAAACAATAATTAAAATGTAGAAGCCACAAGAAAAATATATAGTTTAACATTTTCAATTCAATTTAGCATTGTTGTGGCAACAAATAATGGAAAAGGTGGGCGTGTGGTGCTTTTATAGAGCTATCACCTACTTAAATATAAATATAATTTATATAAATGCGTATTTACATTATATTGTATATATGTATTTTATCGCACTCGAGAATTCACAAAAATACCTTATATTTGTGATTTCCTACATTCAATTCTTAACTAATTTTCTGCTTATTCTCCCAGTTTTACCAAGGAAAATCGGATCATTGACTAAATTTTTTTTGTATTAATTGGATCATGACGTCACTTAGCGAACGATCTCATACCATTTTGCCACAAATTCCCTTTATTATTTACTATATAGTATAAGGACTAGCAAAATAAATCCATTATTGTTGTATAAAACTAAAGATTTTATTTACCTTAGTTAGAACGATCCGATTTCGGTGAAATATGCTCTGTTTTATTCGAAAACATGTTGCCAATTTGAGGGTAATTTCTACACTCATAGACCCATATAGACCCTCCTGCTAACAAAAAATTGCGACAGTCGATTTCCCACTTCTCTTGAGACGAATTTTTGACCATTACAATCATATGCCTTAGAGAGGAATGGACTGTAACCACTTGGTGACAGGTCTGGACTACAGGATGTATTCATAAAAAACTCCTGGAGCTTCTGGTGAATTCCTGTAATAATGTGTGTCGATCAGAGTTTTTTTTCCTATTGGCTAAAGCTTTGTAACACCTAAAAACGGTGCCTAAATGATGGTCAGACGATTTCCATTATTTTATCGATATATTCGACAAGCGGTCTTCCTGTATCAGGACCACATACGCTATTTATATTTTCAGCTGCCTGTTTGCGATTTCGAAGAAAAATTGTAAGATATGAAAATGTGTTTTTTGCTGGTGTTCATCTTTGACGCATCCTCCAACTAAACTGAGTGAAACAATCCAAAACTGGTTGAGAAGTTTTTCAAGTACGAAATATTATATTTGCTTTCTAGCTCAAGATACCTATTACTAAAGTCATCTATTGGACTTCTTTTTACTTGTTTTTATAAAGGATAATCCTTTTCGAGGTTCCCTACTTTAAAAAAAAAAAAAACAAAGTAATTTCAAATTTAATGGGGAATTCTTATCATTATTCGAAAGAACATTCTTTCGCATTTATTTTTTGAAGAATATTTCTTTCAAATTTTGGCCGCGGCGACGTCTCAGAAACAGAAACGGATAGACCAGTTGAGCCCAATTTTCGATGACTCGTTCGAGCATTTCGACTGGTAACTGGCGAATGACACGCGTGATGTTTTGCTCCAAGGCCTAAAACGAAGCGGGATTGTCCTCATAGGATTTAGATTTTACAAATCTCTATAGGAAAAAGTCTAACGGTGTAGTATCATACGATCTTGGTGAAATCGACTGGTGCAAAACTTTAAATACGTTAGTCCGAGCTGTTACGAACGGCGCCGAATCAGTCTTCATGTACACTCTCAGGTACTTCACTGCGTGCTGGATGTGGTCTATTCGGTTGAATATTTTCAACCATCAATAATGAATGAGGCCCAATAATGAATTGAGATCTAGCTTAAGATGGCTGATAGTGTTGCGAATAGGCCGATTATGTTGACCTTAAGTTGAGCGAAACGCGGGAAATACATTCCTAACAGAACGTAAATTTTCGTAATATGTAAAAGTTGTTCAGGCGTAAGTCTTTCCATGATGAAATGCCAAACAATACTTAACAAAGATAACATGACAGCTTGACACGACTCACGCGTGATCTGTCAAAAAAGGGGCTATTGAAAAATGTAACTCTACTTCGATCACACGTTATTATTCCATTCTTTTTGACTATAATTTATGCTTGTTTTGTACGATTCGCGACTCTCCAAAGAATCGAAAACAGGCTTGAATGGAAGAGTATGACCGGAAATAAAACAAAATTTTCTAACAATAAAATTTAGCTTGAATGCAGCATTCTTCTTTCTGTACAAAGTTACAGAGTGAGAATGAGAATTTTTATCCAAGATTGCAACACAATTGAAGCCTTTAACTTTTGACTGAAAAGCACAGGAAAGTCCGGAGTACTTGGAATTCCGACTTTTCCATAATCTCGGCAAACAATATGTTCTCATGAAAAGTTTCTTAACTTTATTGAGTTTTTCGTATTCCAAACAACCCAATTGGACTTGAGCGCTAGAATCCATCTATTAAATCAAATCTCCTGCCAAAATATTTATTCATTAGTGCAACTCGTATTTAGTTAATTTCTAAACTCTTCAGTTGGTGCAGCGCTGTGGGTTTCTCTCACCTTCTTTGTGGTTATAAGTAGCTCTTTAAAGCATAAATAGCCTTCGCGGCCACCAAATACGACCATCACATACAACCTAAAAGCTTCTCGCTCTGAACCCTGAAATGTTTATGAACTTTTTCTCAGTTTTTATAATTAAAAGTTTCGCCGCTAAATGGAAATTACGAATTTCGAATGAAATATTTTTATGGTTTTGAAAGCATTGTTATGAATTTGAAATTCGACTGGCGAACTACATTAGAAGTTACACAACTTTCGGGCATGCACTATGATTATTAGCCACACAAACACACGCACACCTGTGTTGTTATATAAATTTCATGTATATGTGTTTAGTAATTATAGCCTGTGGGCGTAACCCATGCATGTAACATCAGCTAATGCTGCTTCCACCTAATTACGGCACGACGCGCGCATTTCAAGTGCCGCTATAAAATAAATGGCGCCAATTCGATTAGCAACATTCGTGTCCACGCATTTTGAACGTTAAAAGCCTCGCATTGCTGCTGATACATACTCGTTGTAGCCTTGAAATTAGCATACCACTTCGTACGTTGCCGTTAGCTGTCCAGCTGTCATAAGATGCGCCGTCTGTTGGGTCCACAGGTGCCCATCGAACGCAGCTTCTTTCGCATTCCGCGCTTTTCGGCTCGCGTCGCCGGTTTTTGGCCACAATCAACTAATCGGCATCGTTCATGGCTAACTGCGTTGCGTTTCTGCGTGAATACCTTTGCCGTTGCCGTCGGCGGTTTCGGTGAGGTTTCCTACGGTTTCGTTTATTTGCACGATCTTTTTAGCGCGCTCGAGGCTTTCTGTCCGGGAATTACCAAGGTCATTTCACTATTGAAGATGACCATATTTTTTGGGCGCCACAAGCGTTGGCAACATGTGATTAATAGTATGCACCAATTGTTGTTGCAAGGTAAGTGCTGCGGGCTTAAATGCCCTAACGCGTAAAGGGTGGTTCTTAAAGTGTGTTTTAATTATTTGATTTTTGCTGGCTCTGAAAGTCTTAAAAGAAATTCAAACTGTAAGCCAAATTAGTAATTTTTATGATTGAAGAGCGTCAAAAACGATTCTAACAGAAAGTGCTTCTATTTAAGTAAATTTTTTGTCGAATCGAGGTTTCCACTGTGCCTGCTGGATACTAGTTTGTGCAGTAAGTTAGTGAGACTGGTAAGTGAGTAAATCATACTTGCGGTCTCCGTCTTTGTGCGAATGTTTCTGCCGTAGCTGAGTCCTTGACTTGAGACTCCAGTTCCATGGCTGATAGATGCTTGATATATGTTTCTTGGATGGAAATCATGAACAGAGACATGAGAACATGGACTCTGAATGGAAAGGTTTGGAGTCGTGGTATTCTTGACCTGAGCCTAACCTAAAGGTTAGGTTATATTCCATGGCTGATAGAGGCTTGATATATATTTCTTGGCCGGAAATCGAAAGCGTGGCCTCAGATGATCTTCCTTTTCCGTAAAATAGGGTGTTATTATCACTGATTCGGTGTAACCTTAGAGCTGACGATTTTATTTGAGGGATACCAAGAGGAACCGGTTTTTTTTGCTTGCCTTCCGAACTGATAAAGCTCACACTATGAACCACCCTTTACATATGCACGCCGAGGCCTGCATGTTTTGTCGTAAAATCCAAATATTCGTGTGCATATGTGCCCTAATTTTGGCGTAGTGCCTCCGCAGCAATTGTTGTTTTTGTATAACTTTTCTATTCCACATTTGTTACTTCGCACTACCGCAGATACCAGCGCCGAAAAGCGCCGCATCGTGGAGCCACTGGCCTCGTTTGGTTCCGCGTTGTCCTTTGTGCTGCTCTTATCTGGCTCGCTAACGAATACATTTTTCAACATTTTGCCGCTGCTAAAAATGGGCTACTACAAGTGGCAGTCGCTGGAAGCCGAGCTGTTATTGCCTTTCAATGTTATGTAAGTGAACTTATGCATTATTTTGGTAGTTTTTTTCGCACTCCGTTGCTGTTGCAACTCTCGCTGAGCATTAAATCTTAATTGCAAAGTTATTTTCAGGCTTATAAAACTGTAGGTATATGGAAAAGTGAGAGTTTTTTTTAGCTTAAGGACTTATCCTTGACCGCAGGTAGTTCAATGCAGGCCACGAAGTGCGAAGAGTTGAGAAGCTGTAGTATTAGCGTAGTTTTTTTTTTATAGCATAGAAGAAAATTCCATTATTTGTTTGTAATAGAAAAATGTTGCACTGACTAAGATTGGTGACCTGGAAGGCATGCCAGCAGAGGTTTAAGTTGGTAGTGGCGATTGCGGGATAATCTCTGATTCTATGAAAATTACGGAAAATAACGTACTGCACTTATATTTGTAGCTGTTGTAAACATCTCAAAGTAATTTTGAGGTGTTCTGCCCAGTTGAAGTGCCCACTCTGTGCACGGACATAAACTCGGCTCACTATACATGATATCCGCTTCGAATTTAGCAGAAGAAATGTGAGCTCTTTTTCTGATTTTAATATAAACGAGACAGATATCGAGTACTATTATCGTTATATTCTTCATAGCTTCGACGAACTCATTTGCTGAAAACCATGAGATAGCTGATCTTTAAGCGAAATACATCGCCTAAAAATATAGGCACTTCGACATATTCTGTTTAGGTGACCTATGGTGAAGTTTAAAATAGCAGCTTATTGACATGAGTTACGGCTGCCAGTGAGCCTCTGTGATTCTGCAAAGGATAAATCGAGCTTTGGGTATCAACAAGACTAAATCACACAAATATAAGACGGAGCTCTTCAGGTGTTCTATGCAATAACATTTGCTGCCACAGAAAAAATTTACGGGAGAATATGTCTTCATGATGGGAAGATTAATATTTATAGCAATTTTAGACACAGCAGAATCAGATTAAAGTCGTATGACAGCCGAATAGTTCTCTGCTATTGAAAAGTTTTACTGCAGCGGATTCCACACAATCCGATACTGTGATGCTGATTTCCTTACCTGGCTGTTCTAACGTCAAAATTCCATTTAACGAGAGCAAGTATTTTACCAAGAAAAAAAATGTACAATTAATATTGTAACGAAATGATTTGTGTAAACTACAGGCATGCAAAAAAAAGGTTAATACCTACCATTTTGGCACGATGACATGGCACAGAAACATCATGGAAGATAAGATCATTTTCTTGCGAAGATTGCTCTTCAATTGAAGTTGTTAAATATTCCTCCAGTAATTGCTGGTACTTAATTGTGTTTATTGTTTCATCTATTAGAGCCAGTCGTCCAAGTCCATGGTAAGAAAAGCGTACCCAAGCCTTTCGGCTGCCTCCCTGCTTAACCGTTTTTCGGATTCACTCTTCGCTATGGCGTTCAACAGTTTTTCTTCTTACGTACGATATCCCGTCGCTACATAACATGTTGAACTTGGACTCGTCAGAGAAGATTACTTTCTGCCAATCGACTTCAGTCCGGCTTCGGTGCTTTATAGCCCTCCGGAGGCGTTGTTGAAGCATTTTCTTAGTCAAAAGTGGCTTTTTTGCGAGTCGTCGAGTGTTGAAATCACCATCCCGGAGCACGTTTCGTATAGTTCTAGCAGTGATTTCGGTTTCTCCATCCTGATGTCCTCAGCGGTTCGATCATTTAGGCTAATGCGTTCTATTTGCCCATCCTCCCTAAAAGGTGTTTTCCTTGCTTCTCTTGTGCCTGGTTTTCTACTCAGAGACCTATTGCTTTAAATTAAAATAAAAAATCCCCGACGGCAGACTTCTGAATCTAACTCTTTCACTGATCTTCCGTATGCTAATATTTTCTTTTCGCAAAGTTAAAATATTGCCCTTATCCACAGTAGTAATTTTGTTTTAAGTTTGGCATGTTTTATATATATTTTTTCACTTCTTAAACTGTATAAAAAAATTATAATATTTAAGCTTTAACGCCTTACCAATACATACCCCCCAATATCCAACAAAAATAAAAAAAAAATATCGCAACATTGAAAAAGCAACATTTTTCTAAGTTGTTGTATTTATTGCAGCGTTTCTTCTTTGTATAATTTTGTGCACAATCTGCTTCCAGTAATTTATAAAATGAAAAGTCATCACTTATGACAACCAGCTGTTATTGCAACAACAAATGCAATAAATCTCCCATAAAATTACGATTTTTCCACACACACACACACATGTGAACATTTGCGAACACACCCACAACTACTCACACTCACCGTCACACACACACACATGCAAACTATTCTCTAAATTTGTGCTTGCTCCGTGCTATTTGATTGTGCGTATTTTCTGTACCGTTTTTTTTTGCTTTTCATTCTTGCCACAAATATGTACGTACATATGTATTTGCAGTTTGCCGGAAATGTTCGTCAATTGGCCATATTACCCTGCTACATACCTGGTGCTGACGCTCTCCGGCGCCATGACGGTTTTCACTTTTAGCGCAGTCGATGGTTTCTTCCTCTGCGCCTGTGTGTATACGAGTGCGTTGTTTCGCATGTTGCAACATGACATACGTAACGCATTCGCTGAATTGCAAGAACGTGAGTAACAAACGGTGCAATAAAATGCTCACATATACATACATACATTCACCCATACGAGTATGCACCCAGATAATATTGCTTATCCGCAGCAGTGCACATATTTTGCCGCAAACACATTAGGGTGGTTCGATATTTTTTTAGTTTTTGTGACAAATAAATTATCACCGGTGAATAACGATCTTTCGTCCGTAGAGATCGTTACATGAGAAGGGCTTCTTAGCAGAGTTACTTACTACTAATGCTGTGGTTTTCTCTGACACGATGCAGTCGATGTGGTGATACCTTTCGACAGCCAAAACTCTGATACTCCTTCAAAACCAATATGATCAATCACGACTATCACGACTGGCGTATAACCTCCAATAATTGCAAGGCTATTGGTCTTCTGACAGCTTCAGTGTTGCCGAAGCCTTTCAACCAGCGTTTTCAACTTGATATTGTTTGATTAACATTGAAATTAGTGCCTTGGGTCCGATCTAACTATTTTCTGTCATATACGAGTACTTCACAGTTGAACTGCAGTCTGACTTAGAGTGTCATCTAAATTATGTCTAATTTATTGTCGGTCTCAGGATCTTCAGAGATTCGAGTGTCTTAGGAAAGGCTTTGTACGTGCGGTTGCCGATGTAAGCGTTATTAGCTTAGAATATGGCTTTTAATTAAATGTTAAATCTACTAAGTCAGCGAAGAAACGACCTAGCTAAAAATTAACAGCCGGTTCAAGAACATATTGGGTGTTGTAGGGTAAGATTTTTAAGCCACGGCATAACCTGATGTTATATGTTAAAAATTATTTGAACTTCTTCTAAATATTGCGTAGTCGAAAAAGTATTTTCGTATTTTGTCAATAGATGTCGTTGCAGTCGTATATCTTCAGTGCTGCCAATCACATTGTGTCATACCATATTATGATGAAAAGGTGAGGTTTTAAGCTTCATTTAACTAAAATAAAATTAATTTTAAGGAAGTTGAAAAAAAGTTACAGCTGTTCAAAAATAAGTGAAAATAGTGAAGAAACTTGCTATATTTTGATTTTTGTATAAAAAAGTGAAGAATGCCACACAAGCCAACAATAAGATTTGTGAAGCTTACGGAGACGATGCTATATCAGTTCGTATAACACAACAATGATTCGCTCACTTCCGTTCTGGAAACTTCGATGTGAAAGATGCACTTCACTCTGGTCGACCTATCGTAGAAAAATCGATCAAATTATGGAAAAGATAGACCAGGACTGTTGCATAAGCAGCCATGACATCGCTAAGGAACTTAACATTCTTCATCATACGACTTGGAACCATTTAAAAAAGGCTGGCTACAAAAAAAAGCTTGATGTTTGGGTCCCACATAAATTGTCTGTGAAAAATTTATTTGACCGAATAAACATCTACGAGTCTTTGCTGAAACGAAATGAAATCGAACCATTTCTGAAGTGAATGGTAACAGGAGACGAAAAGTGAATCAAATACGACAATAATGTACGACAAAGATCATCGCCCAATTGTGGTGAAGCTCAACAAATGGTCGCAAAACCAGGATTGACGCCTCGAAAGGTTATGTTAAGTGTTTGGTGGGATTGGAAAGGAATCATTCACTATGAGCTGCTACAGCCTGGTGGAACGATTGATTCTACATTTTACTGTCAACAAGCAATGGAAAAAAACGGCCAGAACTAATCAACAGAAAGGGCTTCGTCTTCCATCAGGACAACGCTAGACCACACACATCTTTGATGACTCGGCAAAAACTGGGAGAGCTTGGCTGAGAAGTTTTGATGCATCCACCATATAGCCCTGATCTTGCACCATCGGACTACCATTTGTTTCGGTCAATGCAGAACTCCCTTAATGGAGTAAAGTTGGCTTCAAGAGAAGCCTGTGAAAATTGCTTCTCGCGGTTTTTCGCCGAGAAAGCAGAAATGTTTTACAATGATAGAATAATGTCTCTAGCGGAAAAATTGGAAGAAACTGGTCTACCAAAATGGTACATATTTGGTTTACTAAAGTTCATTATAAATATAAAAAAATATGTTGAAGTTTTATTAGAAATACGAAAAGACTTTTTCGACCACTCAATAGAATTAATCAATCAGAGCTGACTTGAAAGGTCGGATGTCTTCTTCTAGCTTTCATTGTCATATTCAGAAGTCTTTTAAACTCGTGTTTTCATGATCTATGAGAAAGGCTAAAAATTTTTGGTATATTTTTTTTAAATAAATTTTCCTAAGGATCACCCTAATATGCATTCAAAAGGTATTTGAACATAAATATATCTTTGATATATGCTTTACACATACGCAATCTCTAAGCCACATATTCCGCTACACACACACATACACATGCAAAAACCGGCACACATATGTATATGCCACACCATTTGTTGGCAAAAGCGTGCTACAATTTACAATTTACTAACTGGACTTGCACTCATCTAAGTCAACGCCAAATAGTGATTGATTCAATTTACAAAATTTTTACAAACTGCTCTGCCACAACACATCCCACTCATCTCCCCTCCCCACCTACTATCCACTCTTTTCACATCTCACTTATAACTTTTGCCTTTCTTACTTGCATGTCCTCGTTGTATCCTCGGTGGTTGGCCGTGTGCCTGCGCGTGTTGTTGTTGATGTTGCGGCTGCTGCTAGTGGAGCACTCAACGTTGGCGCAAAATATGCGGATACAGCATCGATTGGCGGTGCTCGTTGAGCGCCACAACAAAATCATCGATCTGTGCAGCGATTTCGCTTCAGAATTTTCACTCATCATCCTGATGCATTTCCTTTCGGCATCGCTGGTGTTGTGCTTCAGCATTTTGGATTTGATGTTGGTGAGTTTGCATGTGTGGCAGTCACTTGGTTGCTGACGTGCTTTTGAAGTGTTGTGAATTATGTTTTCCATTGGTGCTTTATTGTTGTTGTTGGAGTACCGTCATAACTTATGTTATCAAGAAAGTAACTTCCTTTTGTGTAACTTTTACCAGTGCACCAATATTCTATAATTATTTTCAATGTTGCTGCATTTTGCACTATCTCATAGATACGTATATAGTACATACATATGTATATGCCGGTAGTGGATAGCTCTCGAGAAAAGCTATTATTTGAATATTTTTGAGGAAGATGAAATTGACAAATAGTTCCATCAAACTTCCGTTTATTCGCATTTCAACAGTTGGTAGAACTAAAAAATATTTGTAAAACGGATCGAAGATGCCTACAATAACTCGAGAAAATTTCGGACTCTTCAAGTTTACTTAGTAGAAAGTTAAGCTGCTATCAAAAATTACCTCATTCTAACTAGTTGTTAAGCGCTTAAAACAAGTTCACGAGTTCTATTCCGATCAACAGCAAAAAATTTTCTCTAATAGCGGTTGCTACTGGACGAGCCACGTCAATCCTGCAAGCAATTGTTCAAGCAATCTTCAGTATCGGTTTAGAATTTATCTGTGCCAAATATCCAATTCGGACAAGTTTTGGTTGATATTACCCAGTTTTCACCGAACGCAATACCGACACAAGAAAGGAAGATTCACCATCTACAATATCCTCTCCAAATCTGCAGACTTTTAGATAAGAGCAGATTATGCCATAAATTTATATCTACACTTACCTTTATTCTGCTGTGATTCCCTTCTAACTAGAATTGTGTGCCTTGAGACTTAACAATAAAAACAATAGCTGTTATCACAGAATCATTTATCATTCCTCTTACTATTGAAATTACTTTTGCCATTTGTTACACTTCTGCAACTACCTTCAATTTCGATTACATCATCATTACCAATGTTATTACAATTACCACTTGAAAAATACTTAGTTATGATTCGATGATGTCAATATTAATTAATTAGTAAATACATTATTATAATTACCATTACCATTAATGCAATACTTACATTACGTCATCATTAAAATAATTATCCTTACTGAAATTACTTACCTTTACCATTTATAATTACCATTACCAATCATTACCAAGCAATGTTATCATTACAGCATTTCCGAAATTATCATTAGTACTAACAACTACTTTATAATAATTACTAGTGCTATAGTCATCACTAATTCCAGTTAGTGGCAAAAAATTACCCTCATAAATACTTTGTTGTAATTTATTTTGGATTTTCATTACTAAAAAATCTTCCCATTAATATTAATTAATAATTCAATTAGTTAAACAAATACATTAAACCTAACTACCATTATCAGTACATTTAAATGATAATTACTATGTTGTAATTTATTTAGTATACGCTAAAATTTCTTTCTATTAATATTGGTTCGTAATTAAATTAGTCTAATCATTACATTATGCATAATTACCATTACCAATACATTTAAATTACACAATAATTAAAAATTATAATTAATGTATTTAAAAATTATTCAAGTGCTGTATATTAGTACTTGCATTGCAAAAATTTCCTTAAATTTAATTAAACGAAATAATGCATAAAGTATAATTACCATTACCAGTACATTTTGATTATATAACAATTACCATAATTAGAAAAAATGTACTCAAACTCATTATCATCAACATTTTTACCAAAATTATTGCAACGGTTTCAATTACTTTTACCATTACCCCTTTTGGAATCACTGTTACCTTTATAATTACAATTATCATTTTGATTTTATTGAAAAAATCGCAATTAGGATTAATTTTGAAATGCAGATACATAAGTTAGAAAACATTTTCTCTTCCTGGCACATGATGTTCTCCGTTCCAGAACTCCTCTTCTGTAGGCGTGTTGACTTACATATTCTACAGCATCGCTGCTTTAACTCAACTGATTCTCTACTGCATTGGCGGCACTTATGTCAGCGAGAGCGTAAGCCTTGACTTGCAAGTACTACGACTGAGAATATCCTCATATTTCCATTTTTTCAGAGCTTGAAAGTAGCTGAGGTCATATATGACACCGACTGGTATAAGTGCGATGTGCGCACGCGTCGCATGTTGTTGCTGATGATCTGTCGCGCACAGAAGGCGAAAACCATACAGGTGCCGTTTTTTACGCCATCGCTGCCAGCTTTTCGTTCGGTAGGTAACAATTCCTCAACTTATTTTAAATGTAATTCTGTTAACTATTCATATGATTACCATTTTCAATAAATTTTTAGATCGTCAGCACAGCTGGTTCTTATATCACACTTCTGAAGACATTCCTGTGAACAACGAATTCGTTCCATTCAAACGTTTTAGTGGACTTAATAATTAAACACACATTGGTATGTATTGGCATATATATTTATTAGTAATTTTTATTGATATACATACATATATACAAGGTATTTTAGATAAATTATTAACATGCAATATAATATAAATGAAGGGGTCAACACTATAATTTCTTCTATACTACCGCTTATACTACTGTATAAACTTTTGATTGTATCTACTATATGGAGATAGATATAAAACAGAAAATGTTTTGTTTCAGATATAACTTTGTTTCGAACTTAGGCCCTGGTCCTTACAGAACCCCAATGTTTTTCTCTCGCTGAGAAAGATATACAGGATTTGTCCAGTAAGTAATAGGACTGAGTCGATTTAAAAAAATTTATTGAACCAACTGTTACAATTCTTTAAAAACTTGCAAAATAGGCTCTTTCAGCGTCGATGTAACGCTGTCAGTGCGATTTTCAAGCATTGAAGACGTCCCGGAAGACATTCTTCGGAATAGCCTTGAGAGCGCGTGTTGCTTAGATCACCTCTGTCGTCTCAAAATGCTTGGCTTTCATCGGCCCTTTCAGGCAAGGAAACAAAAAAAGTCCGTGGGGACCATATCTGGGCTGTAGGGCGGCTGCGGAAGCGTTGGAATGCCGGCCTTGTTTGGGTAGCTGTTCACAAGAAAGGCGGTGTGAGCCGGGACGTTGTCGTGGTGCAACTTCCAATCGGCTGCAATATCTTGTCGAACCCGATTGACCCTTCGTTTGAGTCTCTTGAGGACTTCCACTTAAAACTTGACGTTGACGGTTTGTCCAGAAAGACCAAATTTATGGTGCTGCCTTTGATGTCAAAAAAGACAATGATCGTCGTTTTCACTTTGGATTTGCTCATTCATCAGCGACCTCTTCCCGGCCCTCCAAAAAGGTCTGGTGCCACCGAAACACACCACTTCTTGCTAAAGCAACATCTGGGTAGGTCTGCTTGATCATATCAAAGGTCGCAAATTTACCGAGTTTCACACAGAACTTAATCGCGTACCTCCACTCTAACGAATGCTGCGTTTCCGGCTTGCACCACTCACAGAAACACGTCGCACGAAAATGTTTGTCCTGAGTCTCCAGGTACTCGGAGGCAACTGACTAACCATTCGTTCGTTAGCTAGGAACGCTCTCTACCGAATGGAGTCGGTGCGCGCACGCTCCGAAGTACAGTCGCGGCGGCAGAAAATCAGACCTATTACTCTCTAGACAAACCCTGTATGTCCGATGACAAAAAAATCTTCCGAGCAGATTTTTCTCGTTTAAAGTCTTTGATGGTTTTCTATTATCTTCTTGAATACGTATCCTTCACTTAGAAAATTTTCTGAATGGTCTTAGGATGTTCTTCAAAGATTTGTTAAATGTCTACAAAATAAATTAAAGCTCTGCTCAATTTTAGAACTGAAAAATTTTTATCTCACATTCAGAGCAATGCTTATGAATTATTTTTTACGTTTTTGTCTTTTTAGCGGTTCTTTCATATTTATGTTGTGTTAGACTTTAAGTTTTTTTATGCTGCGTGGGGTATAAAAACAGACTTTGGACAACGGGTCTGGCTTTTGGGTTTAGCGAGGTAATAGAACCACTATTTAGTGTTATTGTTAGTTTTACGATGTATATTGATTTGCCTTCGCTGTTTAGAGGGTTCAACGTGGTCAATTCTACGTAAATTTTAAGCGATCAACAACTCTCATAATTCTAAATCACTAAAATGTGATTCATCCGCTTTTTTTTTAGAGTAAAAAACAAGAGAGAAGATCGAATTCGGTTAATGCGAAATCGCTCACATAAATGTCGCACTGTTTCCAAAATAGAAAAAACGCTTTCGCACAGCAAACACTTCAAATCAAGCTGTCAACTTTCATGTAGCTTCAGCCGCGCTGGAAAATTCGTGTGTGACCTACTTTATCATCAGAGTTTGTGCCTTTTGCCTTTGGCGCTGCCACAGAGGTGCCTATGTAAGCGCGCTCGTACGCTCATCATTACCAATGCTGGATGGGTGCCACAATTGACAGTGTCGCCCTTGTGCGGTGAACGCCACACCACAAAGCCGAGTTCCCAAAGTGCGTGTGTGCATGTGTTTGCGCGCCGTTGAATGCTTTATGCTTGCGGGGCATATGCACTCTGCGCGCTGGCGAGCACATAGCTAATTTCACGACCGCCAATGCATGCCCGCGCTCGAAAGTATGCTACGCTAATGCGTTTTTATGCGCTTAGCTACTTTTGACTTCACGCCTCAACGCTTCGACGCTTTCATCATGCCGCCGCGGTGGCTATGAGCGCGTTTCCCGCACTGGCCTGCGCTGCTGGCTGTTGCCTGCTTGTTAATTTGTCGCTGATGGATTCGTAATTGTCGTGTCTTCACCTGCTGAAAATACACCGTTATGTGTCGGATTGTCAGCGGTGTTTGCTGGTGGGAATGCGAGGCGTGAGTTCATCACAATTTTAATTATCACGTGCTGTCACTCACGTGGTTGCGTTGCAGTTCTTTTTCCGTGCGAATCGACCCCGTCGAGAATGTATGTATGTGTATCTGTATCTTTACATGCTTGTGAAATGTTTCCGCAAAAGTTTGCCTGTTGAAATGTACGCTTGCAATTCAATGCTTTGCTTTCCTAGTTTCCAATTTATAGTTCGCCGTTTCAGCTCTTTGAGGTTGCTCATAACAACAACAACGATCGAATTAAGTGCGCATTTGATTTAACCGTTTTTCGCTTAACTTTTCCTTTGACCCCTCACTGTTGTTACTTTAGCCCGTTTGAGCTGTGATGACTTGATTGGTGAAACGGCGTTTATCTTCCACAAACGAAATAGTCGGAGAGTTGAGCCCTGTCCGCCATTGAAACTTGATATGTTTACACTGGTACACGAGTATATACGTTACATTGCATATGAAGGAGTGCGTCGTGACACCTGGAATCGCCTATCTGCCATTACCTGGTATATTTGAATGCATAGCTAAGCTTTTACAGCGCTCAATTTCGTTTTGTCTATCTTCTCCCCTAAGTTTCTGCCAACGCATTGACCCGGCATCTATGTATTTCTTTCTTTGGCTAGAGTTTTTGCAAACTATCTGCTTTTGATTGGGAATTCGTTCCAGCTGAAGGATTTTCGGAAATTTTTTGGGGAATTTTGTAAGAAAAAACCTACTGTTTGGAAAGAAAATTTTAGATTTTGCTGCATATTTACTGAAGAAATGGATCTAGCGGCTACATCGAAAGAAGAACTGAGTCAGTAGGAGATTGGAAATCGTTCAATTTATCGCGGAACAGTAAATACATTCTCTATACATAGTGTGAGATGAAAATTGTTGAGCCTAATGACCTATTTTTTTTGAAACGGAGACATTTCCAACAATTTAGGGTGTCGCAGAAGTATCAAAAACCTTTTCCTTAGAGCTATAAATTTGAATAATACATAAACTTGGACGAATTTATGATTCACCAAAATGTCGCGTTAACAGAGACGCCAGTGTTTCAGCTGGCTCAGTGACTGGCAACTGGTTGAGCCAGAAATTTCATTAGTAGAATCTATATATATATATATATATATATCTATACTATAATCTGATCTTCTAAATTTGCTAAGAAACATTTTCTTATGCTGAGTGTACTGCCATAACTTTACAGAGACTATAAAGTTTCATCTGGACTCAGAGATCGTTGGCTACCATTTGTTTTATACCCAATAAGTTTTGCAAGAAATATTTATTTTTTGGTCCAAGTAGAGTAGTTGAATAATATAATTGATGATAATTTGCACTTACTCTGCGCCTCTACAGTTTATGATACAGAGAGTCTCACTTACATATTGGCATTAAGCAATTTCTGATTTGGGTCTTCTTCTTCTTTAGTCAAATGTATCAAATTATTCTCTGTCGGATGACCACTGTACCAGGTGAATATAAAAAGCAGTAGTTAACTGCCAGAATATGTAAATGTTATTGTTACTCATTAACATTTCGTGCTGTTAAACAACATAACATCCCTGATTCATTTGGTGCATTGTTGTAACCTACGCTGATTATACTATACAAATATGGAAGAGATAAAGCAAAAATAAAAATGCAATTTATTGTTGTCATAAGCTAAGGAATGCAGGCACTGTTAGTTTTAGTATGAATTGAGAGATAGTAAAGTACAATAAAGTAATATATTGTTGTGCTGCAGGAGTGTCGCCAACGCAGAGAGTAGTGTTGTTTGTTTTGTTAAAGCTGTTGTTTCTTTGTTTATGCTGTAAATTCACATGATAATTTTACTATCATTATTCTTTTTTTTTCAGACCTATTTATGACAAAATCACAGCGCTAATAATGAAATTAGATGAATAATGAAATTGAATCCAAAAAACCATATGATGCGGAAATCGAGAAGAAGGAAGAAGAATGAAGAGTAGTCGCTGCGCAGCTGTAATCATCACTTTTGCCCAACAAAACAGAGGGCAAATCAACATATAATTGGTACATGACATTTCCTTATCGTTTCAGCGACGTAGAAATATAATTCCCATGACGAAAAGTAAAACAAACAACAACAGAGATCTGAAGCCAACAATATTAATTTGATGCGATCATAAAGATCGTCTGATAGTGAAGACAGTGCAACTTTAGAAATTCTAATTGAAAAATATTATTCAATCGGCCGACTGACATTATATGAGCGCCTGGAACAAGTGCTAAACACCAAAAAGGCCGCTGGAAAATTTTAAAACGTTTCTACTAACTGATTTTTTTTCACCATCAGGCGAACATAAAAATTGCATGCGAAATTTACAGAATACACAAAGAACAACAACAGTAAAATTAACAACAGTGTGACACTGGTGCCATATGAACCTTCAGCACAACAATAAAGTAACATCTGCCAATCAATACTAAAACTAACAGTTCTTGCATTCCTTAGCTTCTGACAACAATAAATCAAATTTTTATTTTCCTTTTATTGTCTATTCCTTATATATAGGGTGTACCAAAAGTAATGCAATATTTAAATTCGCAATCATTTCAAGATCTCTGCACAATTGACGAATGTAAAACGCTATTCCGCTCATATTTTATATGAAATTTTTGAACTGCGACCGCCAAGTTTTCATTATTTTTAAATATTGATCAATAATGAAAATATGTTATTCATTTTTACTAAGCCTAAACTGTCAGCTGTCGGTTTGTTTTGTTTAAAGGGTTGTTAACACTTTACTGCATAAATGGCGACAAATTTAAAACTTGCGCTAATTTTGGAACACCCTGTATTTATTGTAACCTTGCGTTAATTTTGCGCGCCTGGTGCAAATGAATTGTCTCCATATGCTAGTTTGGGTGCGTCGGCTGAACGAAAAATGTATGAGTAAATTAGCCGAATGACTAGGCGCCCATAAAAACCGTGCAGGTTACAACAATGCACACTATGCAAACATTAGTGACACAGCGACACCCTCAGGGAATGAACCACTGCTGTTATCTTACTTAACAGCATGCAGCTATGTTAATTACAGTGCTCGTTTAACATAGTTGGTGCAGTTGCCTATTGCTGTTTATGTTCGCCTGGTACTAATTGGCAATTTGGTAATTTCAGCGTCGCGCAGATTTCAGAAATGACCACAGGGTGCATCAAAGGCAATGATTTTGCTTATACTAGTTTTAGAATTTCAGGATTTTGCAACAGTAATAAAAATGTATTTATGAGAATGGAAGGAAAGCGTTTTGAATAATAATTACAAAAATATTAAACGAGAGTATTTTTATTGATATTTTTGCGAATTTTACTCACCAGTTTAAAACATTTTTCTACATTCATCCATAGACTAGACATCTTAACCTTGTAATAAATGGTTCTGATTTAACTTTATGAAATAAAATAATTTTTTCAGTTTGCGAATGTTTTTTTTTATTTATTTAAATGTAAACAATATACATATAATAGCCACCAAATATAATTTAATTTTTCAAACACTTTCAGCATATTGGCAGTATTGCTAGATCATTTTCGAATGCAACGCTTTACGACCAAATCGTCTTAGAGTTATTTTCACGCTGTGGAAACTGTAGTACTGGTAAATAATTAATTCTATCACGTTCACCAAAAACCTTCTTCGATTCCAGCAAAAATCCATTTCAACACAACAGGTGTACTTTGAAAACCTTCGCACCGACTGAAATGAGAACTTTACAAGCAATTAAATAGAAGAAAATGTTTAAATAAAATTAAAATTAGATTACAGTGTTGCTAGTAAATTTATGGAAAAAAAAATTAATAATAAAATAAATATGAAACATGTAAAGTAAAGTTATACAGAGTTACACATACATACATAAATATGTGGATTTATTGAAAAAATAAATAAATAAAAAGGTAAGTTAGAAAATATTATATGAAAAGATGTTACCATTTGTTTTATGCTATATACATTCTGACAAAAAAAGTAGCCGGAAATGGTAAATCAAATGAAAATTATTTAATTATTCATCAATATTTATTTTGTCACCCTCAGATAATCTCCTGCAGATGTAATACGCTTATGCCAATAATTTTTCCAGTAACCGAAACACTTTCCATAACCACTTTTTGGGATGGCTTTCAGCTCCTTCAGCGAATTTTGTTTTATCTCTTCAATCAACAGAAAACAGGTTCCATTCCCGATGATTGTTGACTTCTTTGCTTGGCAAACTCATTAACCCATGTCTCATCGGCATGGGATCGGAATTCGCATGATCAAGCATGTCCAAAGAGTACTGTTTCCGGTACTCTTTTTGAAAAATATTTAGCTTTATCGGGACGAGTCGAGCAAGTACGCGTTTCATAATCAAAATAGCCACCAAAATAATTCGGACGGACTGGGGATGGAGATGTCCAGCTCTCTTGCCAATTCTCTAACACTTACTTGACGATTTTCAAGCAACATATCCTTTACTTTCTTAATATTTCCATCAGTTGAAGTGGTCGAAGGTCGTCCAGAACGAGGCATGTCTTCAACGATCTCTCGGCCGTCTTTGAAGGCTTTGTACCACTCGTAGGCATGTGTTTTTGATAAAACTGATTCACCGTCTTTTCCAACATTCGCAAAGTTTCCGTACAAGAAACTTGGTTAGAAATATAAAATTTGAGACAAATTCTTTGTTCGATATATTTAAGCAACTGCTGTAAATAAAGTTAGTTAGTTAAATGCAATGTTTTTACAATTTTTTTGAAATGGATTTAGAGGGTGAAACACACCCATATAAAAAGTTGGAATCAAGCATTGTCCTTTTCTTAGTAACTCCTTGAAGCAAATTTATTTATTTGCCAAGCTAGAAAAAGTCGTCTCGCTATTTTGATTGGTTTTAAATAAGTATGTATGTATATATATACATTTATAGTAAATATGTGTTTGTATATATTTACAATGACAACTCAATTAAAGTAAGGTGTTAAAACGCACCGTTACGTGGTTAAAATACTCAAAATATTAAAGACAAAACGGAACATAAAAAACAAAAATATTTGGTGTAAATTGCCTACAATCTCCATAAGAAGAATTAAGCTTTTTCCACCGATTATTTAAAAAATAACGGAAACAATTGAATTTACGCTTTGCCGTTAAATGCATTACAAAAGAAATGAATGCAATTTTTCAATTAATTTCGTTAGCTGCTTTGGAGCAAATGCAAAAAAAAGAAGAATAACAACAAAAACATGCTGGAGGGCAAAGTGGCATGCAAAAACTGGACAAGCAATCTGATAACGGAAATTAATTTGCTATTTAGCAAAAACACGCAAGCGCAGAGCGCATATTTACCCAGCGGTTTATGCTTGCTACACGCACACACACACTCAATATACACCTATTTTATTTGCTACAAACTTAATTTTTATACCCTATGAAGGGTATATTAAGTCTGCCATGAAATTTGTAATATACAGAAGAATTGTCGGAGATTCTATAATGTATATATACGACAATGTATAGTATATATGTATAAATAAACAGCGTAGCAAGCTGAGTCGGTTTAGCCATGCTCGTCTGTTCATCTAGGTATATATACACGAATTAGTACCTCAATTTTGAGATATCGCTCAGAAATTTTGCGCACGATGGTTTCTCCCCATGAAACTGCTTATATGTCGGAACGACTATAATCAGTTCGCTATAGCATATAGCTGCCATACAAACTGATCGATTAAAATCAAGTTTTTGCATGGAAAACTTTTTTATTTGACAAGATATCTTTGCACGAAATATTTTTCCACGTAACGGTACAATATCCGAACGAATTGTGCAGATCGGACTACTATAGCATATAGCTGCCATACAAACAGAGCGATCAAAACCAAGATAAAGATATTTTTATGCCCTTTTATGCTAAAAGAAGTGCAGCTGTGAAGGGTATTATAGCTTTTTTTGTTGTTACTTTGTGGTAATGTATGGTTATATGGACCCATACATATGTACATATTTTTGTGTGTGCATTGGCATTTATCTTTGTATTAGTGCGTGCGTTGAATCTCGCCTGCATTTGACCGCAAAACGCACATTTCAATTATACGCAATTGCGTTTAACTCGTTCGAGTGCATAATGTACCGTTATAGCATTGCACGATTGCGTACTAACGCGGTTTTAACTTTAGCATTCATTGAATTACTCGCACATTCATTGCATTAATTGATTCGATTTCTTACACGCATTGAGAACAATTTGATTTTTCTTTGTATTTTAATTTATTTCCCTTTATTTGATTTTATTTTTTTACTTTTTCATTACCTTTTAATTGCATTTATTTATTTCATTTATTCTACTTTTATTTCGCTTGGCTTACAACACGCACTCGTTTGATTTCAATTCAGTTTTTGCTACGCACTTAATGCCAGAGTTGCATTTGTTGCCTGCTGGCTGCGGCTTAAGCGCCTAAAAGTATGTAATTTTACTTAGGTTTGTATATACATAACTGTTTTCCTTAATTTCTACTATTTTCTTGCATTTTTGCGTTATATAAGCACATTATTTACTAGTCACCGATCCACTTTGTACATACATATATCGTAGTACATATGTGTTTATTTACTTATATATACTATGTATTCATGCTTATATACTATGCTATGCAGTTTTATGTATTAAGCATATAGTTGTTTGCCTATTCTTACTTTTATAAATATGGTTTTCTTTTGTTGTGGTTTTAGGTTTTTGCTTTTAAGATTAAATTTTTTCACTCGGCAGCTTGGCAGCGAGCGATTTTCTCGTTTTTATTTTTTATTTTAGATTTATTTTAATATATAAATTCTTTGCTTTAACATTGCAGAATTTCTTGCGCAAAGTCTCACCGCTTATTTTACGGTACTTAACTTTTTTTTTGTTCTTTTTCAACGAAATTTGAAGCCTTATTGAAAAAAATTTTATACTTAAAACATTTTGTAATTAAAAAAATAATAATCAAAAAAAAAAAAAATTAATAAGAATTAAAATAATATAAAAAACAAGAAAAAACGTTAACTTCGGCTGCACCGAAGCTAATATACCCTTCGCAGGTGCATTTCTTTTAGTAACTATGTGTTCAGTTTGTATGGCAGCTATATGCTATAGTAAGCCGATCTGAACAATTTTTTCGGAGATTACATTGTTGCCTTAGAAAATAACCTGTGCCAACTTTTGTGAAGATACATTGTCAAATGCAAAAGTTTTCCATTCAAGAACTTGATTCCGATCGTTCAGTTTGTATGGCAGCTATATGTTATAGTGGTCCGATATCGGCAGCTCCGACAAATGAGCAGCTTCTTGAAGAGAAAATGACGTTGGCAAAATTTTAAAACGATATCTTAAAACTGAGGGACTAGTTCGTATATATACAGACAGACAGACGGACAGACAGACGGACATGGCTAAATCGACTCAGCTCAACATACTGATTATTTATACATATACTTTATAGGGTCTCCGACGTTTCCTTCTGGGTGTTACAAACTTCGTGAGAAACTTAATATACCCTGTTCAGGGTATAATTATACATATGTATTCCCGGTAAAAAAATATTAATAAAAAAATCCATTATATATAAAAAATTTATAAAGTAGTTAATAAAATAATTAAAAAAAAATTATATTTGTGGTAAGCAAAATTTAATAAAAAATCCAAACAAAAAATTAATTAATAAAAAATTCTAAATAAAAAAGCGTTAATCTTGTTTTTGGTACATGATATATACAAAATTTCCAAAATTTATTTTTATAAAATAATAAAAAAAAAACTAAAAAAAAAAATTAATAAAAAATTAGTAAAAACAAATAAATGACATTTGCGGTAAAAAATGTTTAATAAAAAGTCCAAAAAATATTAAAAAAAAAAATTTAAAAAAAAAATATAAAATAATAAAAAAATTATGAAAATTTAAAAAAACTTAATAAAAAAGTTTATTTACGCTAAAAAAATCGTTAATAAACAATCCAAAAAAATTTAATAAAAAATGTCAAATAACAAAAGCGAAAATTTTTTTTTTAGTTTCATAATATAGAAAAATTTTATACACATAGTTAGATACATACATACATATGTACGTATGTATGTATATATGTATAAATATGTATATGAATATGTATTTAAATTTCGTTTGCATATTCTTAATTTATATGTTTGTTGTAGCCTTTTTTTTTGATTTTATTATATACAACTATTGTTTTTTTTTTTTTAATTAACTATATCTTTATATTATGCTAATAGTAATCCTAACATCCTACTGCACTCTAAAAAAATGTGAGAAAAAGTAATATTAAAACAAAACAAAAAAAGTTAAACCAAAAAACAAAACAAAAATTCAAAAGTAATTTAACTCGGAAAAATTGTATGTTTTATATATTTTATAAAATGTATTATAAGCCTACTTTCAATTTATATGTTTGAAGCAGTCGGAGGGTTAATAGGTGCAAAATTTATGAAAAATAAAGAATATTAGGTACAACCGTATTAACCTTTCTGTAAAATGCTAAGATCCTTTTATAAGTGCTAGTAGCTGCTAGCTATTAGAAAGTATAAGTATGTGTGAACTGATAAGTCACTCTCCCACGCAAACACACAAGACTTTCGGTTAGAATTGTCAATTGACCCTTAAGAAACTCATAGAAACAGAACAGAAGCAGAACAGAAACAGAACAGAAATCACTGGTTGGCTAATTAACCGATTATTTAACTGATAGGTGGCTTGCAGGGTTATTTACACATTCATTTAACAGCTGTTCCTTCTTACGACAATAGATATTTTCTGCTAGCAGAAACCAGTCTCTGCTTCTTACGCTCTCAACTTGTGCTCTCTTCTTTTAGGCTTTTTTTTGAACTAAGAAACCCTTTTTAAGTTGGCTAGTTGGTGATAGTTAACAATTAAGAGTGTTTTTTTCAGCTCTTCACAAAATCATCCAAAATGACAAAATAAGTTCATAGTAGGTAGTTGACGGGTTAACGCATTTCAATAGGGAACGTATGGCAATATTAATTACTTGAAAAATTATTTCAAATTACTCGTTTGTGCCGATGGAGTAATGGCTGATTGAGCATACTTCACTGATCAACTGATACGGTTGAACTACTCTGTTTGTTCTATAGCAAAGGTGGGTCACAGCAAAGTTTGAATGTTTTTCGAAGAGTTGCCACCCGACTGAAAAATAAAATTTCCTGCATTATATAACCTCAGAACTTTGACATCCACTTGACATTCTTAAGAAAATTTACATAAAAAATCTTTAAACCAGAGTTGCCCCCATTTCGAAAATGAAAAATTCCAAAAAATTAAAAAAAAAAAAAACAACATATGGTATTTAAGAAAGGATGAGATGCCAAATTTTTGCAAAAGATTTTCTACCCATTTCACTTATTACCCTGTTAAAACACTTCCCATAAAAGCAGCGTGACAGGCAAATCGACACTTATCAGTGCTAAGGAGGGGGTACCCAAGCGAAATCACTTTTAAAGCCTCAGTAATTTTTTGAGGATATTTCTGAAGCTTTTATTTGCAGAGAGCATTCTATAACTATTTCCACAATATGACTTCAAAATGTTTGGAACATGATAATCCCGAATAAATATTGTAATGAGTCTAATCCGGTTGAAACTTGAGGAAAAAGGGTAACGAGAACTGGCAAAATTTTGAAACTTACAGAGTTGTAGTCGCACATATTTATATGATAATAGTAGTTTATGCACTCTAGAGGTTCGTAAATCTTAATTTAACAAATTATGTTATATGGAAAAGTGACTAACAAAGGATGAAGTGTGGCAACTTTGATATGAAGCTGCTCGAGCTCGGATAAATAGGTGGATAATTACTCTAATAAAAGCCATATTGAGGTCTTTTATACATTAAATTATTCGAGCCATAAATAAGTTGAACTATGCTGACCAAAAATATAAATTATTAAGGAAATTATTGTGGATACCGTCAGTAGCAATCAGAAAAATTGCGTTGTCACGTGCTCTCATTGTTGCTTTTCCAACTGATTGCTCCATTTTCTTTGTCCCTCTTTGATTACATTCGAATTGTGCCTTCATTTTCTTTTGCTTCCGCTTGTTAGCCATTGATTACATATTTACCGGTCGACTACCTTGTTTATCGACAGCTGAAAGCTTCGCATTCCAACTCGGCATTTATCAATCAAATTTGTGCTTATTGTGATTGACTGCGCACATATTTTTGATGGCCACATTTCTGAAGTATGTAAATACGGTATGTTTAACCTGCGCTAGCCGCCCCTCTCAAGTGGCAAGTATTGTCTTTCTAAATTATAATCTGAATTGTTTCGTTGTCCACTTTATTGTAAATATAATATTTTGCAGTGGCGTAGGAAAATGTTCAAGGGGAAGATTTTTCGTTGTAGTCGGATTGATTGAAAAGGAAGATGAAACTCCATCAGAGATGTTATGCTTTGTTTACAAGCATGAGAGAAAGTCCGAAATATTGGGGTTCTGACTTTCAAACCCTTTTTGTACAAAGATGTCAATATGTTTTTTTTTTTGGAATTTTTGAAAAAATGTAAGCATTATCTGAAAAAAGGTTCTCCATATACGACACACAAAGATCCATTGGAAATTTAGAAATTTGAAAATATTTGTAATTAAATTTTTGAAGATTTTTCAGCAACCTTTATGGTGTGGCAATTTGTTTTCAATAAACTTTTCAAAGATGTGGCAACTCTTTTTAAAAATCTCTCGCATAAAAATACTTTTTAAATTTGTTTTCCATGATGCCTCATTGTAATATTTCATTCAACTAATGAAAAGAAATTTGAAACAGGTGGCAACCCTTTTATATTTTTTATTAAAAAGTTGAGCTTCTATAACGTTAACATTTCTAAAAATTAATAAATTTAAAATTTGCCTCAGGTGGCAACACTCAACCTTTTTTAACTATCCGAATATTACACGTAAACGAATTTTAATTTAATCGAGAACAGTCTCTATCATTTTATAGTATATTGAAATACGAAAGAGGGTTCCATTATAGCAGAAAATTTCGGAGGACGAAAATATTTATATACCTCTTCTACACATTTAAGAGGGGTTTTGAACAAGTTTCGGCTTACTAAGACAAATTCTGTCATATCAAGGCGTATTCGCTTTGTCTAAAGATTGGGTAAGCTATCGTAGAAGAAGGTTGCTATAGATTTGGATTTCGGCAGCAAATAGAACTCGAAGAAATAGATTCCCCAAATCTAAGCTAAAAATAGTGGAACTGTTTTTGACAATGATTGGCAACACTGTGCCTCAAGTACAATATTATATAAAATCGTCATATGTTCTTGTTTTCACTTGCTTCATTGGGCTTTTAGCAAAATGAAATGCAAATATTTAAGCGGTTTGCCATTTTGGCTGCCTACACTTGTACCCCTCTCCGACATAAGTTAGGCCTACACCCTGTATATATTTATTTGCTATATTTGATCCTATTTATTTTGCTGTTTCCGCTTTGTTTCTTTTTCGTTTCGTATTTAAATTTACTTAAGCACCGCCACCACACCCCAAAGACTTACCTCAGCTCAGCTCCGAGGTGTTGGGCAATCAGCATTCCAAGTAACCAGTGTTCAGAAGAGCCATGGCAGCAATCAAGGCTGCTTCTGCATGATGTTTGGGGCAAATGTAATATGCATGTGTGTGTGTGTTTGTGAGTCTGTGGGTAGGTAGTCTTTAGTCGTCTTCAATGATATTTTCCCAGACGTCAGCTTGTTAGGCGTCTTCTGCGTGCGCCGACGCTGCTTTACAGTTGAAATGCGTCGGCAAGCGGCAACAATGCCACAGAGATAATGCAGATTGTGGTCCTGTCACGGACTGAGGAGTTGCTGCTGTGGCAGAGTCCATGTGCCGGCATTAGCGTTAAGCTATTGAACCGACCGATGGACGGCAATGGCTCAGAGGAGTAATTGGAGGAGGAGAACAAGTGGAAGTCCAAGACCAAACGGCGGATGAGCCTGCAATTGGCAATCCAGCCTACGTCAAGCTGCTTCAGCTGCTAGTTGGTTGCCGCCACATTCGTGGTGGTGCTGTTGGTTCTGCTTTTGATGAGCTTGTTGCCAGCTGCCACCGACAAGCGCATATTAACCGAAAGCATCAAGAAGCTCCTGCCACCTGACAGTCGCAATAATAATATTATTGTAGTTGTTGTTGTTGTTGGAGCACTGGACTGACAGTGTCGCCAGCAGCCCACGTCACACCAACAATAACAGCATTGGCCTTCAGCAGTTGAGCAGCTGCAACAAAGTGTTTGTGTATGTGTGCGTGCGAGTGCTTCTGTGTGTGTGTGTGAAGACGATGGTGCATGTGGGTATGTGCGCGTGTCAGTTTCCATATACTTTTAGTAAGATGAGTGCGTCATTAGAATAATGCAATAAGAAACGTAAACGCCAAAGCAAACAAAACAAAACTAACAACAATAACAACTATCACAAAAGAGCAGTGCTCAAGACATTGCGAAGGATACCCAAAGGATGTGCAGAATATTTGCTATGCCTGCTGCTAACACAATCGCTAAAGCTTTTGTTGTTGTTGTTGTCGCGGTTTTTGTTGTTGTTGGCGTAGCCAATTCACTTTCTGCGCTTCCTGACTCGTGCCCTGTAGTTGTTCCTGCAGTGGCCATACTCCAGCTAAGTAGGTTACCAGCAACGTTGTTGTTGTTGTTGCTATTATTGCCATTGTTGCTTCTGTTGTTCGCGTTATTACACTCGCCCTTGTCATTAGTGTTTCTATTATTATTGTTGTTATTGCTGCTAGTAACAGTAGCGGCAGTCGCGCTTCCAAGCTTGTTCTTCTTGTTGTTGTTATTACGCGCATCGAGCTGGCGCTGCTTTTTTGCATGGCTGCCGGATTTTCATCTGTAATTGAAGAGGGAACAACGAATTTAAGTAAATAAATAAGTAGAAAAAAAATACGTTCACACTTATATATACACAGATAACTGTAAATATGTATGTATATCTGCACAAATACATATATATTAATAGCGGATAATGAAATGAATAGTCAGCAGGCGAATAAATAACATAATAGAATGTAAATGTTGCGCGGCAAAATGGACACACAGACAGACGGACGGACGAGTAAACAGACTAAAGAGGCTGAAGCGGTTGCCACAAATAAGCAAACAATTTAAAAAATTGAAGAGCGCCATTGTCGCGCTGTGTTTGTGCGTGAGGCGTATAAAGACAGCTGGTGGTTCAGCAATTGTAGACTTGGAGTTTTCTAAATGGCGACAATAATTTGTGAACGATGAAAATTTCCATGTCTTACAATAAGCAAGATGGAACCGAACATTATATGCAAATAGTATTTAAAATGGTGAAAATTGAAAATTGGGATTGAAAATTTTTTTGTAAATTAATGTGAAAACGGATATCCAGTTCGGCTAATTTTTGGCCCAAATTTATCTTCAGCTGTGCTACCTTAACAATATAAAGGTAAATTTCACTAGAGATGTCCAATCTTCCACTTGTATTTGTGGCAGGCGCTTTGTTACTTTTCGGCAGAAGCAGGAAGTTATATTCGTACGCTTTTAATCACCCTCCATCATATACATAAAAATCCTTAAAAATTATGTGCTCCTCATACGCCATGGCGTACCATATGCATTTCTACAGTAAAAAGTATAGTAAAAATTTTACTACATTTGATACGAGTGTTTCGAATATAAATTTAACTTAAGAAGGTATTCTTGTCTAGAGTCACGAATTTCAAGTAATTTTTGAAAATGCAATTCATATTTTCACTATTCATTATTAGTTATTTATTAGCATTAGAAGAACACAGGGAAAATACAAAACACACAAGTAAGTAAGGGCTAAGCTCGGGTGTAAAAAATATATCTAATACCATTGCAATTTGCAGAAAACAAAGCCACGGAAATACCTAAAGGTGTAAAACGTCAACCAGAGGATCGGAATCTAAGTAATTTTATATATACATATACCATATACATATATGTAGCTCATACACAGGTTTGTTAGAGAAACGAAAATCATTATTTGTAGAACATATATGGGAGTTTGGGTAGTAACCATTATCATACATATACTAAAAAATGTTCCCTGGCTGTCAATAAGGTACCTCCCATACAATCACCAATTATATAGAGTAAATTCAGGCAGATGTCCGAAAATACTGATATTAGTTAATTGGGGTCTAGGTCAAGTTTTCGGCCAATTTTATCTATTTTAGTCACAAAGATACACTGTTACGAGTAAAACACGCTTTGTAATTTTCATTGAGATAGTTCAATTATTGGCCAATATATGCAGTATAAAGTCACCAGGAAGTTCTAAAATCTTGAAATGTGGGGGTATGGCGTGTTTCAAGTCTATAAAGAAAACTCTTTAAAAATTCAGTCCAGTGTGCATCGTTATAAAGAAATAAGTTTCGAGAAAAGTGTGTTTAAGTTTTCAGTACCGGCGAACTAGTTTGGTGGCGGGGCAGCAAAATACCTTTATCTTCGAAAATAATTTGAATTTTGAAAAATCCTCTTGTGGATATGTTTAAACTTTGAAAATATGATATAAAAATATAATTTTTTTCATTTTTAGACTAGAATATCTGCTTAAACTTACAGCAATTTTAATAAAAAAAGCATAAAAATTATTTAAAATACAAATGGAACTTGGAAAAATTAAATAAATTCGCTGAAACATACGAATTGATGAAAAAAGTGTATTTTGTATATGGGTTTACACGATTTAAATATGGCGAAAAATATTTACATGACGATAAGGTCATCTAGACTAGCTTTTGATGATGAATTGGCAGAAAAAATAGTAACAGAGCACTTTTCCACATTAGTTTTTGTTGATGAAAAAACGGAGTGTAATGGTACCTACTTTGAATAAATAAATAAATACAAAATTTTAAAGATAATATAATGTGCATTTCTATATCCAAAAAGATCGGTTTCTTTTTAGTATAAACCATGTATGTATATTACTTTAACTACTTATAACTTTTAAAGGAAGATTTTCATAAAACAAAACGAAGAGACAAGAAATTATTTTTGTGGGGAGCAAAATTTTGTTTTTCAAAGTTGTGAGCTCATTTTATATCGCGATAAAAATTTTATAAAAAGACAAAAAACATATGTTAAATAAATGGTGAAATAAAAAAGAAATATTTTTAGATTATTTCACTTTCATTTGCTACTAACAATTCCAATTTGCTGTGACTTATGGTAATCGTTACGTTGATCTTCAGCATTAATTCGCGTCATTCGCTTTAATAATTGACATCTCAAGGATATTTGGCGCGCAAAACAACAACAAATGGAGCACTGATTTATATGCGCTCATATTCAATTATTATCACTTACAAGAATCTAATGCTTATGACAGTCATATAGCTAGTGAATAGGAAGAAACAAGGGCGCCTACACAAATACATACATTTAGACATTAGGGTGCGCAAAAAAAAAGTTGTTTATATTCCCAAAAATTGGTTAGCTAACACCTTAATGCTCTCCAAGTGTGAGCTTTTAATAATAGCAGAGAGATCCTACAATTTTCAGTTTCCTATTTGTTCCAACTTATTGGAGACAAAGAAAGTATCCACTATTTGAAAAAAATATCTTGTCTCTCATAATTGTAGAAACTTTAATTATCTAATAAAATTGACTTAAAACTGTTTTTGGGATTAAAAATTTTTAATTTAACAGTAAAAATTTTAAATTTGATTGAATATTACAGTCTTGTAGATGATGGCTCTGTGCGAACTCTAGTTCAAAATAGTAGAACCCAAAGACCGAAAACGCAAAAAAAAAATTGAAATTTTAAAAGAGTTTATGAATTCTTAAATTTTTTTAATAATTTTTTAAAAATTTAAAAATTTTTTTTTTAATTTTTATTTTTTTTTTGATTTTTATTTTTGTTTTTGATTTTTTTTAATTTTTTTACATCTTCTTTTTAAATTTTTTTACACTTTCTTCTTAAATTTTTTTACATTTTCTTTTGAAATTTTTTGAAATTTTTGAAATTTTTTTTTATTTTTTTTACATTTTCTTTCTAAATTAAAAAATGTAAAATATTTTTTATTAAGTCTTTCGATATTACAAAGCAAAAAAAAATATTAAATCAAATGTTAAGTCAATTATATTTTTAATGTATAATTTGCCACCCTGCTCGTTAACAAAAAATTATTATAATTTTTTTTAACCCACCCTTATGTATATATGTACATATGTATATGTATGTATATAAAGAATCTTACTTGGCAAATACTTGCTTATGGTAAATAATATGCCTTAGAATATATTGCATATATACAAACATATGTATGTATATATATGAAAATATGCGTGTAAACACGTGTATTGGTAAGCCTATTTGCACATATGTGTGTTTGTATTGTATATTCCTATATTCCTATTCACACTTAGTCATGATCACAATGTATTCTGCTTTTGTGGGATGATAAAAAACGCAGACAAAACATAAAAATGGAACAATAGAAACGGCAGTCGCAACATTATATTTATTTATATATAATATATATGTATATGTATGAACATATGTAAATCCAAAAAAAAACAATAACTGCCTGCCTTTATACTCCAAAACGAAGCGTGATTTATGCATAGTCATTTGTAGGATCTAATAAAAAGGCGTCGTCCAAGAAGTCACCAACACAAACTTACAAATACACACACAGAGTAACACACATACAAGCAAAGCTACTCATGCCGCTAGTCACGCTATTGTTGTGTCAATGAAAGCGGAAAGCGAAGACAAAGCATTAAAATAATTCGTTGCTAAGACAGGACATTCCAGCTATAAAGGCGCCTACAGTAACTCACACACACACACATACGATGATATGTGCTTTTATAAATTGAGTATTGAGTATTTTATTATATCTACTCACTTTTGTGTGTTTTAAAAGGCTCTAACTTGTTCACTTGCGTCTCTAAGACAAATGATGAAGCAGCAAACTACATACATATATTTTATACATATGTAAACATACACAAAAGTGTGGGTGTGTGTGTTTGCGCATGTGTGACTTCCCTTTGTAGGCCCACATTGCAATGACAAATTAATTCAATTTGCTACACTACAAAGTGGCAAAAAGAGCAATGAATAAGCATATGTGTTTATATGTATGTATGAGAATTCGTGTGTGTATGTGCGTGTGAGCATTTTTTGCGTGTATTTGTTTATTGTAAAACAAAGCAGTAATATGATATTGTACTTTGTGGACCACAGCGACAGTATTGCAGGCAATCAGTAAAAATATGTGTGCGTGTGTGTGTATTTGCATAAAGTGCGTAAATGAATGAGAGAGGCCATTCATTTCATTCATCAGTGACTTTAACTAGATATGCCTACGTACATACGCCAATGTATATACATATACATACATATATAGGAGTATATGTGTCAAATTGGGTTGGGTAAATATTATAATAGGTTCTTATAATATAGCAGAGCTCTAGAGAAGCAAAGCAGAGCGGCGTAGAGACCCTATCGTTTCTGTTTAATAAATTATACTAATTTGGCTTCATGAAAGTTAGATGGGGACACCAAAACTACTTTAGATAACAAGTGAAAGAGAGGTACAGAAATCAGGTGAGAAAGTTCAAGAAACAATAAAACTGCTAATGCTCAGGTTAATAAACATAAGCTATTCATTTAGCTCTCATTCGACCCGCAGGTAACCCTTCAATTAACTTTGAAAATATATAGGAAACTTGTGGAAATTGGGACAGCAGAGCTTTGTAATTTTATCTTTCTTCTAGCAGTTTAGATTATTAGATCAAGAATTAAGTTTGATCTCACAAACAATAAAGGCACGTGCTGTAGTAAAACTCAACACAAGTTGAAAAAGTGGGAACCTCACGTCCGCTACTGTTCATATTCAATACCACAAACCATTAGATATTTTGAAAGTTTAAAAAAATTTTCTCTTACTAAACAGTTTGTTTGATAAGGTCTAGTTAAAAGATATCCACTATTTTTCCAAAATGTAGGTGGCTTTAGTAACCTATCCCGCGTTGTATGTGTGCAAGTGCGATAGGCTTTGTGGCGACATAAAGATAAGATCTCGTACTAAACAAACTCAGAAAGCTTGACGGAGAATCGTTTGAGCACGCGTCAAAGATTAAAACCAAGTGGCTGAAATGTGACTAATGATTATGGATCTGACGCTATAACATCCAAACAGCAATTTTGATTTCGTCCCGTTAATTTTGTTTTCAATGATGCACCACACGCTGGAAGGTCAATTTTTGAAAAAAAAAAAATAAAATAAAATGATGGAAATCAGAGCCCGACCGTAATGTAAGCAGAGATTGGATTGCTCATAAGCTAAAAATTGTTCGAAAAACTGTTTGGAATCATTTTAATATTACTGAATACAAAAAGAGCCTCGATACATGTGTGCCACAAAAGTTAAAGCAAACGACCTCATGTACGAATTTCATCGCTTCGGAATCCATTTTAAAGCGCTGCTTAATGGAAACAAAATCGATCCATTTCATAAACGGGTGATTATTGGTGACGAGAGTTCTTTGTCATTTACGACAACGGACGAGTTTGAATCAGACCTGTACTGTCAAAAAACTGAACTGTCTGAAGGAGGAAACCCAGGAGCGGCCAGCTTTGGTCAGTAGGAAAGGAATTATGTTCTATCAGAACAACGCAGAAAGGTACATAGTGTCACGATAGTGACTCGCCAGAAGCTCCGGAAGCTTGGGAGGTTCTAATGCTTCCACTTATAGATTCGGATCTGGCACCAAGTGACTAATATCTGTTACTAACGCCTCAAGTGAAAATCAAATATCCCAGTTTTTACCAATAGGAAAGAGGGTTTCTTATGACAGAGGCATTATAAAAATACATTAAAAATGAGAACAGGTGATCGAACAAAATAGTGTGTATTTGACCTGATCGGAATATTATGCCGAAATAACGCCTTGTAATGCAAAAATAATATATTCGTTTTACTTTACTAAACTTTATCTGATATGATAGGACTTGTTGTGAATCTTGCTGACTTTGGGAATGAACTAGCACACAACAATATACTAGGAAAAATATATTTATATGCCAATCTCATATCACCAGTTGAGTTTTGATTAATTTTACAAGGTATTGAATTGGTTGAAGGGTTAAGGGTTTGGTTGAAGGGTTAAGGGCATAATTTCGGATTTCTCGCGCTTGAAAATACTCGTATTATTCACAATGTGTTAGTCTTTCTCTCAACACAATTTGATTACGTTGATTCCCATTGTTTCATTTACTTAGATCTAAACGATAAACTTCACAATATTTTGATAATCAGGCAACATATATAAAATAAGCAATTAATTTTCAAATAACTTCGATTAAATTTTAGATACAGAGTTTTTCAATAGGACTGCAAAGATAGACCGATAGGGACAGCAAACGACGCTATATGTCTCCCCTCTCTTTTGACATTCCTCTTCAGTAAGGTTTACAATTTCATCATGGCAAGATAAACGAACCAACAGCGAGTCGAAATTATTAAAATTTACTACCGAAATTCGGAGTCAGTGGCCTCAACTTAAAGAGTTATAAGCTCGTTCATTCGAGTACGAAACATTTTAAGCCCGGAACAAGCTATCCATCAATCTTCTAATGACTCACATAAAATTTAATACCATAATAACTATAATAAATGACCATAGTATGACAGATGCATACTTCAAAACTTGTTGGGCTCTTAAGTAGCGTAATATTAAATGCTTCAAAATTAGCAAAATCTACAAATTACCAAATTACAAAGAAAATGAGTTTATAATTCCAAATTTCACTTGCTGTCGCACAGATACATATGTGGCAGGCAAAAAAGGGCATTTCTAATCATTAATTTTACTGACAACTTCCATATGTGTAATGTGCATAGAAATAGACACTCACATATGTACTTATGTAGCGGTAGCTACACATACCGACAAACATACTAAATGCATATGAGTATGCTCATAGATACCATACAAGCGAAGCTAGCCCACCATTCAACCAGGAAGTCATTCATAATCGACAAAGCAGCCACAGCAAGCTCAGGCGAGTAATAAATGGGCAACGGCACCACAGCCATTAGCGAGAACAATGTATTTAACCGAAAGAGCGGTATGCAGACAAAAGCTTACCATTCGGCTTAGAATGAAGAGATAAATATGTATGTAGACAATAATTTTGGTAAATTGTATAGACGGAGACGAATTTTGCGATGAGCTTTAAAGAACTAAACGGACTAATTGGAATGTGAGAGAACTACTGGTTCGCAGGACAGTCGGGTCTAAGTAACCGGAACAGACCCGGATCCTTATCCGGTCAAGGACTGCCAATTGGGAATACTTTCAACACAACTGGTCATCATATGACGAAAAGTTAGAACGCCGGGAAAAACGGGCTTGAATATGAGGAAAACTTAAGGCTTCAGAGAAAAAATGAACGAAATATGAGAATAAGTTTGACTCTCATAAAGTAGCTGACCAGAAAATGGCGAGAATTTGAGGCTTCAGAGAATAACTGGCCGGAAAAAGAAAAAAATTTGAGACCCCAGTGAAGGACTGGAGCGAAATATGTGAAAAATTAGAACCTTTAGCCAAGAACGCAGCCAAATATGAGGACAACTTGAAGTTTTATAGAAGAAGAGGTCGGTGGACCCGAATATGTCGAAAATTTGAGGTCTTAGAGAATGATAGGCCAGAATAAGAGAAAATTCGAGACCTAAGAGAAAGTGTGGTCTAAATATGTAGGAAACGGGAGTATTTCGAGAAGAACTGACCCAAATATGAAGACATCTTGAAGTGTTTCTTCTATGACATGTCGGTTTTTGGGGAAAATTAGGATCTTCAGAGAATGAGAGGTGTGGAAAATATGAAACAGGAAAACTTGACGCCTTCAGACAAGAATTGATCCGAAAAATCTAATTCAGGGCTTCAGAGAAACAAGAAAATATAAAAAAAATGCGGCCTCAGACAAGAACAGAACGGAATAAAAAGAAATGTTGGGTCTTAGCGAAGAACTGGCCGGAATACAAGGCAAATGTCGAGGTTTAGGAATGACATCAATATCACTTAAATAATTCATAGTTTCATATAAAGAAAAATTTGTGCTTCAGAAAATAAAAAACCGGCATCTGAGACAAATAAATATATTCTTATAATGCCAATAAAATTTCCAACTAACCGGTAAAGAAAACTTTTCTCTGACGCGAAATGAGATTTCTTTAAATCTAAGGAATATAAAATCAAAACCTTACGAAAGAGTCGAAAATTTTAAATAGATATGTCTTGTCTTCTATGTGCCATGGCAGACTATGACTTACGACTGGGTTATTAAACACACATAGGGTATTTATAGACCAATTAGGGCACTCGTAATTGAATATCAGAATAAAAATGTTTAAGCAAAAGCTCATACAAATATTAGGACAGTCATTATAATAATTATTTATGTAAATATATGTATATGTATATGTATATTAATAGGCTATACTGGACATATACGAAGGCATTAGGTATACAAATGTTGACATATTTTGACAAGATCCCTGAATTTGACACAGGCAAAGCGGCAACAAAAAACATTAGATTCACCCATTTGTATATTTTATATATGTACATATGCTATTTTTACATATGTACACTTATGTTTTGCTCTAACCTTAAATTAGCATATAACTAATGACAGAAGTGAAGGAATAAGGAATCTAACAAATTCATTTCTGTCATATTAGTATATTTGTAACGCACTCATCATGTCTACAAGTAAACATATATACATACACATGTACACATGTACACATATACTCGACAAACACACATAAGCTGCTGTAGGTTTGCTAATGTGACAGGCAGCCAGCGACAAATGATGACAAAATCATTTCATTTGCGGAATTACTCGCTTCTCGGTGCTGGCGTAAATTCCTAGAACCGGAAGCCGCTGCAGCACGCCTCCAATTACACATCCATGTACGTATTTGTATGTAGACAAGCTTGTAAGCACCAAGCGAATGCCACTACGCGCTGTTCAAGGACAATTAATAACAATGACAAGGCGTGTCGGCACCTCTCCTGCGTGCTGTGCGCTTATTGTACGCTGTTGGGTCGGCGCTACTTTGTAGATCTTCTCCTGCGAGCAATAAATTTGACTAAGTCGTTGACTGACGCAATGAAGCGATTGCCGCACAGTGGGGAAAAGAATGTCTGATACGGCATGTCGTTAATATAATGTGCTCGTTCGCACCAGTTCTTTTATAGAAATGTTAATGAAAAATGCTGCCTACAATTAGGCGCACAAAACACATATTTTATCGAAGACACGCACCAAAATATTTTTGTGAATGGTTAAATTAATGTTATTTATGAACAAAATGGGTAATTGGAAAAAAGTATCCTTATTAATAAATAAATTTTTTTTAA
This sequence comes from Bactrocera neohumeralis, assembly GCF_024586455.1. NCBI lineage: Eukaryota > Metazoa > Arthropoda > Insecta > Diptera > Tephritidae > Bactrocera > Bactrocera neohumeralis. Next base: position 4,475,779 of record NC_065920.1, on the reverse strand, counting down.
AAAGAAAGTATTGAAACTATTTTTTACATCTTTTGAGTTTAAGTTCTAGAAAATTGAAATATTGAACGGCTAAATTATTTACAAAGAATGGACGAAAGCTAATTATGGCGTTTCAGCTGTCGAATCAAGAAGAATGTTAGCTTTGTAATAGGAAATTGGAATTCATTTTGGTCCGACCGATTCGACGATTTGCGAATTATATAGTATATAAAGATATAAACACACTACAATTTTTACACACTTTTTCATTATTAACTCAACAGTTATCTCGAAAATTTTATATACCGTTATCACTTCAGTTTAACACATTTATACCGCTGAATAAGTGTCACCTCAGAAACTCTTCCCAAAATTATTTGTGAAATATTTATTAGTACAAAGTCGCTTTAGTACATTGGGAACAATGGTTATATTTTAGCAGAAATGAAATCGATACAAAACTTCTAGGAATATTGAAGCCTCGTACTCCTCAAACTTCGTCTCTACTACCTTTTTACTTCGAGGATGCTATGTTAAGATGAGACTGCGTTTTATGGAAAATATTAAAATCGGTCTACATATATGGGTTATGGCTCAGATAAAGAACGTTATGAAGAGATTAAATCTTAAAAAATCTCAGAAGGGGTCAACGTATATATGTCTTTTGAAAGGAAGTTAAACAAATTATATTCTAAAGGAAAACTGCCATACAAACTGATCGCTCAAATTCAACTTCTTGAATAGAAAACTTTTTTATTTGACAATATATTTTCACGATAGAGAATTGGAATAGATAATTGTTTAAGGCATCACTAGAGTGTCTGAACTAATTATTCAGATCGTATAACTATACCATATAGCTGCGATACAAACTGACAGATCAATAGTTATTGAAAGAAATACACTGGTGATGGGTATTATAGCTTCGGAGTAGCCGAAGATATCGCCTTTTCTTATTTTGACTCATATAATCAACAGAATAACATAAGGTCTCTACTAGAAACAATGTTCGTCTTAACTGGCGCCCCTCAATATGGCATCATATGCGCGATATATATACGTCGCGAGCAAAAAATAGTAAGACTTTTTAATTTATGTAAATTTCTCGCGAGAACCCATTCATTGAAATATTATTTCTCTAGGTTGGTATGACTGTCACTGATATCTGGGCCAAATGTCACATCAAAATAATCATTACTGTTCAGCATACGCTTGTCTTTCTGAAGTACATAAAGTGCATTCGGCGATTTTTACGACGAGTGAAATTATTCAATAAAAAAATTCCATTAAATTTTGTGGTTCCAAAATTACTCTTTTTTTTTTTAAAAAGCGTCGTGTTAACGCCTGTGAAACAATGCTTTCCGACTACTAGGATGTCATGAAATGTTGAAATGTATTATTACTGGCGATTAGTCTTGGATCTATGCTTACGACCCGGAAACAGTTGATCAATCGGCCGAATATCGTGGCAAAGGTGAGCCTAAGCCGAAAAAACACGTCAAAGCAGGTCAAAAATCAAGGTTATGTTGACAGTTTTCTTCGATTATCGTGGTGTGGAGCACTTTGAATTCCTTCTGCTTGGCCAAACTGTCAACAAGGCACACTATTTGGGTGTTATACGTCATTTGCTCGAAGCTATTCGTAAAAAAAGGTCAGAATTATATGTCGGAAACTCTTGGTTTTTACACCACGTTAATGAACTTTCGAATACTGCGTTGATTATTCGTGAGTTTTCGAAAAATGTTCAATCAATATAGTGCTGCAAGCACCGTATTCGCCTGAGTTAGCTCCGTGCTATTCAACAAACTCAAACAAACGCTCCGGGGCAACCGGTTTGAGTCAATTGAAGACGTTAAACGTGCATCGTTTGGAGGTTAGTCTGGAATTGGACTTTAACAACTGTTTCGAGGATTGGAAAAAACGTAGGCAAAAGTGTACTGGGGACAAGGGGGATTACTTCGAGGAGGCCGACATAGATTTTGAAGAGTAAATCAAAAATTTAAAATTATGAACAAAGTTTTACTATTTTTTGCTAATAATAGTAAATATGTATGTAGTAGTACTATGTGTGTATGTACTTATGTAGATATGTACGCTTAAATATGCCTGCATCATTATGGCACCACCACATCAACCTTTAACACCAAATAACCAATTGGATGCCTTGCTGCCAAGGATATTTATGAAAGCGCATGAGGCAGGGGCCTTGCATTATCCTTTACTTCTGTCACGAGAGACAAATGCGCACATAACTGCACATACATACACACAAACGTACATAGATAGATAAATACGAATATGCGCGCACTGGTAATAAGTAGAAAGAAGAAGCAGTGGCAACAAATGAAACTACTCACCATTAATCACGTGCACCATGACGCTGGCACTGCTCGCCGTTGTCGGCTGACAAGTGTAATTCCCTGTATCCGTTGTCTGTGCATTCGAGATGCGCAACCTGATGATGAGCGCGATGAAAAAGCAGCAGAAGAAGAACAAGAAGCAGAAGAGTGAGCACATTAATGGAGATATATACAAGTTGACGCTTACGTGTGTGTGTGTGTGTGTGTGTGTGTGTGTGTGTGTGTGTAATGGATGAGTGTGAAAATGCAAGACGCGGCGCAAGTTCGCTATGGAACGCACGATAGTCAGACGCTGACGCGATAAATATGTGCAGATGTGTGTGTGTGTGTGTGTGTGCCGGTTGACAACGCCAGGCAACGGAGGCGCCTTGAGATATTGAGGCAATGAATTGAAATGTAAAGGCTCAAATATTTATTTATGCTGCGCCGCACAGTGTAATCAAAGCCAAAGTGACAAGTGCAGGCGCACACACACATTAACGCACTATGACGGCACATGCAACAGCGGCTGCATGCCGCACACAAAGATAGGCGACAGTACTTTGCCACATGCATTTGCATGTTGACATGCTCAAAGAGCCGACAAGCCTGACAGCGCTTTCCATTTCACCTTTGGCCGCTTAAGCGCTGGCGCTATCTCATCACCTCTCGCATCGCCACATTGCACCTGATTGTGGCTTTTGGACAACCGGATTGAGTTTGCCGCCGCGCCGACTTACCTTGATTTCATTGTGTCGCCCAACTGTGATTCCATGGCGATGCGCGCCGTGAAGTCCGGCGTTATGTCGTTGCTTAAGCCATCGTGCAGCGCTGTGACCGCCATTGCGCTCGAGGCACCAGCAGCAGCAGCAGCAGCAGCAGTCAATGCCTTGGCATTTGTTATCGGCGCTGTCACATCAGCAGCCAGCTCATTGCCCGTCAGTGGTGGCGTAGACATGTCACCGCCAACGTTGCCATGACTATGTTTGTTCTTATTGTTGTTGTTGTTAGTGGCGCTGTTGCTCTCTTCATCTTCGTCCAGCTCGAATGGCGTAATTATATGCTCGCCGCGATACCAATAAATCGGTCCAATATCACGAACGCTCGGCTGTTGCACATGACAGCTGAGTATGATTGCGCTGCCGACTTTGAAATGCAGATCGGCCGGGCCGCTGATGATGGCGCGCGAATCGGCGGGTATCTCTGTGGTGACACAAGCAGAGCAAACATCATTGTAAATATAAATAGTGGTTGAGAAAACAACAATAACAATAAAGAAAAATAATGCGATAATAAAATACCGAGGCATGTGTGTGTGTGATGCGGTCGTGTATATGTGAAATACATTATATATAGAGAAGTGTGGTATTGTCTATATCATATATGTGTATATTTGTGTGAATATTTGTGCTTTCACAAGTAAAGTAAAAATAAAATTATTCAAATAACGAAAAGTAAATTCACAATTTTTAATTAAATATGATTTCTTAAAATACAACAACTATAATAACAATCATCTGCAAACAATAAATACAATGCATGGTATACATGACATACTTAATTTTATAAATATTTGCGAAAAATCAGCACAAATTTCATTTACAAAGAAAAAAATATTAAAGAAGAAGTAGGGAGGGTCGAAGTTCGGACAAAACCGAAAAGAAAATTATTCTACGAATTGAGGGCTGGGCAAAGTGTATTTCTTATTATGGGAAAATTTGGCAATATGGCGATTTATTCCTCAATATAGGACCCATTTAGCTTGAGAAATATTTTGTGAATTTTTTTTTATTATTTTGTTTTGATTTTTTTTTTAAATTTCTGGCAAAATTATTATTTCTTGTTTTTCTCCAATACCAAGTTTGTGGTCTTAAATGTGTCCTAACATGTATTTCGTCTTTTTCCTTCATATTCTTTCTTCACATTTTTGTAATAAGCTTTGCTGTCAACGCTGAAGCACCTTTTTCCCGTGGATCTGCCGGAAATTACGTCATAATGGTTAAGTTTTGAATATTTTCTTCTGAAAATTTCACAAAATTGTTGCAATATACGTATCTTTAAAACTTTAAAAAGCTTCAATAAAATATGTATTGAAAAAAATATATATTGAAAATAGGCCGTTTTTGCTCGAAGAAACCCAAGTAAATCCTTAAACCAACCGAAAATGCGGTTTCTGGCAGTATTCATGGTAGGACTAGAGAACAGCGATAGCATACTAATTGGACTCAAATTTCTGTCCGGCGAGTAACTTTTTAAATTTGGACAAATCTTGATAATACGTTCGATGGGGTAGTTTAATTTGACCGATTTGGCCATGGAGGCGCCGATTGTCTACGCTTCGACGTGGAGTGAGCCCAATAAATCGGCTTTGTATAATCCTGCGATCGCTTTCTTCTAGTATTTGATGTAGAACACACTTTACGAATCCCAGAATGGTGGCCATCACCTTACCAGGAGATTGAACAGTTTTTGTCCGCTTTGGAGCTTGTTCGTCGAATGGAAACTCTTGTTTTTACTCTACCATGGTATCTAATATGTATAAGTGAATCCAAACTTCATGAACGGTCACGATGCAACGCAGAAGCTTCAGAATTCTCCCGAGTTGAGAGTTCTTGACCGGATAAAAATCCGGGTTCGTTTCAGTTACGTACTTAAACTTGACTGTCGTGGGAACAGTATGATGAGGAGTATCAAACGCTGTACCCATCCTGTCGAAAGCTCGCTTATGCCAAATAAATTTCCAACTACAATAATATTTCCTGCGGTATATTAGCTAAAGGGTCTGTTGAGATGCCTTTCAACTCAGTAATCTTGCACACCCTCTACCGACTGTCTTCCAATATAAAATCGCGGTAGCCGTTTATTGGGGACTTGGGAGCAGCTCATCTAACACCATGAGCGCGGAAACATTGAAACTAGCTTAATCAAATTATAATGGTCCCGATCTAAGGAGAAACATCAGCGCATAAAATTTGTTGATTATATTGCCGGAACTTCTCTTCCAAAAACAAAATTCGAATCATCGCTCAGTATTTCTCTTCTTCAATTTTTTTTTAATTCGCAAGAATCGGATCCCCTTCCTTATCTAAAATCCTCGAGAACGTCTTCTTCCACACGCGGTCCAAACAAAAGTACGAATCCGATTCTGTTGCAATATTTAGAGCAGTTGTTTGCAAGAATTTACCACGATGTAAGAAATTTCTCTTGCGAGATCTAGATTATAACTATAAAAGCACGAAATCATAGGAATTTATTGCAATTCAGAGAATAAAATTGTATGGATTCATCCTAAATGTAGGCAACGTTTTATATCTGACATATGAATTTTATGTTGCCTACATTTAGGAACACATTTCAATATTAATAATCGCATTAGAGCAAAGTCGCTAAAGGCTAGTAAGGCTAAGCGCTAATTGGACCACCTTCGTAATTATTATTGACCACTACATTCGATAGTTGTGAAGAAACGTGTCTGCTCCGAAGCATTGATGTTACTATGAAACGTGCTTCACATTCTTTTTCCTTTTAATATGTACTCGTACAAATGCCTGCAGTGAGTACACTTGAGCCCTTCGGTTGCACATCCTTATGCAGAGCAACCGCAGAAAGTCGGTTGCGTCTTGTGAGCTCATAAGTAATTTAAAAATTTATTATTTTTGTGTATTAAAAGTATTTTTTCGTGCCACAAAGAAAGCTTTCCAATTTGTAATGCTGGCATACACACATACAGACGCGCTTGGCTGTGTGCGGACGCTATGTAGAGGAGCTCGCATGGAAATACTGTTCCGGCTGCCGGCAAGACCGCCGATTCCGGAGCTAATTAGCGAGGTTGCAATTGCATTCAGGCGCCACACAGATGAGCCGTGGTGGCTTGTTGGCTTTGCCGGGCCACAATAAGCCTCTGCATTCGCCAATTTGCGGTATTTTTGCGTGCAGCAGATTTTTTACATAAGCGAATGCATAGTTTAATTAGGCGCCGAAAAAACTAAAGCGGCCGGCAAGCGGGAGAGCGGGCAAGCTCTGGCAAGTTGTCTTAATTAAAACTCTGCAGCTCAGCCGCAACTTTAATATTGTGCCGCTTCCTGTTGGTTGCAAGGCAAATTAGCGCATATTCAAGGCCATTCCGAAGTCATGGCGCATAAAGTCCGAAGAAACGCCGCATAAGAATTTAATTTGCATGCACCAAAGCGGTGGAAAGAAGTAAGGCGTTGGGGGGGACAGAGTAGAGTCGAGAAAATACAACACAAACGTTTTTGCGCCTTTAAATTGCTGGCTGCTGCAATGCAAATGAGACTGCGCTTTAAAATAACACACCGTTACTCGTCGTTCTCATTTTCTCTGGTCCATGTTGCTTTTTACTGGAGCAGCTGGCGCTTGACTTGGGCTGCAGTGCAACAAAATTGCAAAACAAAAAAGTAAAAAGTAATTTGGTTAAACATACACATAGCAAACATTGGCGAGCATAGTTTAATTAACTCTTAATTGTGGACGCATATTGTGATCAGCTGGTTGAGTAATTGTTGTTGTATAGCATCACAAAAAGCCAAGACCCAGATTATAACAATAAAAGTACGAAATTATAGGTATTTATTGCAATTCAGAGAGCATTAGAGAGCATAAAATTGTATGGATTCATCCTAAATGTAGGCAATGTTTTATATATGCCGTATAATTTTAATGTTGCCCACATTTAGGAACATATTTCAATATAAATAAAAGCAGAAGAGCAAAGTCGCATAGAACTTTAAATTATATACGTAGGTTGCCTTTTATGTTTCAGGATTAGTGAACAAAAACAAATATTAATCTTCGAAAATAGATTTTTCGTTTTTTTTTTTTTTCAAAATATTCTCTATTAAGATCTATATACTTTAGCATGCGTTTAAACCATTTTTCGAATCACTTTTGCCACTTTGATTGATCTGTCTGCAAAACATGTGTTTTGATTGCGTCAACCGCCTCTTTAAGTGTCGAAAAACGTTGTTTTCTTAGTTTATGTTTTACGTATGAGAATAAAAGGAAGTCATTCGGTGGCAACTCAAGGTTATACGGTGAATGACCCATCAAATGTTTTGAGGACTAAAAATGCATTTGTTTCAGTCGATGTTTGAGAGCGCGCATTGTCATGGTGAGGAGTGAGACATCTTCGGCAGTTAGTTTTCCTAATTTCTTGAAAGACGTAGTACTCAGAAGTTACTGTTCTGTCGACTGCTTTTACGATGTCATAGATTCGATAAATTGACAGGAGCTCTTTTTTGAGCGATTGATAAATTGTGTGGGATCCAAAGTGATTTTTTTTTATAATAAAATTTTCATGCAAAATTGAATGACGCTTGTCCCACTAATGCGTACAGTCTCGATCTCAAGATAGGTCATATGCCGATCTTGCAATATCTGTTATGATATTTTTCGGAAACACAACTGATTTTTGACGACATTCACTATTAAAGTGATGTGCCACCTCGATTGAATTCCCCATACTAGCGATAAATACTGGTCCTTGAAGGAGCTTCATTGACAAAAATTTATTTAAGTTTATGGACGCAACATTGCTGAGTTGATCGCCGCCCAAAGATAAAAAAAAAAAATCGCGCGAAAATGTTCGCAATTTAATTCACTTTTTTGTCCGAGGGGAATATTTTAAGTTACTGCAAGAAACACAAAAGCGCGTTCGTATGTTAAACAGTTCTGAGTATTTATAACAAAAAAGTATCAAACTTTAAAATAAAGTTACCAGATTGCGTTGCCAAAACCCGAAATATAAAAACATCCTACGAATTGGCATGAGCGGGTTCGGAACACAATATTTAGTACTTAGTTTAAAGTCGCTAAGATTGAGAATCTTCGAAAATCAATAATCATTTTATAGGCGGTTAATTCGTATGCTTTTCCCCTGGCAATTCATCTTTGTGTATTGTATTATTTTTCGAACTTTTAAGTCTGTTCGTAACATAAATTTGGTACATTCACAGCTCACTTCTTTCTTCGCTTTCTTTTAAAATCACATTCAATAAAACTTTCTCTCTCTCAATTGTCGCGTTGATTCCAATGCAGCGCGACCATGAAGTATTGCATGACAAATAGAAATATGACGAACACACTGTTATTAACACTTGCTCACGCTGACAGTGCTAATTAACATGAAATGCTTTGCGGCGACAGAAAACACATTTAAATGGCAGTTATAAAATGTACTCTTCCGACAAGTATATCAGATACACAATCATATAGATAAGACCTCGAAATAACGCCATTTCAGTGCGAAAAATTGCGAATGTTTAACGAAATTAATCAGTTGTCGGGGCGCGAGCGGCATTTGGCTGCATAAATTTGCATATAAATTGAGTGTTCGCCCGTGTGTATTTGTGGCCTTTTAATTTTATCGATTCTTTTCATTACCCAGAAGAGATTTTTTCATTTGGCATTTTCCGCCATCGCTTCTGTGATTCCATTCATTTGTGTTCGCAAATTTGCAAAGTTGCATTTAAGATTGTTTAATGCGCTCCCATCAAGAAATTGCGAGCGAGCAATGTTTTAGCAGATTTAACGTGACGATTAATTGTGGTTTTGTGACTGCAAGCTGTAGTTCAAAAGCTGCCATACAAAAGTGTAAAATATTTTCGAATAAGCTGAATTGATGTTGAAAGTGGTTTGCGTCTTTGCTAATCCAATTTCGGAGAGTAGTAATATTGTGAGGAGCAAAGTACAGTTTAAAAATTAAAGTAAAGTCTTCTTAGAATAACATAGCTGAATTTAGGGTTATCGATCGGTTGATAATGTATTAGCTTAGACACACCTTACAATCAAATGAAGAGAAAATTATTTAGGTAATCTATGATTAACGATCTAGATCTGGTAAGAGCTAAACTGTTGCAAATTTCACAATACTTATTATAATATGTCTTTACTCCACACGAACTTCGCCAGCCATTGATGTATACAAAAAAGAACTGTATGGAGTTTTATTGAGATTTAGTTATTTTTAATCTTGCGATACGCATCCTTTTTTAATCACCGTCTATTCCATTAAACTTATCTCCCAGGCAGGATTACTGTACTAATCCATGCTCTGATGTTGAAGTTGTTTTTCAAACTCTTTAAAAATAGGTAAGCATTTCCCTCAATCATAAATATGGTTATAGCGTTGCTAGTACCATCTAGTTTTTTTTAAACTTTTCTTGCTTTGCAGGACTTCGTTCCTACTCTTTCCATAACCATCACAGAGTAATATTTTAAGTGCAAGGAATTCACTGGATATATTTATAAGTGCGTTTTGAGTGAAAATTTACATACACTTTTACTAAATTTGTAAAATTTGGTATGTTTTTATAGAGGATGTAGTCATATGTAGAAGTTCACGCAAGTGAGGAAAGTTCTCTGATCGTCATTCACGTGGGAGTGGTCAGTAACGATTCTTTTATATATGGCTCAAGCAGCTCACGACTAACGGTCTTAGGCCAAGTATCCTCTGGGTAGCCAAAGAACACTAAAAAACAGCCTTGGACGAGAGACCCCCCTTTTGAAGACGACCATGGCAAACGAATTAAGAATTGATTTGAGGGCATGCACCTGGAATGTCCGGTCCCTTAATTGGAATGGTGGTTTTGGCTATAACCGCATAAGCGGTGTCTACGCCAATGAAAAAGAAGTATTTTTAGTGCCGATTACTAACAGACTGAATGCTCTTTATAAATGTAATTTCAGATGAATTTTATTTACCCAATTGCCTAAGAATTTTAACGATATTTAAGGGGTTATATACAGTATTTGGATCAATAAATTTAAAAGTTTTCTCAGAAAAAAATCCGGAAATATTTTTTAAGGAAAATAAGTATAAAAGCTTAAGATTTAAAGAAATTTAAAAGAATTTAAATAAATTAAAAATATATTCCAATTTCTCTTCCCAACAAACATTTACTTCATAGATCCTATACACACTAAATTAATATGAATTGAGGAACAGGTTTAGTACACAATAAGGGTATATGTTCAAAAGCAATTAGAAACGCCTAGCGAACATAGAAACTGGAACAGTTAGCGCTATTGTGTTTTTAAACAAAACATAAAAAAAAATCTGCACGCCAAATTTCAGTTATGATTACAGCAAAACGTGTTCAAAGCATATTTTCAACAGATATTCTGAACTACATCGCATTCAATGATGCCTCATCGCCATTGTTGAAAGAAGTCGCTTAGTAGGCTTGGTGCTACATGGCGTATGAGTGATGCGCGAAGTGCAACTGAGGATTTTACTGCATAAATTTAAATTGAATCAATTGGAAGGTAAAGCTGCCTGCAATTACGATAATTATCGTCAGAAAAATTATTCTAGATTTACTGGGGCTTCCGCTTCATACTTGTTATACGCCTTTAAGCTTTGTTTTAGTTACTGCACCAATTATATTAAAATTTTATGTAACGCGTTGCTTTTTCAAGCGGCGCATCCAGCGACCACCTGTTCCTAAAACTACAACAATTTATTCATAATTTCTTTCGGCGCTCAGTTTTCTGCCTATCAGCATATTGTCGCTCATACGCACCGCTGAGCAGATAAATTGGACGACTGTTCCACTTAAATGCGAAATTACATAAAAGTCATATCATTATGGAAATGTTATGAAAATAATAGTATGCGCTTACATAATTTAGCATTAAACATTAATATATTTTTTCACTATTTTTGTTTTTTCAATACACTGTGGAACAAAAATAGAGATTATTCATTGAATTTAGACGACATCTCTTTCGTTTCCATTAAAATCATTATAGACAAAGTTTAACCGGAAGAATTTTTGAATATTTGTCTCAAAAGGGAAATCTGACAATACTTATTAGTATTTAATATTTTCAATGCTCGAAAATGCTACGAAAAGATGTGGCGACTAACAGAAGGTTTCAAGAGCCACCAGAGGTGAAAGTATAACACCAGGTGATGGTGAACCCGATTCACAAATAGATGACGATGGAGCAGACGTTCTATTGCCCGACCATGAAGAAGTTCGAATAGCAATTACCCATAAAGACAACAAAGCCGGTGGATTGCTGGTCGAGCTATTTAAACACGGCGGCGAAGAACTGATAAGGAGCATGCATCAGCTTGCTTGTAGAATATGGTGGGGCGAAAGCATGCCCGACGATTGGAATTTAAGTGTGCTCTGTCCAATCCAAAAAAGGGAGACCCCACAATCTGCGTCAACTACCATGGAACAACCTTCCTCAACATCGGATATATGGTTCTATCGAGCGTATCGTGTGAAAGATTAAAGCCCATCGTCAACAAACTGGGGCCTTATAAGTGTCGCTTTAGATCTGGCAAATCAACAACTGACAAGATATTCATTCTGCACCAAATCTTGGAAAAGATCCGTGAAAAGACACACACCACCTCTTCGTCGATTTCAAAGCTACTTTTGACAGCTTTAAAAGCAGCTGCTTTTATGCCGCGATGTCTGAATTTGGTATCACCGCAAAACTAATCCGCAACACCAAAAGCTCCATTAGGATCGGGAAGCATCTCTCTGAGCCATTCATTACAAACGAGGTTTCAGGCAGATTTACTGCTGGAGAAAATAATTCAAGCTGCAGGTTCTACTTTTTCCAGACCGATAAGGCAGCGGAGCAAATGGGTTTTTATTGATATTTGGTACCTAAAAACACCGTACACTTTCTTGTTCCGCACAGTGTCCCTAACTTATAATTTTAAATATGTTTGGCTCCACGCTGGCAATTATGCTTACTCCCGCCTAGCCAAAGTAAAAAGCTCTCGAAGCAGAAAAATACAAAATTGCAAATTTCAATAAAATAAATATTGTAAATATAAAAAAAACAACTTCACAAGTATGCAGTTGCGAGTCAAGAGTTTGCACAAAATGTAGCAACAAGGCGCGCAATTTGCTAAACAAGCGTAATTATGGCTTTATTTGTTTACGCCTATGACGTAATTATATACTTACGCCGTTAGGCATATGTGTCAAAACATATCGTGTCATGTGATATGCTTATATGCATGTAAATGTGCTCAATAACGGCTTATTTAAATCGCATGCAAATTTCTCGCTATCGAATTAAACGCAAATAAATGTGACCGATTTATTTTAATACTAATATTTTGCCACAATTTACTTGCATTTATTTATTTTAAGCGTTTGTGTGTGTGTGTATATATGTGGAGGACAGTTTACATAGTAATAATTGCCGATGAATGTTCAAATATGAGAGTGCTAGAGGAAATGCGTATGTAAATATGCAAAATATTTAAATTGAAAATTTTGAAATTTTTGGAAAATTTATTTTTTTTATAAAACTATTTTTTTTTTATAAAAAAGTTGTTGCTTTTGCAGAATACTTTTAGGTGCGCAACTAAGTTGCCGCTGTTTGGCAAATAGTCGTCATTTGCGGGAAGTGTTGATAAATACTGGTCCTTGAAGGGGCTTGTCAAAAATTCAACTAAATTTTTGCGCGAAAATGTTCGCAATTTACTTTTGTTTCTCGGCCGAGGTGAATATTTTAAGTTACTGTTAGAAACACGAATAGCGTTCGTATGTCAAAAAGCTCTAAGTAATTATAACCAAAAAGGATTAAACTTTACGATAAAGTTACCAGATTGCAACACGAGAGTTGCCAAATCCCGAAATATAAAAGCAACCTAGGTGTTGGCATGTGTGGGTGCGGAACACAATGTTTAGTACTTAGTTTAAAGTAGATATGATGGAGGGCCTTCTAACAGCGATATTGATTATATAGACGTGAAGTGTTGATTTTATTCTTTCAGTCAAAGAAATTGCCGGTTGAAGTTACAAAGATGCTGTTCCGATTGAAACAACATGCCCTAATTGACTAGGTCGCTTCAAAGACAAGATTTCGATATTAACCACCGTCTGAGCGTGAAGTAAGGCGAAATACCTTCGAAGAAAAGACCTTACCTCAGCATTGTGAGTCACCCGCCAAGCCATTTGAAATCGTTTACATGCGCTGGAATTGTTTCAGAAACAAAAAAAAACCTGGCTTCCTTTTGACTATAATACAGGAGAGGCACGAAAAAGTGATTCTGATGCATGACAACGCTCGGCCTCTGGAAACGCTGTAGTCTGTATAATCAAAGGGTGTGTGGTCATGTGTGGAAATGAAATCATGTGTGGAAATGGAGTCATGTGTGGAAATGGAGTCATGTGTGTTCACTCAAATGAGGAAAGTTCTCTAATCGCGATTCACTTGAGAATAGCCAGAAACGATTCTTTTACATATAGCTCAAGCAGCTCACGACTTCCAATCTTAGACCAAGTATCCTCTGGGTAGCCAAAGAACATCCGTTTGAAGGCGAACCATCCCTACTCATCCCCCACGCCCCCATGAAAACTAAACAACAGCCTCGGAGGAGAGATCGCATTCGTTGGAACGATGAGCTGTATGAAATATGAGACGGCATTGACATAGTTCAGTGAATTAGGGAGCTTTGAAAGTATTCGACGCAGTACCCGCCGGGGGAAGCTGAGGAAGAGGAAGACCTCCACTCCGTTGGAAAGCCGAAGTGAAGAAGGACCTGGTTGTTAACTCGGCTATAACCGCTTAAGCGGTGTCTACGCCAGTAAGGAAAAAGAAGGCAAGGGGTTTAGGGGTAAATCCACCACTATTTACTAAAATGAAAAAAAAATCATAAAATGGAAAAATTTTGAACTTGTAATCTTAGAAATCTTGGCTTTAAAAAATATCCATACCGAATTTCACGAAGATATTCTGTCAAATAAAAAAGTTTGCCTACATTCCGATCGTTCAGTTTGTATTACAACTATATGATATAATGGTTCGATATCTTGAATTCCGATAAATGCACAACTTCTTGGGAGAAAAATATATCTGTGAAAAGTTTCAGATCGACATCTCAAAAGCTGAGGGACTAGTTAGCACATATACGGACAGACAAACGGGCATGGCTAAATCGACTCAGTTCGTCATGCTGATCATTTATATACTATATACAGCTTACAGACTTCGTGGTAAATGTAACATATCCCGTTCAGGACAATATATCCGAATAAGCAGTATGGCGACTTCTCTTTAAAGAACCTTCATGCAGGCTTTGTTATGTACAAATGTCATGAACATCTCTATATATGAGTATCTACATTTATAGTGTATATTTGTAGCCTATTCGCACTTACCAATGATATTCAATTGAAATGCCATGGACATTTTTGGTTCGGTATTCACTTGACATTCATAGATGCCGGTGTCACGAGCCTGCGGCGATTTCACATGCAGCGTCCATTCGCGTCCATCTTTCGACGAAGTCACCTGGAATGGAAAAAATATTTCATATATCTACATATGTAGGGATGTACGTATGTATGCATGCATTTGCATATGTAATAAAACTGGATATAAAGTGCAGTTGCAGCTCTGAGCAACTAAGTCAATAAAAACAAGTAAGGAAGGGCTAAGTTCGGGTGTCACCGAACATTTTATACTCTCGCATGATAAAGTGATAATAATTTACGTATTTTTTTATTTTGCTGTAAAATTAATTAGATTAGATCAATTTGTGTACTTTGAGCATTGAATTGTATTTTCATTTCCTAATGTATATACATATATATTATACAGAGAAGGCATCAGATGGAATTCAAAATAGCGTTATATTGGAAGAAGGCGTGGTTGTGAACCGATTTCACCTATATTTCGTACATGTCATCAGGGTGTTAAGACAATATTATATACCGAATTTCATTGAAATCGGTCTAGTAGTTCCTGAGATATGGTTTTTGGTCCATAAGTGGGCGAGGCCTCGCCCATTTTCAATTTTTAAAAAAAGCCTGGATGCAGCTTCCTTCTGCAATTTCTTCCGTAAAATTTAGTGTTTCTGACGTTTTTTGTTAGTCGGTTAACGCACTTTTAGTGATTTTCAACATAACCTTTGTATGGGAGGTGGGCGAGGTTATTATCCGATTTCTTCCATTTTTGAACTGTATATGGAAATGCCTGAAGGAAACGACTCTATAGAGTTTGGTTGACCTAGCTATAGTAGTTTCCGAGATATGTACAAAAAACTTAGTAGGGCGGGCCACGCCCACTTTTCCAAAAAATTATTGTAAATTGTGCCAAATTTCACTTTAATATCTTTATTTATGGCTTAGTTATGACACTTTATAAGTTTTCGATTTCCGCCATTTTGTGGGCGTGGCAGTGAGCCGATTTTGCCCATCTTCGAACTTAACCTTCTTATGGAGCCAAGAAATACGTGTACCAAGTTTCATTATGATATCTCAATTTTTACTCAAGTTACAGCTTGCACGGACGGACGGGCGGACAGAGGGACGGCCAGACTTACGGACAGACATCCGGATTTCAACTCTACTCGTCACCCTGATCATTTTGGTATATATAACCCTATATCTGTGGTTTCCCAAATAGTAGGGAAATTTATTAAGCAATTTTTCGGATTTCAGTCGTCGATATTGTATGAAAAATTCTGGATTGTAGAAGAATCCTACCACTGCCATTCTCTCTCAGACTTTTTTAAGGCTTTGCTGGCCTTCAGAAAGTCTGAGAGAGAGAGAGGGAGAAAAAAAATTATTGTTGGTTGAAAGAGATGAAAAGAGAAAGATCGCTTTGCTCGTTAACAAAAAGGCGTGTCATTCTTTTTCGCCTTAAGAACTTCTTTATAAGTGAAGTTAGGCTGCGTTTTGGTGCTCATTCCGAACCTTTGCGATACTAAACAATATATATTTGATCTTTCTATATCGTTAAAGTATCGGTCTATCACAAAATCTGTTGAGACGATGGAATTCGATAGCTTAACTTCTTGGCAGAAGCAGTGAGAGTTAATCAAATGAGTCAGATTGGGACATTAATGGGTCTTCATAGACCGAAACAATCCAATATTTTCATTATATTTTTGTTTCCAAAGAGAATATTCTTTTCAAATTCGTTTATTTTACAGGAACTTATCGGCCAACCCTTGAAATATTAACAGCACAATTGCAAACTGCATTGAAAATTCTACCAAATGGCATTTCCTACATCGTGAATAAAAGAGACACATACATGCATACATTAATAAATATGCACATATACGAAGTAATGGAACTCGGCTTTATGTAGGACATTCAGTGATGGACAATACATACAATACAGCCAACACTTGTGTATATCTACATATACATACATACGGAACAACATGTAGCCATATACCATATATTTACACACACTCGATTATGTACTCACTCCATGAGTGCTGGGGCATTAGCAGATTGTGCCATTGGAAGGAATTAAGATCGATGGAGTTGATTGAAATGTGTCATTTACTTGCAGTTGAGTGGGTGTAAATACATATTAAGCTGTATTTGTTAAACACATAGGCGGCGAGCCTATAGGAGGAGATGCACATAGACATGCGTTTCAAAATAGAACGAGTAGCTGCCGAAAACTCGATTAAGTCGAAATTGTGAATAAGATATAGAATTGTCATGTCTAATTAGTTCTGAATATTAGAGCGAGCGGGTTTCAATTATGCTGCTCAATGGCTTTCGAGAAAATTTTTAATTATAACTAAAATTGTATGCGCAAATTTTCTGAAGTATTCCAGGGATATTGATATCATTGGCCTCATTAACCGCGTCGTTAGTTCTACTTTCTCCAGACTGGATAAGATATGGGTCTGGTAGTGAACCAGCGCTAGACGAAATATCACCTGTCATCAAACAAACAATCATCGCACTCGCAACTTAGCTCCCACGTCACTGTTGGCAGTCATAACTTCGAAGTCGTAGATAATTTCGTCTATCTAGGAATCAGTATTAACACCAGCAACAATGACAGCTTCAAAATCCAACGCAGAATAACTCTTGCCACAGGTGCTACTTCGGACTGAGTAGGCAATTGAGAAGTAAACTTCCCTCTTGACGAACAAAGACCAAATTCTACAAGTCACTCATCATACCCGTCATGCTATATGGTGCAGAGGCATGGACGATGACAACATCTGATCGGCGTTACGAGTTTTCGAGAGAAGGATTCTGTGGAAGATTTATGTACCTTTTCGCACTGGTTACGGCGAATATAGCATTCGATGGAACCATGAGCTGTAAAGCGGCTACGCTGACTAGGATATGTCGTCCGAATGGACGAAAACACTCCAGCTATGAAAGTATTCGACGCAGTACCCGCCGGGGGAAGCAGAGGAAGACCTCTACTGTGTTGGAAAGACCCGGTGCAGAAGTATCTGACTTCGCTTGGAATCTCCAATTGGCGCCACACAGCAAAAAGGAGCAACGACTGGTGGGCTATTGTTAACTTGACTATAACCGCGTAAGCGGTGTCTACGTCAATAACGAAGAAGAAGATTCCAGGAAACTAGCGTCGGTACCAACATAAATATGGTTTTAGCTTTTGATCTTTTTATTAATTTTAAACTTCTCTGTGATTACTTATGTCAGCTTAAAACCAGAGAATCTCGTTCATTGGATTCGATTACCACGAATATGGAAATGCAGTTGGATGCTAAGTTTTGTCGGATCGGAAAAAGTGTTTTTTTTTTTTTGGTGGACAAGACCAATGATCGATCCAACCGAATATGTCGCAAATAACCGAACAGTAACAGCCGGAAATCTTGAAAACCTTGGCGAGGTAGGAACAGATTTTGAAGCTAAACTGTCCCAAGGAGGTAAAAAACTGAAAAGTATGTTCTCAATAGAATATCGCTCGTGACTTTTGAAACTGAGTAAATGTGAAAATCGTAAGGGTTATCACAGCACTGAAATGTAACTAAATGTGCGAGGTCTAAATTAAATTATCAAGTGACAACAAAAACTAAAACTAAAACTGTAAACGCACTAGTATTTCTTCCTCTCTGACATCGGGTGATCACATGCAAACTATTAGCCTCATTACTTTCACTTTTAGGTTTATTTAACCCAAGCATCTATTAAAACTCATCCACTTGTCTGTGCATATTGCCCTACATAAGAGCACACCTACCTCCATGAAAGGGTAAATACACAGTTCAAACGAATTATTAATTTGTTAGACAAGTGTTAAGTAGCTCTCGGGCTGGTGTGAATCGTGTGCGCTCACCTGAAAGCGTTTATCCGATGTGTACGTCGCCGTGGCTACGGTCAGTATATGCAAATCACGTTTACGTATCCACGAGACCTGTTGATGACCGCCCATCCATTCATCCAACCAGCAAACCAACCATCCATCGCAACACCGACCGCCAGTGCGAGCGTAGCGTGCCAAGGTAGTCAATGAAGCCGCAGCGAGCGTTGGACGTACCGAAAGCGAAGCACCGAGAAAGAAAATGGAGAAAAAGTGAGGTTAGTGAATGAAAATGGAAAGTTTGACATATAAAGGCAACGAGAGTGAATTAAAAAACTACAAAAAATGCGAATTCACAGCTGTAAAGCAGCAGAAGGAATGTATTATTTGCTCTGCAGCAAAGAGACCCAAAAAACAAAGACCAACAAAAATCGGCACAACCGCAACCGTAACGGAAGTGGAAAACGGAAATTGATTAATGAGCCTCGATCGAAATGAGAAATGATTGCGAGGGTTAAGAGGAAATTAAATAAAACTACCATTGATGTGGCATTAAAATGCGAAGCGACGCCGCAGCGACTCAATCAGTCGTAAACAGCATTCGGTGCCAAAAAGTGTGTGTGTTTGCGGGCTCTCAAGGGTTATGGCGTTGAGGAGCGCTTGAAGTATCCCCCCTTTTGGGTTTTTCGTTCGTTTGTTTTTTCTATGTTGAGAGTTCAAGTAAAATGGCAAAACCACAAAAGAGCATATAAGTGGGCGACACAAGTGGGCTCCGACAGTTTTCGACCTTCTGCACACAGTGCCGTGAGCACAATCATTTTGGTACTGTTTACATTTCATAGAATGGAGCATTTTTGTGGTAGCGCTGCAATGCTGCATCAGCAGGGTATTTGAGTTAACATTAAGCCACCTTTATTGAAAATTTAGGAACAGTATTTATCTTAGTCCCGAATGTACCTATATAAATAGTATATTTTAAAGCAGAACGAACTGCCACTTAGTTGCAAGCTGTACTGAGCTTTATACCCCTCATACACAAATGTATTTCTGGCAACATAAAACGGTATGCGGTACGACCTGGTCTCAAAAATTTGTTCGGAAATTGCATCACTGCCTTGGACATAATTCTATATCACATTTCGTGAAGATAGCTTGTTAAAATAAACAAGTTTCTAGAGAAGAGTTGATTTTGACAGATCACTTCGTAAGGCCACTATCTGCTAGAGTGTTCCGATATCCGAATCCGACAAATTCGCAGTTAGGAGAAATACCTGTGTGCAAAATTTCAGATCGATATCTCAAAAACTGTAGCAATCATTCGTATATATAAGGTAGACGAAAAAGTCTTTTCGTATTTCTAATCAAATTTCAACTAATTTTTTTTTGTATTTATAATAAACTATAAACCAAATATGTACCATTTTGGTCGACCACATTTTGTCATTTTTCCGCTAGAGACATTATTCTATCATTGTTAAACGTTTCTGGTTTCTCGACCAAAAACTGCGCCAAGTAATTTTTACATGCTTCTCTTGAAGCCAACTTTACTCCATTAAGGTAGTTCTGCAATGACCGAAGCAAATGGTAGTCCGATGGTGCAAGGTCAGGGCTATATCGTGGATGCATCGAAACTTCACAGCCAAGCTCTCTCAGTTTTTGCCGAGTCATCAAAGATGTGTGTGGTCTAGCGTTGTCCTGATGGAAGACGAAGCTCTTTCTGTTGATCAGTTCTGGCCGTTTTTTTCGATTGCTTGCTTCAATCTCATCAGTTGTTGACAGTAAAATGTAGAATCAATCGTTCGACCAGGCTGAAACAGCTCATAGTGATTGATCCCTTTCTAATCTCATCAAAGACTCAGCATAACCTTTCGAGGCGTCAATCCTTGCTTTGTGACCATTTGTGGAGCTTCACAAGGCTTGGGCCATGATCTTTTTCACATATTATTGTCGTATTTGATCCACTTTTCGTCTCTAGTTACCATTCGCTTCAAAAATAGTTCGATTTTATTTCGTTTCAGCAAAGACTCGTAGATGTTTATTCTGTAAAATAAATTTTTCACAGACAATTCATGTGGTACCCAAACATCGAGCTTCTTTTTGTAGCCAGCCTCTTTCAAATGGTTCAAAACCGTTTGATGATTAATGTTAAGTTCCTTAGCGATGTCATGGCTGCTTATGTGACGGTCCTCTTCAATATTTTCCTTTATTTCATCGACTTTTTCAACGATAGGTCGACCAGAGCAAGGTGCATCTTTCACGTTGAAACTTGCAGAATGGAAGCGAGCGAACCATTGTTGTGCTACACGAGTTGATACAGCATCGTCTCCGTAAACTTCACAAATTTCATTGGGATGTACGACTGCAACGACATCTATTGACAAAATACGAAAAGACTTTACCCTACTGTACTACCCTATACCTCTACTGGCATTCAACAAACGAGCCATAGCTACAAGCTCATTGATTTTCCTACATCTCACTCATTGCTTACACCTTCGGGCTTTGCACTCTTTGCACGCTTCCCACCTAAATTGCCTGTGTTTTCCTCTTCGCAATTACATACCCTAACCTCTTTGACTCTCTGCCTTAACGCTCAAACCCTTACACATTCTAGACTCTGGTTTTCTGTGCTAACTTCTCAAATACAAACCAGCAACCACATTATAGACAGATATCTACACATATCTACATGTACACATACATAGTGTAGGTATGCACCTCACCATCCACTTACCGACTTATCGTCCAATCGCTCGACTCGACATTTAATTGCAGCTTCCGCTTGACCGGTACGTGCCGTTATATTACGCGGCAAGCCAAAGTCAAAGATTGGCAGCTGATTTACGTCACCCTGCGCCGCCTCCGCATCCTCGATGGTGGAAGAGAGACTCTTCAAGGTGTCGGAGTAACTGCTGCCGTTCAACACCTCAATATCCATCATACGGTTGGTATGTATTGGTGGCGATGCCAATGGCGGTGGCAGCGTTGCGGGAGACGCGAGCGTGGCGGGCAGCATTGTGTGTCGGTGATTGTAATTATGCGCTGAAGTCGAAGGAAAGGTGCTACTACTGCTGCTACCACTACTCGCGCTGTTGTTGTTGTTGTGCGAGTGTTGCCCCAGCCTTTGTTGTGACAGCAAGAGCAATGAGTTTTGCGCCACAAACGGCGCGGCCGTCACCGTAGCAGTTGCCGCCGTCAGTGCGGTGAAGAGGAGACAGCGCAGCACTGAAAATAGTGAAAAGAATTGCGATAAGAGATAAGTGGAAAATGTCCAAACTGTATTTGTATGTATATATGTAGCTGTATGTGTGTGTGTGTGTGTGCGGAGTGCAAATGCGCTTAAGTTAACATTAATTTATGAGGAAAATTGCATAAATATTTATGCAGCCGCGCGTTGTGCGCTAATTTAATTTCTTCCAGCTCGCTGCTCCAGCTCCTGCCGCGGAATGCAATTTAATTATATTCGTTTCATTATATTTATTCACTATTCCTTTATAATTTTTTACGTTCCTAGAAGTTATTAGAAAATTGCGACGACTGGGAAATCTAGGTTATTGGAATTTATAGACGGCAAGGGGTATACTGTTACAAAATTTTATCTCGTTGAGAAATGTGAAATGAGAGGAAGATGCTCAAAATACGGTTGCTGCGTCGGTTAATTTGTGAGAACTCAAGACAGTATAGATGAATCTAATGTGCTTCACGACTACTTAACTGTGTCTATAAGAACGTGTGTATTTTAATATTTGAAAGATGTCACTTGAAGTCTGTCGCTCTCTATGTGTTCAGCACGTAAGTCTTTCTCATTCACGGAACAACGTGAGGACATATCATTTGAAACTGTTGAATTCTTATAAAGAGAGCCATCTACAGCATTGAAACAACTGATTGCTCTCAGGTGCCTTTAGTTAATGCAACTCCTCGTAATCGTCTCAAAAAATTAGCCTTTGTTATTGGGGTTTCATTTGTTTATCTATTTTCCCACCTTTGGGTCCTATATATCTCCCCTCTCTTTATTCTTCTTCTCACTCTCTTTGGTTATTTTCTCTCTCTCTTCCTCCCTCTCCCTGGATCTTTTTCTCTTCCGCCCTCTCTCTGAATCTTTTCTCTCTCTCTCCTTACCTCATAGGCCATCCCAGACAACAAATATTTTGCATCTTTATGTTTTGGGCATTATTGTCACCTAAGTACTTAACTAATTTCTGGCTGCTGGATCAAGGAGTAGCTATATTGGTCGAAGGTAGAAGTAAAAGTTGAATTTCTAACTGAGTAGGTACAGGAGTTCGGGTCGAGTCGTCTGGGTTCTCAAAATACTCTACTTAACAGTATAAGTATAACATAACAGTTCCGTCATGCTGAGAGATCAGGCATCCAACCTAACCCAACTGATGTGGTAGGTCTCTGAGTAAGAAAGCTGAGACATCTGTTAAAATTTAGATAAAACTTACGAGCAGAGTATTCGTCACACCCTGTGACAAACATCTTCGATTTCAAGCACTAAACGTCACGCCCAATCCGATTTCTAACCATCTGCAATATGTACAATGATAAATATAAACTCTCCCAACAAAACTCAGCTGTAACCATAGATATCGATTTTTATGAAATTCGGTTTGGAAGCCTAAGGAAATGTTCTGTTTTCTTATAAAAACAAAAACAAAACATGACTACATTATTTTGCCCATACATATACCCATAGTCTAATGCACGGTTTATATTTCGTCAAATTCAATGACACGAAACTGACTTTTTCGATTCTGAAAATAATTCAAATGACACTTAGTATCAACTTTTCATGAATTGGTCTTGTAAGTACGGTCGCTTTAAAAGTTAGCTGGTAACTTCGAACACTTCGGCTACGACTGTCATTAAATTTGACAAACCCGCACCTAATAAAGAAATGCCCTGTTGGAAAAAAAATTTATGGTTTCGATATTTCTTCGTCAACGTTAAAATATTGCCCTAAATCATGTGAAGATGATAAAAGATTTATGTTCATAGGTCATCATTTTTTGGAAGTTTAACAACAATACGAGTAATGACAGAATTTTGACTTAACTGGCGACAAATGTCTACAATTCACAGATCTTTTTATACCCGCAATTGAAGTTTGTTACTCCCAGAAGTAAATGAAAACGAAGGAGATTCTACAATGTATGAAAATAGCTGTTAGTCAGTCTGTCTCTCAGTTTTTGAGATATCGATCTGAAATTTACACGTCCTTTCCTCTTCAAGAAGCGGTTGATTTGTCAGAACCGCCAATATCAGCGCACTGCAGCACATATGTATAGTATGTAGCTATTATAAACACTGACCGATTAAAATCAAGTTCTTACATGGAAAGGTTTTTATTTGAAAATCTTCACGAAATTTGGTATAGAATACTCCCCAAGGTAAGACTATAAGTACCGATATTTTTTGGATCGTAATCCTTTAGCATATAGCTGTCATAAAAACTGGTCAATCAAGATGATAAAGATGTCTTTTGTTATAAAAATAAACTTCTGAAGAGTATATAGCATCGATGCAGCCGAAGTTAACGTTTTTTCTTGCTTTATGAAACAGTTCAGCAATATACGATACTTAGTAACAGTAACTTTTCAGTGCTGATTGCTCTCTTAGATTTACTTCTGGATATATTTAAGGCCTCACACTTCGAGTTTAATATAAGTTCCTTCCAAATAAGAGTATAATTTAATGCTATAATATTTTTCTATTCGTTGAAGCAAAACACATCATGGATTCATCTGGTGTACCAGATACCAGTTCGTCCTCGGCTCAGAAAATGGTTATTCGAAGTACTTAATATTCTCTTTTTATGTCTGACGTATTGTAAAGTCTATTAAAACTTTCTATGTCCATGTATTACTAGAGAAACTAAGATAAACAAATTTTACTCACAGTTAAGTACTTATAGTGTATCTGTGTGCAGTTAGGTTTACTATATGTACGTCTACATATAGAAATCTATATTTAGCAGCGTTCTCGTTGACGCCATAAAAAACGATTTTCAATTAACTTTTAATGACAAAGACACAACACCATCAATACAACTGTGTAGTAGGTCCCTTGTTGTTTGTGTGTATGGTCCATACCGTATTGTTGGCTTAAAGCCACATTGTGCCACAGTGATTGTCAACTAGTCGACAATAAAACTGCTGCTCACTAGAATTTCCAGCTAACTGACTTGCCGCCGCCACACTCACAGTATTTGCATTTGCATTTATTTAGATTTGTGTGGTAAAAGTCGTAAACAACAACAATTTCAATGTACACGCTAACATTTGAAAGTACAGAAGTACATAAATAAAGTACATTGAAAGTCAAGCTTTCGGGGAGTGGAACAGCGTGTACCTAGTACTGTTGTCGGTGAATTGAATGCTCGTTCTACAAAATTGTTTTGGTGTGATAATGCAGAGCGTAACGCATGAGTCGGCAGAGGTCTGATACAGTTATTGTAACGGTTTAGAAATATTGCTATTGCTTTCGCAACAAAATTATTATCTTATGCCGTACATTTCCAGGAACTTTGAAGTTTATTGTTTCGGAGTAATTAGCGTGGAATAGATTTTGGTGGACCACTATACTTTACTATATAAAGAAATCCATTATATCTCCAAGGGATGGCATGAAAAGTGTTTAAGGATCCTAATCTATAACAGCCAATAGCATAATTTTGGTTTAGTCGATACTGTACCGGTACTATTGATGTCACGATTCAGTACGCTCTGGAGAGTGACGAGTCCGAGTCATGTAAGCACTGTTTCGATAGCCGGAGAACTAAATATTGCACAAAAGCCGTTACGAACCCTTCATATAAGGCTGGACACCGAAAGATCTGCGATGTATGGGTGACATACGAGTTAACTCAAAAACAAAAATCTTATGGGCTGAACCCATCTGCGAATCGTTGTTGAATCGCTACTAAATCGAACCATTTCTGAAGTGTAAACTTACTAGTTAGAAAAAAAGGGTTTCTGACGATCACTAAAGCGAATAGAGTAGTAGTCGAAACGGGGTAAGCCGGTGTGTCCGGGGGCCAAGCCAGGATTGACGGTCAGGATGGTTTTGCTTTGCTTTTAAAGAGATTCGTAGAGAATCTTCTACTATGAGCTGTTCTTTTATGACCAAACTTTCAATTCAGACCTGTGCTGACAGCTGTTGGACCGTTCGAAGAAACCAATCGCTCAGAAACTTCTTGCATTGACTTATAGGAGGGAAATTGTGTTGCCCCTAGAAGCACCGGGAGTTTAGTTGGAAGTTTATTAAGCGTCCATATTGTAGTTCAGACTTGGCAGCTGGTGATTACTATCTGTTTCTATCGTGTATAGTGCGTACTGGTGAAAAATTTGCAGGAAGAGAAGCTTGTAAAAATCGACTATCCTAGCATTTTGTCAATAGTGAGGAGGCTTCTAAGAGAGTTGCATTATGAAATTATTTTGAAATTGGCAACAGAGTAGATAATTTCGTCTATCTTGGAACTAGCATCAACACGAACAACAATGTCAGGCTTGAAATCCAACGCAGAATATCTCTTGCCAACAGTTGTTACTTCGAACTGAGTAGGCAATTGGAAAATTAAGTTTTATCCTGAAGAACAAAGACCAAACTTTACAAGTCCCTCATCATTCCCGTCCTGCTATATCAAGCGGAGGCATGGACAATGACATGTCATAATGTAAGGAGTCGGTCTTAGGATTATTCGGGGGAAAGGCAGAAGCTGCGCTGGCTAGATCATGTTATCTGGATGGAAAAGAACACTCTAGCTTTGACTGTTTTCGAGGATGAGCAAGACATTCACTCCGTTGGAGAAAACAGGTGGAGAAGAATCTGGCTCGTTCGCAGAGGCGGATTCAGAGTAGGGGAGAACTATATAATTTTGTACTTGCAACTCAAAGTCCTTTTCTTCGCGGAGTGTCACTTATGATGGAAATAATCGTTTTCGACAACCCAAAGCTCGCCCTAACGTAAACACAAGCACTCACATTTTTTTTATTTTTTGAAGTCAAACTTCGATAAAACTTAAGGCGCTAACAAAGTTGAGGTTATGCACATGGAAGCGAAAAACAAGAAAAAACCAACAAGAAACCCATTTTAAGTGAAACTTAAAGCTGTTGTTAACTTTCGATTTCATGCTACAGCCTTCCTCTTCATTTTAGACATTTCAAATGCTTGGCTGAGCACATTTCATTTCCTTTTGACTCTCCATTTATTTATTTCCCTTTTTGAGTTTCAATTTACTTGCTGTTTTGATTTTTCGATTTGCAATGCAACAGTTGTGGCAATGACAGTAAAAATTTCACTGTCGAACAAACGGCACACACACACGCACACATAAACAAAAGCAAGCACATATTTATATACATATGTATGTACAGTAAGTGTGCTAACGGTACAAAAAACTGCATGTGTTTGTATGGGAAAACAATTAAATGCACATATACGGCTTCGCAAGTGTTTTGTTGCTGAGTGTGTATGTGTGTTTGTGTGTTGGTGGGTGTTGCGAGCTGTTGGCTGCTCATTTCCGTTGCTTTGTATGCCTTAAGCTTTATTGCGTTTTCCCCTTCGCCCTTATGCCAACACCTCAATGCCTATAAATGTTCGGTATGCTTTATTACTCGCATGGTTCTATATGAATGTATCAATGTATGGATATATATGTGTTTGTATGTATGTTTCTGTGTACAAAAGCTTGTTTATTTGCTTGTATGGCAGCATAGATTTTCCTGTCATTTGTTTTATACGAGCGCATTCATACACACATATTTTTTTTTGTTGAAATTCACCCTAACCTCTACATTATACCATACATACTTTTTTACATATCCATATATATATCAATATACCTGTATATATGTGTATTTTACATATATGCAGGTGTTTAATGTTTTTACCATTCTAGTATTGTTGTTGTTATTCTTTACCTTTTTGCTGTTTGTTAATGTAAATTGCACTTGCGAAGCGTTTGATTGTCGTTGGGTAGGTGTAAAGAAACACTCTACATTGAGGGGGAGAGGGTGTCTTGTCTGCCGCGAACGATGTAACGGCGTGTGGTTTCAAAGTAGAATTTTAATGCGGCTAAGGTGTAGTGAAGGCAGCGAAGCCGGTTGGCGTTAAATCGCTTCAAATGTGTTGACTGCGCTAAGTTCGCAATCGCTCGGCATTGAGCCGGAAATTAATTGTTCATGGAAAATAAACATGGTGTTTTATCAGTTTTATCACTTCCGGTAAGCTCAATAAGATGACACCAACACATCCCTCTTCAAGCAGTTGCTCATTTTTCGGAACCACTGGTATTCATAAATATTGAGTTGTCAAAAAAGTATTTTCGTATTTCTAATTATACTCCAACTTATTTTTATTTTTTATATTTATAACTAACTTTAATGAACCAAACATGTAAAATTTTGGTCGACCCTTTTTGCCATTTTTCCGCTAGAGACATTATTCTATCAGTGTAAAACTAATTTTCACAGGCTTCCCTTGAAGCCAACTTTACTTCATTAAGGGAGTTCTGTATTGATCGAAACAAATAGCAGTCCGATGGTGCAAGGTCAGGGCTATGTGGTGGATGCATCAAAACTTCCCAGCCAAGCTCTTTCAGTTTTTGCCAAGTCATCAAAGATGTGTGTGGTCTAACGTTGTCCCGATGAAAGACGAAGCCCTATCTCTTGATCAGTTCTGGCCGTTTTTTTCGATTACTGGCTTCAATCTCATCAGTTGTTGGCAGTAAAATGTAGACCAGGCTGGAACAGCTCAAAGTGGATGATTCTTTTCCAATCCCACCAAACACTCAGCATAACCTTTCGAGGCGTCAATCCTTGCTTTGCGACCATTTGTTGAGCTTCACCACGCTTGGACCATGATCTTTTTCGCACATTATTGTCGTATTTGACCACTTTTCGTCTTCTGCTACCATTCGCTTCAGAAATGGTTCGATTTCATTTCGTTTCAGCAAAGAATCGCAGATGTTAATTCGGTTCATTAAATTTTTCACAGACAATTCATGTGGTACCCAAACATCGAGCTTCTTTTTGTAGCCAACCTTTTTTAAATGGTTCAAAACTGTTCGATGATGAATGTTAAGTTCTTGAACGCTCTCATGGCTGCTTATGTGACAGTCCTGATCAATCTTTTCCAAAATTTCATCGATTTTTTCAACGATAGGTCGAACAGAGCGAGGTGTATTTTTCACATCGGGATTTCCAAAACGGAAGCGAGCGAACCATTGCTGTGCTAAAAAAACTGATACAGCATCGTTTCCGTAAACTTCATAAAAATCATTGGTAACTTGTGTGATATTCTTCTCTTTTTTATACAAAAAATTTCAAAATACAGCGAATTTCTTCATAATTTTCCCTCATTTTTGAACATCGGTAACTTTTTTTTTCAATATCCCCGAATTTAGTTTTTAAAATGGTTAAATGAAGCTTAGAATTTCATCTTTCCAACACTATATGGTGTGACACAATGTGATTGATAGCACTGAAGATATACGACTGCAACGGCATCTATTGGCAAAATATGAAAATACTTTTTCGACTACCGATTATATGCCAAAAGAGTATAGACGGAAACTTCCACCCAAAAGCGTATAATATATCTTTTAAATTCAGACTTTCTATTGAAACCCTAAAATATGTTGTGGAACCACTGGAGCTAAACTTTACTTTCAAAAGAAAATTCACGAAAGCTACTTTATAATAATTGACTTATTTGTGTTTGGATTCCAATTGCCTCGCTTGGAAAAGGGTTGAGAATTCGCTAATCTCTTGCAAACTGCAGGAGATGTGGATCACAAGTCCCACATTTAAACCCTTCTAGACTAGTTAATACTTCACCCGCTCACCGGGTCTCTTTAAGTATTTACCAAAAAAATACATACACGTGAATTTCGTATTTGCCTGCGTGCGAATGAGTGCAACCGGCAGGCGGCAAAAATCTGGCACGCAAATGGCGCACGCACGAGAGAAATTTCCAGTTTTTATTTTCGTTTTTTACGAGACGCTTTTCAATTGTTTTCGCACGAAATTTTGTTGTTGTTTGGTGTTTTCTTGAACGACTGCTGTGCTCTGGGATATAAAGCCTTTGCATTTTATTTTGACGCACTTTTTTGATTTCGCCTTGCAGACTGTTTTTTAAGCTTCGCTTTTGCTTTTCTTTTTTGTTCTTTGTTTTTCAGTTTTGCAATTTTGTTGCTCATTCTGCGTAAACACGAAAGCTACTGTGACAGTTGAAGAGTACATACATATGTGCTATGTATGAATATCCAATTATTTACGCATGGAAATCATAGAAAATTAAATGCTTTTAAATTCGATTTTAATTGCTGACAAACATATTGGCACATACCTTTGTAAAAACATACACATTTTCCCAAGAAAAGGTTTTATTTGTACCTGAAGGCCCTTGAGCGTCGTACGTTCACTTCGCAATCACATTCGCATAATTGAAATGAGAAAATATTGTCTCATTGTATTGAAATTAAATTTATGCTCGAAGAAGTACCGTTAGATGGTGCTATAACCTACGCAAAATTATATTTGTGGTCCTACCTAAATACCTCAATGCACCATTGTGGTGGAAAATTTTAATTGCGTCATTATTGAAGGAAGAAAATATTGATAGAAATATCGAATAGTGTAGAGAAGCGTGAAAAAAAAATCACTTAAGGGATTACATGGGTTTACGGGTTTAAAAAATCGATTTTTTTATTACCTTATTAAATTGTACAACACCTCTACAATGTTGACTTAAGTTTTCAAGCTGATCCAAGTAATAGTTTCGGGTTACAGCCAGGCTATGTGTGCCGTCTTCAAACCCGTTTTTCTCAAAACTGTGTATTCGAAGTCGGTTGGCAAGATTTTTTGAGAACAACTCAACCGATCTTCATGCAATTTTACACAGGTCTTTGAGATACAATTCTTGAAGACTTGGACGAAAGATTTTTTTAATTACAACTATTTGGAAAAAAATTTTGTAAAAATGTCGACCAAAATCCCATTTTAGTTTTTTTCCTTCGTCCAAGTTCTAAGTTAAGGTTTTGACTAAAATACGTATTTTTTGTTCACTGTATGTGTATGTCGTTTTTTTTCTCTCCAGAAGAAATTTGATCAGACAGTCATCCATAAATTGAAAAACAGAAATTATTAAAATTCCTCTACCATTTCATAAACGAGCCGAATCTTGCTTATTAGAAACATTTTAATATTCCGTCAAAACGCTCATTCACGTTAAAGCCCGTCTGCGTGCAGTCTTCGATAAATATTTTATTGCTTTCTATGTAGCTTTCACCGCCTTGACGTGTGCACTGCGTCTTCACGTACTCCCTGTGGCTTACTCGTATTCCCCGTGCAGTCAATCAACGTAAGAAACTTTGCTCTAATTGTGTTGATTACGTTAGATGACGTGGCCTCTTCATCACTGGATTCTGCTCGATTTTTCACTTCGAAAGTCTATTTCACTTCATTTCGTTTTTATTTTATTTCATTTTATGTCTTTTTGTTTACTCTCTAGACGGCATTAAAATGATTTCGCAGCTTGCATATTTACATTTCTATGCAAATCGAGTAGCACAAACTGCTTGCTTGCGTCTCGACTATTTGTCTGCCTGTCTTAGCGTCTCAGTTGGCGACGTGGAGCGGGCCGCAGCACTGTAGACAAAAGTCTAGGTATCGCCGCGTGCTGACATGGTGAGAAGTCATTGGCCAAACGTTTGAAGAGCGGCAAAGCAGGTTTGCAAAAGAAAATGTGTAGTCTTTATTGTTGAAGGGCTTTAAACATTTTACTACTGTATTGGGATTCAAAAACTGTTTGCCCTAAATTTAATTGCATTTGAAGTACAAAGTTTAAGAAAAAATTAAAGCATATTGAAAAGATGATCTTTTAGGCAGATGGTTTAAATATGCTTGCTTTAATTTTCTCATCACCTGGGGAAAAGTACTGAGATATACCCAACCCAGCCAAAACAGCGTTGGAAATGTAAGGACTTTATTGTTATATTTGGTTTGTAGGACCAATGCATAGGTCGTCCATTTGGTGTTCTTAAAGGACAAGCCTCAAGATCGAGTCGTTTACCTAAGCTGGTCTGTACAGTAAAGACATATAACATAATGTAGTTGTACCAGGAGAAAATTATTTTTCTTTTCACTGGTGCTCTGAAAGCGCTTCCATTCGTGGTCTTTTATGAAGGAAGGCATTCTCTGGTGTCGCTTGACCATAGGTTTTGTTGCATTAGCGTCTGATCTTGTTCATTCATGCTCGCTCTCGCTTAACATTCTTTTGACTCACTTGAGTGTGTTAGCATGGCATCTGAGTTAACAGCGTTCTACGATTTTGTCTGCCGAGCGACGGTCTAACTTCTGCTTCTTACTAAGTGCGGTCCTGTTCCCAACCCCTGCAGAACTCCTCATGAATTCGGCAGAGCATTGCCTTCCGGTCTCTATTGCTGAACTTCATTCCCCGAGGGACCTCTGCAATCGAAATTTCTAAGCCTATGGTCGCAGCGGTCTTTTAACTATATTTAGCCCTATAAATGATACTTCCCACTGGGAAAGTTCTAGGTATCGGCGGTTTCAACCTCCCTTGAATTCCCATGGTATCCTCCCTGCCATCGTTTGATTTCTTATTGCTTTTTCTTTTTTTAATATGAACATAATTGGATAGTCAAGAGGTACTTGCCTATAGTGGTCCAAGGTTGTCTTACTTACGAAGCGAAGACAGGGCTTCAAGCACTTTTAAGGCTATGCCGCGGAAAGGAGGGAACCTACCCTGAGGCTTGCCAGAATTTTAACGCGACGGTGATAGTTGAGACATTAGCCCGTCAGTCATTGCTGAGGGTTGTCATTCCATCATCACCTCCATTCTAACTGAATTCCAAAAGGGGCTTCCTACTCCTTGTTCAATTCGAGAGCTAAGGGCGAGTCTTAATGCTGTGACTTTATACCAAATAGATCGGTCAATGTTTGAGTTTTTTTTATTAAATAATCTTGTTCACCCAGATTTTCTCACGAAGACTTTAGTTTTAAGTCAAAATTAGATAGATTCAGTACTTGCTCTAGCTTCTTCTGGTTTTTTATCTTTCTGTTATATACTTCCCAACTCTTTTGATTAAAATTGATAAAAGTTTCGATAACGAGCGCTTCATTTAGCATTCATAAATAATAAATTTGACGAAAAAGCTTTGAAAGTATTTGCATTTCATACAACAAATGGTAAACAGAAAAACAACAACAAACAAATTAAGCTGATTCAATGATTTTATGATTTCTGCTAATGCCGCATAAAATACAAAAACAAGTTAAGTTAAGCAAATAAAATTATAAATCAAACTGAAACAAATGAATTGAACAGCTCACAAAGGAATTCAATAAAAAATAAAAATATTCTTTGTTTTTGCAAAAATATTAACACCAGCTGCGCTTGCAGCTTAGTGTGTGCATGGAATTATCAAATTTATGTAGTTTTTAGTGTCGTTGGAAAATTTTAAGTCGCTTTTTTCTTGTGCCACTTTAAATTCTACATTTATTTTGTTGTTGTTGTTGTTTATTTTTGCAAAACATGCTTGACAGCTGTGCCAAATATGAAAATCTTGAATAAAATTGCACAAATTTCGGCGCTTCACTTTAAAGCCGCGCCACTTCTGTGGAGACTAAGTGCGCTTATAATGTCCGTGTCGGTCCGTCGGTGAGGTCAGTGGGACGCGGCTGCTGAGCGAGCGCTTCGATGAGTCGCTGTGTTGGCTGCGTAAAAGTTATGCAAATTTAATGAATATCATAAATTTTTAATGCCACCAAATGATGGCCGTCGAACAAATGAATTTCTTCGCTCGCTAAAGCAGCGAGGAAAAAACAACAAAAACAGCGCGAATAATAGCAAAGCTAACCAACACACTCACACACACACAAAGTCATTGTAGATGTAAATAAATAATAATCAAATAATAGATTTCGTGATAAAAGGAAAACTACTTGAAACTGCTGAGTTATGGAAATTTGCTTAAAAAGTATGAAATTGATTTTGCAGACGGAAATTTCATTATTATATTATGCGAGAAAGCATATTTACGCGCTGAACTGGAAAAGTGGCCTAAGTCGAATGTGAAAGTTTTTGGGTGCTACAAATTGAGTTTAAATTTTGCTATTAACTACTTCCATGAAAAAGTGTTAGCGGTAAGCCTCTTAAGTATTTCTCAATTAAATTTATCATTATGGACTTTATGCGCCTCAGCACTTTTTAGTTGCCCATAAGTGCTCCATGTTTCCTTTAACTCGATTCAAGCTATTCTTTCAAAGAGTACAACTTTCTCAAACAGAATCAAGCTCTTTGAGGGTTTACAAGGGTTTCAAAAAATCTAATCTTTTTATTGTCTTATTAAATTCTACAACATCTCTAGAATATTGTCCTAAATATTCAAGTTGATCCGAGTAATAGTTTGTAAAATTGTCAAAAAAAGGCTGTTTTTCACCTGAGGAACCCCATGTAACCCCAAATAGAGTTAAATATAGAAGAATAAAAGTAAAATATTGGAAAATTGATATATGATAGCCAGTGGAAGTTATGTACCAATTCCGGCATATAATCATCAATTTTTATATTGCTAATAGTGACTCAAAATGTTCATTTTCGTTTGTTTGGAAGAGTTTGTAAGGAAAATTGTCACATTGGAGAAATTGAAAATTGATTCCATATCTATGAAAATCGATTGCGTGTCCAAAAGTTCTTGTTTGGTCTGGTGTTTGAGCTAAACTTATCAGTAGTACAATATTATATCCAAGAAAAAGAAATAATTAATGGAAATCGATATCAATGGATGTTGGCTCTTTGTATACACTTACATCCAAAACGACCTGACGGTTATCCATTTCACTAGATCGTTGCAACTCGTAACACAGTAAATTTATTAAGCTTCAATATATGATATGTAGGGTAAGAAACGGGTGATTCAAGTAGATTCAGATCACCGGTGAGCTGTGTCAAGCTGATATGTTATTTTTGTTCAGTATTGTTTGAAATTTCATCTTGGAAAGATTTACGTCTAAACGAAGTTACAAATCGTTCAACTGTATTACCAAAATTCACGTTCTGTAAAGAATGTGCTTCGCTCAACTTATGGTCAACATAATCGGCCTACTGACCGTACTATCGCAACACCATCACCCATCTTGAGAGTCAGAATTTATTATTGAATAATATTCGACCAAAAGCACTACATCCAGCACGCTCTGATGAAAATATAGCAGCCATAGCTGAGAGTGGAAAGTCGTTTCGGCCTTGGTCCAGTCCTCAACGTTAATATTAAGGGCTCAAATTTTCAGGGATTATTTTAGGGTATTTCCAAGGAAAATTTTATGATGGTATTGAAAAAAATGAATAGTTCACAGAAAAAAACACCCCAATATATATATAATAATTTTTAAACTAATCTCCACTTAAAGGCTATTTAACGTTTACTGTATGATTCTTTAAAGATATTTCGCTTTTCTTATTGAAAAAAATCGGTGGGATTTAGGCCTGGTTGTAAGTCAACTTAATAAAGTATAAATGAAATGCAAAGCACAGTGTGTACAAAGTCCTTTTATTATTAGGCTGGAGGTACAAGAGATCAACATTAATTTCAACTATAAGGAAGCAAAACCACGCCTAGCTCTCAAAGTTTTCAAATCATCTGTTATCTCTATTCAAAAAAAAGGGATTTTTGGTTTAGTTTGAATTCCTCTCATCAACACAGTTATTTTAAAGAGCTACAAACAACCTTAAGCCGCAACTATTATACTCTAGTAAAACATATCAAGAGAGTATGAATACAAAATTTAGAATAATTTTGTTCACTAACAAAATTCAAAACAAAAAACAATTTAAAACTTATTACAAAAGCTAAGAATTGAGTTTCGGAAAAATAAATTTAAGACCATAAGTAAAAGTACCGATTTCACAGAATAAAATATGCTAGAAAAGCTTTTCAAATTAACAAATTTCAAACATATTTGCCTTATTTTGAACTATTTTGCAATCATGGTTTGACATAAATAACTATTTCCTCTCCGCAAAACTATAAATGTAAATTTATTTACATATTTACAACGAAAAAATATTTAAAAATAAGAAAGACATCAAATTTGTTAATTCAGCACAAAATATTCCGAAAATATGCCACATGAAGTTTGCTCTTAATAAAGCAAATCCCGGAATAAAAAGCCAGCACAAAATGACTTTAAAGCGAAACACACACCTAAGATAATATTTGTCTAAAGCAAATGTGGCAAAATGAGAATGAAATAAAGAAATTCTGCAAACGTCAGCGTGTTGAAAACTTTCCGTTTCAAATACTCGTACGCACAGACATACATACATATTTCCATGTCACAATGGGAATATTCATACAATTAGGCAGAATTTCTGGTGCTAACTGAATACGAATGAATATGTAAACATATGTAGGTAAATTTACTAAGATTGAAGAGAGAAATGAAGCGTAATTTGGCACAAATTCGAATTTCACAGTTATATCACTCACATATGTATGTATGTGTGCAGTTGTGCTAAATTTCAACGAGAAAATATTGTATACGTGATACAAAAACCAAAGATGATGAACTGCTAACCAGAAAGTAATTTAGGGCTTGTTTTGTCACGCTACAACAGCGTAACTCAAATCCACAGAAATCTGTCGAAACTTCGAGAGTATGAGAGGAAACTTTGCATAATGAACACCAGGATAATGGAACATTAAGAGTATTTATTAAACACTATTTTACCCAAACCAAAAGAAACCCCAAAAGTTCAATGATAATCCAAGAAAACAAAAAACAACTAACTCTGAAAAGATAAGGACATTTTGAAGCTATAATATCCCTCACAAATACAAAAGATTCCTTAGAAGAACTTTGATGTGTTCGGTACCTATATGCCATAGGACTCGATCTGATCAACTTCTCCGTAGATTGCACCGTTGCGCAATAGACCTTGCCAAGTTTAGTAAAGATATCTCGTCAAATGGAAAAGTTTTCTATGCAAGCACTTCATTTCGATCGTTCAGTACGTATGATAGCTATATTCTACAGTGGTTCGACATCGGTAGCATGACTACTGAGCAACTTCTTGGTGAGATTAGGACGGTTGAAAAAACAATATCTCAAACACTGAGGAACCAATTCGCATATGTGCAGATAAACGAACATGGCTAAACCGACTCAGCTCGTCATGGTGATCGTTTATATATATAATATATAGGGTAGTCGAAAAAGATTTTTCGTATTTCTAATCAAACTTAATCTTATTTTTTTCATATTTGTAATGAACTTTAATGTATACTGCGACAAGTAATTTTCACAAGCTTCTCTTGAAGCCAACTTTACTCCATTAAGGCAGTTCTTCATTGACCGAAACAAATGATAGTCCGATGGTGCAAGGTCAGGGCTATATGGTGGATGTGTCAAAACTTCCCAGCCAAGCTCTCCCAGTTTTTGCCGAGTTATCAAAGATAAGAGTGGTCTAGCGTTGTCCTAATGGAAGACGAAGCACTTTCTGTTGATCACTTCTGGCCGTTTTTTTCGATTGCTTGCTTCAGTAAAATTTTGAACCAATCGTTCGACCAGGCTGGAGCACCTTAGTGATGATTCTTTCCTAGGCGTCAATTCTGGCTTTGTGACCATTTGTTGAGCTTCACAACACTTGGACCCTGATCTTTTTCGCACATTATTGTCGTATTTGATTGATTTTTCGTCTCCTGTTACCATTTGCTTCAGAAATGGTTCGATTTCATTCCGTTTCAGCAAGGAATCGCAGATGTTAGTTCGGTCCATTCAATTTTTCACCGATAATTCATGTGGTACCCAAATATCGAACTTATTCTTGTAGACAGCCTTTTTTATATGGTTCAAAATCGTTTGGTTAGGAATGTTAGGTTCATTAGCGATGTCATGGCTGCCTATGTGACGGTCCTGGTCAATCGTTTCTATAATTTCATTGACTTTTTCAACGATGGGTAGACCAGAGCGAGATGCATCTTTCACATCGAAATTTCCAGAACGGAAGCGAGCGAACCATTTTTGTGGTACACGAACTGATACAGCATCGTCTCCGGAAACTTCACAAATTTCAATGGTGGCTTGCGTGGTATTCTTCCCTTTTTTATACAAAAATTTCAAAATATAGCGATTTTCTTCATTATTTTCACTCATTTTTGAAAAGCTGTAACTTTTTTTCAACTTCCTCGAATTAAATGTTTTTTTAGTTAAATGAAAATACGAAAAGATTTTTTCGACTACCCAATATAAAGACGCTATACTCTGAGGTTTCCTTTTGGGAGTTAGAAACAATGTGGTAAACTTATTTTTCTATGTTTAGGGTATAAAAAGGCAACTATTCTCTAAAATTAAAGTAATTTTAGTGCGCGTGATATTAATTTTGTGATATTTTCTATATTTTCGGGTAATCGTTGTGGCGTCAAGTGAAACCGCAGCTTCCAACAATATTCAAACACAAACGTGTACCACCAGTTAGCTGTCGTTTTGTCTGGAAAAGTCGTGGAACCGGGTTAACATAGTCAGGTCTAACGACAATCTATGAGCATGACAGGCATAACTTTTTCTTTAGAAATGAAGAAAGTATCAAGCTCTGATTTGATTTGTGACGTGAAGTTGAGTCGCCGCCTCATGTTCAGTAATAAGTATTTCTTTTATCCAAGGATTGGGTAATTTGGGATTTTAATATACCCTTTTTTACCATTATTTACAATAAAGAGGCATTAACTGAGTCACCATAAAAAATTCCCTTAAATATAACTGTTTTGCACGAATTAACCTTAGCCCACTAAAGGTAGAAATTTCGGATATCACCTCAGACATAAATTAATTTCATACCAAAAGGCAGGCAAAATCACTTGATAAATAACGATTTTTGATTTCATATGATTTAAATTCATTAAAATTGCTATTTAGTCAAGCTTAGCCCTTGCTTTACTTCCACAATAAAGTACCAACTGCTTACAAACTTAGAAACTGGAACTTTACACACTTCTTCACGAAGTTTTCTAATTACATGCCATCAATTTGATGAGTGAAAGTTTACTGGAAAGCGTTTTGGTTTTCATTTTCACTTTGTCGAACAAATCAAATCACATTTACTGTATAAACACGACGAGCACGCTCGAGGGATAAGGTTATTATTTGAAGAGCAAAAACGTCAGGGCAATAAAAATTTCTCAGCATTCAATAACGCAACATAAATGCCACTGCAACTACAAGCACAGCAACAGCAACAACGACGAATGCAATTGCAATTGCAACTGCAACAACAACAACAGCATGAGCAATTCAATTCATTTCGCACACGAAACAGAAGTTTCAATCAACTCGGCTCAACTCTGGCTGAGTCATTTAATTAATTACGTAAGCGCAAGTGAAACGGCTGTGCGGCATGCCACTGCAAAGCTCACTTGCAACTATATACATTGCGAAATGAATGTATGTGTATGTGTGGTGGTGTACGCTGCCGCTTTCGCCTTCACCGTCGTAATAAGCGTTTGTCGTTGTTTGCGTATTTGTATTTGTTTCGTTGCGCTTTTTTTCGCCTGTTGCACAATTTGCATCGACAACTTGCAACAAATAGTGGCAAGTAAACTTTTTGCATTAATTAAATGCACACTTTTTCACTTATTACATGTCGGTGGATGTTGGTGGAAGAGCGACAGTCGGCTGCTATGATGGCAACTCTGTGATGGAGGGATGTGAGGGCATTGATGTCGATGAAAGGATGAAATGTTGAAAAGATGGTGGAGGAAGGAGCCAGAAAACTTTCACTTTAAGTACATATTAACTTTGATGGCACGCGTTTGCTGGCGGAGCTTTAATTGTTGTTGTTACGGTTGTTTTCGTTATTGTTAACGGGTTGGCAATTAAACTCAATCACATAGAAGTTTTTAATAGGAGTTATAGTTGAAAATTCTTTGACTTGTGATTCCAGATGTGTGATACACAACAATCTAAAAACTGCTTTCGTTTCTTTAAAACTTGGCATAGTGACGA
The DNA here is from genome assembly GCF_024586455.1 of Bactrocera neohumeralis. Classification (NCBI taxonomy): domain Eukaryota; kingdom Metazoa; phylum Arthropoda; class Insecta; order Diptera; family Tephritidae; genus Bactrocera; species Bactrocera neohumeralis. Next base: position 4,436,403 of record NC_065920.1, on the reverse strand, counting down.
ATCGAACTAACAACTGGTATAAGCCGTGTAGACTGGCATAATTAGGCACATATACAGAGTATGAGGTTATACCACCTCAAATACTTTTAAGTAGCCTGTTAAAAATCGAATTTACACTTCACAATTTTGTTGCTGTTTTCATTTGACAGCTTGACAAGATAGATGAGCTCAAAGACAGCGAGTAGAGAAGAAACATAACAAGTAGATAGAACGACGAAACTGAAAGAGGAATTGAAGACCACGCAATTTGTGTTTCATCGACATCTTAGGCGGAAGAAAGAGAAGCCAAAGTACGGCTAAATAATCAAAAAAAAAGCTAATTCAACCAATATCATTAATCATATATTGGAACGGACCTATGAGACCTACTATTAGGAATTTAAATCGCAAGATTTGTAAGGAGCTTCTTTGCTCCATTTATTGGAGCGGACCAACTGAAATTGATATTAACCTCCTTGTTATAGGTTTAGTCCGGAGTTGGGCATAAGACAACCTTTTAAGTGGCCGGACCACTGCAATATATTTCAAGCTGAGTAATAGCATTTGCGGTCCCAATGTTATGATACAATGGAGGAGGTATTGATAGTGAGGCCGCTGAGTCTGTTAAAATTCGCGTCAGCCGTAGGCATCCTAAAGGATGACTACTCCTCTTGGACCTAGCAACTGAGCTCCATCTGTTATCCCAAAGGACCAAAACTGGTCTATGCTCCTACCAGATTAACCTAACCTAACCTTAAAGCGTTTTATCTGTACCCAAGGATCTCTTGATCTTTGTGACCATATGTTATATAGGAGAGGTCGCAGTGCAACCCTCCATTTTCTATATATCTATATATCTAAGTCTCTCTTAGGTCACCATGATCTGCGTCGCGGGATTTAGCCTCGAAAGCTAACCAAAGTCTCTAGTTGCTATTGCTAGTAAAGCAGATTAAGTTTCTAGTGAAGTCATTGTTCCGGGAGACATAAAAAGACATTCTTTCGATAATTGGAGCAATGTACTTGGAATGGAAGAGGATATATATTCGATGGAAGATTCTCAAGATTCAGACGAAATGGGTTTAGGACTATTATATCTGCCGCTATATATGTAAATAACAACAACAGAAAGTCAAAACTACCAGTGAGCATGTAAATTACTCAGATAGCATCCTTTCCAGCCAAAGCAGAAGGAACAATGAATATCTCAATTGGATAATACAACCTTTGGGAAGACTTACAAATAAACTTTTAAGATACCATTTTTGTAGCATTTAAATTCCTATGAAACATATGAAACGAGATATTTTATCAAGTTGGAGGCATTGAAATGACTTTTTATTTATTCAAAAACAAGAAAATATTTAAAACTGTTTGGTGGAGGATCTTGAAGAGATTTTCTTAGAGGTACCTATATTTCAGTGTACCAAGCGAACCATCCACTCAGATAGGTTGTGGGACTTTTAATAGGCTATTACCCTATTGGCGTCCATGCTATAAGGCTGGGAATCTTACCAGATGGCATCTTCAGAAGCTCAATGGAAGATGGGGTGAAAATAACACAACACTGCGTCCTTAACTGTCCGGCGTTTGGTAGGACAGACCTTCAGACATCCCAAATACGGTGCAAATTTGTATTGGCTACTAAGCGTTTTGCTAATTTATATGTTCGAACATATGAGTTCTTGTTTTCTATGGCCTCACAAAGGACTACATATATCTAAACTAACTTAAGCAGAAAAAAAATTTTTTTTTTACCCACCATAATGTATATATTAGCGACTTCAACTATGCTTGACTCAATCTTTTTTCTATTAGTGGGATATATCGAGGCATTAGATAGAGAATAATGAGTTCTAGAAGTCGAGAATTATCAGTCAAGCCATCGTTGTTCAGTTTCGACCTCACGGATCACAAGGTGGTTGAAGCACCAACAATTTGATTGGCTGCGCTGTCAGAGTTTCTAATAAAAAATGTAAAAACTAGTTTAAAATTGCTTTGCTGAACATAAAATTATTAATGGGGAAAATACTCATACAAAAATAGGTTAAATATGTGAGGTTATGTGCCATAAGCTTTAATAGTGCGTGTTTAAGTAAATTATCACTCGGAAAGTTTTGTAATTGAATTTGATTTAGAACTTTATAAAAACAACTTTCCATTAAAGCCAGCAAACTGCCAGCCAACATGTGTGTCGAAATGGCTGTGTTTGCACAATTTCGTACCGAGCAGCCACACAACGATAGCCAAGCAATCACCACTCAATTTCATACAACTCTGCCCACATAAGTGAGTTTCTGCCGCAAACTGACGTTATAAACAAATAAGGACGTGCATATTTTAAATAATTTATAAGTATATGTTGGCACAGCCTTACCAACACACATACGGTACACTCGTGCAACACACGAACAGCTATCTGAGTGTGTGTGTGTGTGTGAGTAACTGCCAATAGACACGATTGTCTGTCGACCACAATGCAACGCCTACTGGCAGGAGGCAGTTACCGTTACGCTGCTGTTTGCATTCACCTGTACAAATAGTACCAGTGGCAATCACAACAACAATAGTAACACAACAACAAGGTAGAGAGCGACAGTGTGTGTATTTGCGTGTTGTTGCAATGGCAAAAATATACAACAATTTGCTGTTTACCTATCCGCAAATAAGCAACTAAACTGACAACTACTTCGCAAGCACACGAGTTGAGACTAGCATTGCAACAACAAGTACAAAACTGCACAGGCATCATGTTGTTGTTAGCGAGTAAACATCACGCCGGTCTCACTCTATGGGTATTTAGTGTTACTCATACGCCGTGTGCGCCAGCAAAAGCGCATGATGAGGTGATAGCAGCACACACACACACGAACACAAACAAATGTGGGAGTAACTGTGTGAGTGTGTGTTTTGCAGTGTTACTTTTCAGCTACTTTTACGCTCAAATAAACATTTGTACACACTTTCACACACACACAGCAACATCATATACAGCAGCCATGTAGGTGCAGAGGAGTCTGTGCAGTTCGATAAGTTTTCTAAAAACACACAAAACCCGTTGTGTTGCCTGTCAGATTGCTGTAGTGTTTAGTTAAATATGCATATAAACAAGCGTCAACCGAACCAAGTGCAGTATTTGCAAAGTACATAGATACGTACACATACATATGTATGTATATGTATATACTAGGGTGTTCGTTATTTTCCACGGTTATTTTCAAACCCTTAACAGGGTATTTTAAGATTGCCACGCTGTTTTCAACACTAAAAATGAAATATTACAGACCCTATAAAGTCTAAAAATAAATGATGAGACGTGTTGAGTCGATTTAGCCATGATCGTCCGTCTGCAAACCATATATACGAATATAGTAGCTCAGTTTTTTGCGATATCGATCAGAAATTTTGCGCACGCTCTTTTCTCAACGAGAAGCTGCTTATTTGTCGGAACGGCCGATATCGGACAATTATAGCATATAGCTGCCATACAAACTGAAGGATCGAAATGAAGTGCTTGTATGGAAAACTTTTTAATTTGTCGTGATATCCTCACGAATTTTGGCAAAAGTTATTGGCTAAGAGAATAATACAACGTGTGAAGGAATTGTTCAGATCGGATCACTATAGCTTATAGCTGCCATACAAACTGAACGATCGAAATGATAGGTTTGTTTGGAAAACTTTTTCATTTGACGTTATATCCTCACGAAATTCGGCAGACGTTATTGCCTAAAGAAATAATATAATCTCCGAAGAAATTGTACAGATCGAACCACTATAGCATATAGCTGCCATACAAACTGAACGATCGAAATGAAGTGCTTGTATGGAAAACTTTTTTATTTGACGAGCTATCTTCATAAAATTTGGCATGGACTATACTCCAAAGTAATAGTGTAATCTCCGAAGATATTCTTCTGATCGAGCCATTAAAAAATATAGCTGCCATACAAACTGCTCGATCAAAGTACTAGTAAGGAATCTTTTGTATTTGTAAAGGTATCATAGATTCGGTGCAACCGAAGTTCGTGTTTTTTCTTGTTCTTTTTGTTTGCAAAAGGCTTCCTTGAACTACAATTGTTCCCTAAACAAGTTCTCTATTTTCACTTTAAACGACTAAATCATATTCCTTTTCCCATGTATATAACGTGCATCAAGAAAGTAAAACTACAACTTCGAAAAAGAGATATTATAATACAAAATTTTTAGGTCTACCAAACCGATCTTCTTGATTTTTACCACAAAAACGTTCTTTGAAAAGTTACACCCAGTTACTCATACGCCATGTGCGCTAGAATTAAAATTATGCATCAAATATACAAGTGCTGTACACAATATGTGTTGCTCATACGACATGGTGTACTATACGCATACAAAACTCTTAATGTATAATAGTTTTCAGACCAAAAAATGTTGTATTAGAATATTATTTTTACACAGTTGAACAAGTATTTTTTGAAGGCAAAATATTGACTTCAAATGATAAAAAAAAATCCATGTAAAATGCATAAGGCAAATAAAATTATTTAGCCAGGGTTGAAATTAAAAATAAAGCGCTTGTTTACATTGAATCTTTGTATTTAAGGCAAAAACTAAAATTTCAGTGCGCGTTTGCAAAATCAATTAACTTGGGAACTAAATAACACCCTAATATATACCCATACAAGCCCACGCTCTGGCAAACATATACATATATTGCATTTTAGCAGTAAAAACAACAACTGCAAAGTTGCAACATTTGTGGCTGCCGACACTCTAGAGGCGCTATTTAAAGAAAATACTTGTATTTTTTTGTGTTTTTTGGTAAAATACTTAGTGTAGCAGAAGGAAAATGAAAGTAATTGGTTGAATGGTATTACGAGCCAGTATCGTGGTGAAATGCAGTAAAATAATCCTTAAGTAAGGTTCTTGTGTTTATTTAAAGAATGCTGTCAAATGTTGCATGAACGCGTAACGCTGCAGAATAATTTGAAAAGTGAAAAAATAATTTTAGATAAAATAAATAAATCTGAATTAGAATTGATAAAATAATAGTTTAACAATTTTTTTTTTTTTCAAAATTTAAACCTTTATTTAATAGAAACTTATACAGTTGTATTCAATGTGTAGTCTAAGTATTTCTCATCTGAGTTCAGTTCACTTGGGATTAAAGCCACAAATTCCCAGAAAGATAAGGACTACAACATTTCGTTATCTTTCAGGGGATTTGTGACTTTCATCCCAAGTGAACTGAATCGATTTGGCGAACAAAAATGAATCCAGCCAATTTGTGATACCGTTCCGATATCAATCATATCCTAGTTAGGGAGTTCTGCAAAACTTCCCAGGGCCAGTTTTCTAAATATCTTTTAATCGTTCTTGCAACATGACGCCGAGCGTTGGATTTATGTAAAATTATTGCCTCGTGTTTAGCCACAAATTTGGGCGTTTTCGCCCATGGCCCGATGAGTTCTTGTCGGTAGCGTTACATATTAACAGTTTCACCTGGTTTTCGAAGCTCATAATATAGCACGCACTTTTGATTCCACCAAAAGCAGTGCATTATCTTGGCGTCACCGATATTCGGCTTTGCTTTTGCTTTGGTTGTTTGGCCAAGTATTACACCACTGTGATATTGTAAATATGTAGTAAGACTTTTTAAGTTAAATTTCGCGTAACACCCATTTTTCGACATTTTTTTTCTAGGTTGGTAAGACCGTCAAAGACATCTGTGCCAAGGATGCCCATCAACATTAACTGATGACCTCCACGTCAATAAAATATAGGAATTGGTGCTTGAGAATCGGCGATTAATAGTCACAGATCTCACTGATATCGTTGGAATATCGGAGGGATCAGGGAAAGCCATTGTAAAAGCTCATTTAAGCCTAAGGAAAGTTAAAGCACGATTGGTTCCAAAATCACAAAATTTTTTGAAAAACAGCGTCGCGGTAACGTTTGTGAAGAAATGCTTTCCGACTACCAGCATTGTCATGAAACATGTTATTACTGGCGATGAGTCGTGGTTCTGCTTACGAGCCGAAAACATTATGTCAAAGCAAGTAAAAATCAAGGTTATGCTGACAGGTTTACTCTAAAATCGAGGTCCGACCGAAGGAACTGTCAGCAAAGAATACTATTTGAGTGTTAAGCGTTGTTTGCGTGAAGCTATTCGTAAAAAAGCCGGAATTACGATCGAAAACTCTCGGTTATTGCATCAAATAAATGGTCAGCTAGATACGAGGGGGATTGAAGAAAGATTTAGGATGACTGGGCATACTTTTAGCCCCAAGATATGTCCTACAAAGGCTAAAGCTCTTACTGGGTCATTTGGAGAATTATAAAATGAATAAAATTTTTCGATGACAAAGTTGAGTATAGCGGGTTTCAGGAGACGATGTGGATCGATTTCGTCCATTTTCGAAAGTAAATTGCTTTAAGGTACACGCTTTGGCAAATATTGGGTAGTCGAAAAAGTCTTTTCGTATTTCTAATAAGATTTTAACATATTTTTTTATATATTAATAATAATAAATAAATAAACAAATATGTACCATTTTGGTCGACCACCAAGGTAACATAAACCAGTCGAGGCAAGCGCAGCCAAATTCAAGTCTTAGAACAGAAATACAAATTTCCTACTCACTTCCTTTCTTTAATCTACCATAAAGAGTAATATTATGCACTATAATTCATAAAAAAAACTTTATAGCTGCTTGACTATCTCTGTTCATTCATGGTAAAGTTCAAAAATTATTTGCAAAATATTTTTTTTCATTCGTTCGAATAAATTTTTTCGCTGCTCTGCAGCTACAGCCAAAGTGGCAATACATTTAATCCCTCTCCAGAAATAATAATAAATCACAATTTACTCTTAACTCTTAATATGTAACATATTTCACTTTTGTAAATTTATGAAAATTTAAGAAATTTATGTTATTTGTTTTTGCAAATTTACACGCATATGAGCTGCCATGTATATAAATATATAATAAATGCCCACACATTGGCCAACAAATACCCAGAATCCCGTAGGATTTGAGGCTTTCTCTAAGCATTTTGTTATCACCAGAACAATAAAATAGATTTTAAATATTTCAAAACGCACACATGGCTCAGCTGCTCTCAAGTGGGAAATTCTCGAAGAATACAGAAAGTTAGAAGCACACAAAAGAAGGAATACAAAAACAAAAAATACCGCAGCACAAAAAGCTTCACTTTCAAACTTTTAACTTTCATTTTTTTATTTTTGTTTTTCGGGTAAAGTCTTCGAAGAAGAATAGTATTTATTTTAACTTCTCCCCAAATGCAGTGGCCTGCAACAACAACAACTGCAATAAAAATAAATACATAGTTGATGGCGGCCAGTGAGGCACAATGGCGTTCGTGGTGCCACAGAATGCATATAAAATGCATGCATAAATAGACACAAGTGCATGCTTCACACACACACACACACACACACACAACAAAAACAAGCGCATGTGTATGTGGGACAAGTGTATGTGCATTCGTATTCAAGCAGCCTGCAGGGAAATGGATGAGTGAAAAATTTACTATTCCTGCGACAGCCGGGGATCGAAGTGAACGGAATGAAGGCGGACTTTTATCCAGTCAAGGATGATCAGCATCAGAATTGTTTCAAAAATTATACGACAACAAGAAGTCCAAAATTCATCATTCGACGAATAATTACAAAAATGAGAACGAGCTACGACTAAATACTGCACTATCGAAGTAGGTTAGGCTAGGTTAGGTTTAAGGGCCGCCTGGTAGATCACCCAGATGGCGAGGGATGACACTTGAGTCTGTGTACACAGTCGTTTTTGAAGCCAGATAAGAATTTCTTTAGTTAGACATGAACTCTCAACAAAACACGGCGCCTTCAACTTAAGTCTTTAAGTCTTCATTTTTATTTTCTTTATTTCACCTGCATGCCTAAAATTATGACAACCGAAGTATTTTAGCCTTCATCTGGGAAAGCGGCACATTCGTTAAGGAAATTATTATTCTATCTCACTTTCTTCCAAACAGCTTATGTAACAGGCAACCGGAAAAATTTTCAATCTTACCGCATGTATGTCTATTGAAAAGGGTCCAGCAAGAAGCTCACTAGACTTCTTACAAACTACGCCGGGCCAGAAGAAAGCGGAGCTACAATCCATCCCTATACTACAAGTAGAAATACTGAAATACTTGACCCAGAAAGCTAATAGTTAAGTTTTCTGCATTTCAACTGCGGCCGGGCACCAGTCTAATCATGAAGTAACAAGAATCCAGTGATAAGGAGTCGAGACTAATGACCAGTGAGCTCAAGAGTAATATCACCGTCCTACAATCAGAGTAGATGTAACTACAATGACCCACGATCCTGGTCTAAGTAATCGAAACGGAACCGGATAATAATGCGGCCAAGGACCGTCAACTCGGCACCATTCCTCGAAATTTCTTCAGAAATGTTTTCTGCCGCTACAACCACAAACAACAGGCTGTGCTCCGGAGCAGTGCATTTACTACTATCTCAATGACAGTCACTTTCGTATGGACGATGCTGCTGTGATCAGGAAGCTTTTATATGAAGTTGATAGAGAGCTTCACTGACAAAGTAGACAGATTCATATTTAGGAAATCATCGTTCAATCTCATATCGTTTTTGAGTTGTCATTATACTACTTTCTGGAGATTCCACAAATCCTCAACTGTTTGACACAATTTTTTCATTCCGTAACCTTCTAAGGCTGGATATTTTGTTCAACTACGAAAAGCTGCTTCGATTTTGCCAAACTTCTTGACTACAGGGCAGATGCATTTGCTTATAGTTATAAGTATGCATATGTGGTAACAAAGCTCTAAATAGATATTGGTTTGAAAGCAAAAGTTTGGCTGAATTTGTAAAAGAAAAGTCGAAAGTACGCTTGAAGATGTCAACTTTGGTTATATGTAAGCTCGGGTCTCAACAGAATCTGTTCGAAATAAAATTCGGGTTTGGTATTATCAAAAATATATGTACATACAAATATGCCTTCGTATATAAGTGAATTTTCGAATATTAAAATTAATAATAAAAATAGTAAAGAAATTGGAAAATTTTCTTTTAAACAAAGTTTTTTTTTACCTGCTTCGTCTCATCTAGGAAGAAGTGGTCGTAGTTCCTAAAACTTTTTAACTGATAACTTGGGACTAGATAAATTTTCGCCAATATTACATTCATTCGGGAGTTTTTCTTATAATGACAATATTTCTGAAGTTCAAGTGTGCCTCTTTGTTCATAGGTCACAATCTTATTTTAGGTATCTGAGGTCATAAATTGATGCAAGTTCAACTAAAATTCCATGTATTAAGATTCTCATATCTACTAACATGGCAAACACAGCTTCTCTGAAGTTTGTCTTTGAGAGTTTTAACATGACACTCGAGAGCATATTGTGATTGCTTCTAAATGGGATTCCATATAATTTTAAGCAAAAACCTTTATAATGGTTTCTCTTATCAGTACGCAACAAGGATTTGCAAGGCATTACATTATTTCATGATAAACTTCACATATCTCCGCTCCTCCTGGTTTCTGATTGAAGCTAAAGCATCAAAGCTTTCAACAATAAAAAAATAGTAACAAACACACGGAAAAATGAAACAAAAGTCATCAGACCTCGAGTACTCAAATTTTTCGATTGTAATAATATTAAACTGAAAATGTCCACTTCTCTTAAACGCTCACCACTAAAATTGATCGGATTAAAACGCCAATAAGCAAAATACAAAATATTTACATCAAAATTATTTTGCGTAAAAATCGCAAAATTACTATCTCAAATAATAAGTTGTTTACAAATAAGTTTACAATTTCAAACAACATTGTGCCACTAAAAAGTGCACAGAAATTCCTATGAAAAGAGTTAGTTGAAAATAGAAGTAAAACTGCGTATTTATACAGTTACATATTTTTCGGCTATTTCTGGGAAACTCACACTAGCTTACTTATTTGTACTTGTATACGCTCGCAACATATTCCGGAAGAGTAGAATAGTTTTTTTTGATAACTATTTGCATGAAAATCATGCGCTTTTACTTCCCATTTTTAAGTGCAAAATACAATGAGGTTTACAGAGGAGGGATTAGGTTAAGAGGTCTATCCTAACAGGGAACTCACTTGGACAGCTTAGAACGCCAGTCCAGACTTCAAACTTCAAGTTTATACGAGGAAAGCATCGAAAGTTAATAAAGGGTGATCCATTTCGAGGCTTCCTACTTTTTTTTAAGAAAAAATACTGAAACTTCTACTTTATCATTTGTTTATTATCATTCGAAAGAAATTTATTTTTTGAAGTTTATCTCTTTCAAATGTAGGCCGCGACTACGTCTCAGATGGCCCATCCGTTGAGTCCAATTTTCGAATGACAGCGTCATGTTTTGCTCCAAGGCCTGAAACCAGCGGGATTGTCCGCAACGACTTTAGACTTTACATATCCCCTAGGAAAAAGTCAAACGGTGTGATATCACACGATCTTCGTGGCAACCAATCGAGCGTCCCAATACGTGAAATTATCTGCTCATCGAAGTGTTCTCTTAATAAATCCATTGACTGATGCGATGTGTAGTAAATGGCGCCGTCTTGTTAAAACCAAATGTCGCCAAGATCACGAGCTTCAATTTCAGATATCAAATAATTGGTTACCATGAAGCGATAACGGTCGCAATTGACTGTTACGTTCTCAGCGGCATAATTTCTGAAGTAATACGGAACGATGATTCCACCGGTCCACAAACCAAACCAAACCGTTGGCTTTTCTTGTCTACATACCCTTTGAGCCAGAAATGGGCTTCATCGCTGGACAAAATTTGGCTCGAAAACGTCGGATCTTCTTGGAACTTTTCGCTTGGGAAGATCGAGCAGCTTCAGTTCTTGCATTGTAAACGTTTGTCAGGCGTAAGTATTTCTATGATGAAATGCCAAACAATACTTAACAAAAAAAAGGCTATTAAAAAGGTACCTCCACTTGGATCACCCTTTAAATAACAACGATTTTCTTGATGATAATTTTTGTCATTATCAAAATCTTTTTTATATTCTTTAAATGCTAATAACGTCTTACTATATTTAGTATCCGGTTACACCCAAATTTAGCGCTGCCTTAAGTATATGTAATGCGCAACATTCAAATGCCACATTTTTAGCGGCAAATTGCAAATCGATATTTTAAATTAATTTTTAAAGTTTTAGGAGTCACAAATGCATAAACTGGTAAATAAATAAGTAAACAAAGCGCAGTGTTGCGTGCACATTTCAGCGCCAGCATATTTAAGCTTTAAGCAAATATGTATTTTTGAATTTTTTCGAAAAAACTGCTGCATTAATTTATTATTTATAAACCAATTTTTCTAAAATTGTGGCACTTTATGCTACACGAGGGGATTGTAAAAGATTGATAGCCTAATTTCGGCAGTTTTTATGCGCTTACCATATTTCCGTTTGTGTGAGCATGCTGCTGTCAAAATTAACTTTAATAAATGACAGCTGTACGGCCAGTTAAAATATGGTTGCAGTCATAAAAATTAGTTATTTTATTTTAGTTTTGTGGCAATATTTAAGCAGATTTATTTAAATCGAAAGTATATATACAATTTGGTATGCAAATAAAAATTGGAAAAATAATTTGACAACTGCGTTAATAGTCACTAAATAAATAAGTGGATTTTAGGCAATTGAAATTTAAATAACTGTGGCATCAATTATTGATACATATGAAGGAACTAAAAAGTTAACTGGAAACGGATAACTCAATATGTAAGAATTTAATAGCTCAGTTTGACGCTTTTAGTATGACAGCTGACAGCTGATAAATGACAATTATTGTGCTTTTTTTTGCACTAAAAAAATTAAAAATTATTTAATTTAGAGATTAGATACAAATGAAATCATTTCATTAAAGATTGCAAGTTGAAAGGTGATAGGTTGTAGGTGACAAATGTCAAGCGAGCGTTGGAAATTGGCATTAAACAAATGACAGGTTATAAGTGGTTGACAATAGCTGAGAACGACAACGTGAAAGCAGTACTGAGTCTAATTTTTTTGAAGTCGGTTGGCAAGATTTCTCAGGAACTCAACGACTCAACTGATCTTCAAGAAATTTTACACAGCTCTTTGAGATACAATTTTTAAAGACTTGGACAAAGGACTTTTTTCTGATTACAACTACTTAAAAAAAATGTCGCGAAATTTTCATTTGTTTTTTTTTTTTGTAAAAATATCTGCCAAAAATACAATTTTCATATTTTTTTCCTTCGTCCACGTTCTAAGTTAAGGTTTTAAGTAAAACACGTATTATTTCACTTTAGATAATTCTGTGCGCATCTTTTTTCCGAGGGGTCACCAGAAATGGCGTCGCAATGGCCGAGTTTAAAATATTATGTTTTTTTCGAAAAATTTCAGAATTTCTTTGTTAATAGTGTATGTTTGTAAAATAAAAAATTCTAATAAAATATTTCGTTTTTTATATGAGAAAAAAAAATTTTGGAAAAAGGCTAATTTTTTACCCGAGGAAACCCATGTAACCCCTTAACGTTATGTTCAAGTGCCAATACGACAAAGCTCGATGTAATGAAAATATTACTGCCGGTCAGGCAAGTGTTGTTGAAGACCGATAACTGTCCATTCGAAGACGTTCTTTAGAATTCGGGCTGTCTCAAACCACAACCTGGCGGTTTTCGAGAAAGGATTTTGGTTTTGGTCTGGTGGCATCATCGGTCCGTACTTCTTTCGAAATGATTTTCAATTGTTAGTGTCAATGGAGAGCGGTATAGATCGATATGACAACCAACTTTTTATGGCCGCAATTTTAAGAAGTTAATACTGACAGCGCCTGGTTCCTACCATACTAGTAATCTAAATGGATTCGACAAATTTAAAAGAAATTATTGTCTCACCAATAGTTCTCTGGTGCTTTAGACCTTTTTGATCTAGTCAGTGGGAGCTACGACTCAGGATATAATTAGTAGTTATGCAACTGACTTCATAACAATTTTATCTCACAATTGTGCTATTTATCGGAATCGGTCTGCTGTGGGTTCTTTCAGTTCTCAAAGCTCGATTTTCTTTCTTTTTTAGAACTACATCCCATAACACTGGATGAGAGAGATAAACGATTGCAACAAGGGATGAACAAAAAAATTATTAGAAAATAGAGCAAATTTCGAAAATATTGAAAAGCGTCAAGGTGAGTGAGAGGACCAAAATAAATTGCCACCAATCTGATATCAGCTCGAGTGTTACAAGAAATGTGCCAAGAAACCTTAACTGCGAGGGAAATATGAATATATCTCACAGAAATAGCGATACTTCGTTACTTTGAGGGCAGTGGGTGCATGCAATTGGATGGTGTAATCCAGTCCATGTAAGTCAGTCAAATCCGACTCGTACAAATGTAAGCATATGACAAAAGTAAGATAACAAAGGCGGTGAATGATATTAGGGCACGAAAGATACATTAGCAATTAGAAACTTGGCCAAACTACACAGCCAATTTCGTAGGAAAGGCAACAACATCAAATTACAACACAAACACAGACTACTAATTGGTATGCACCGCAATTAGAAAGGACAGGACGACGCCTTCGCAAGTCAACCACACACACACTCACGTCCACGCAACACTTAAGGACACACGCAGATAAGGATAAACGGCCACACACACACACAATCACAGCTAACCGCTAACAGCTGTACAAGCAAACGCAGACACACACACATATACACAGTTAAAGACATTAGCACACAATAGATGGCAGAAAATTATCATTTATATGATTGTATATATGAGTGTGTGTGTGTGTGTGAGTGTGAGACATAACACACTCCACTCAGCCTTGCCGCAAATGTACCGCAATCCGCTTACAGTTGCTTTGTTTACTGATATGCTGCAGATAAAACGTCTACAATGTGTCTATAATGAGTGACCATTCCAAAGGACACTTATCAAATTGTGCAAACATTCCCGCAAATTCACGCGCACCCCGCTCGCTGCTCTCCCTCTCTTCACTCTACGAACTGACACAACGTTGAATGCGCCACACCATTCGGCGACTATTCTAATTTACACTTAATTATTATTTGCTTCGCTGAGCACACATTCACTGCATTTGGGGCGACTGCCTGTGGAGACAGCGCCATTAAGTCGCAAGATTCAATTAAATCTCTGTCAATTGGCTGCGAAGCCGAAATCGACATTTCGATCAAATTAAATCCCTGCAGTGGTATAAATACCCTGCAATGTGGGTGTGAATTCAAATGCCTGGAATTGCGATTGGACGAAACTGATTCGTGCATTGTAGCATCGTCGACAGATGTCGCGCTTAGATCTTTGCAAATAAATTGGTGGTTGTGTCTTTACGATAAGGTTTCAACTCCTGCCAGCGGGGTTTAATGATTTTTATGTGAAGTGTTTTTGCAAAATATACTAGATTTGATAGATAGAAGTCTTTAATAACCCTACCAGGGGTTGGAAGAGCTTCAATCTGGATTTGGAAAACTATTGACAGATGGCGCTCATAGAAATTCTGCAAACAAATTTGTATTAAGCCTAATCTTGATGTTGAGCTAAGAGTTCTGAGTGTCTACAAAACCATTAGTATTTCTCAAGAGCAAATCTAAAAGTGTTTGTATCATCGAAAAGATCAACCACCAGATCGGGATCACTATGAGAGAGAAAGTAACGAGAAGAAGTAACCACTATAAAGAAAAGATCAGGAACATAGACCTTACTAGTCTGAAATATTTATAATTATAGAAATTTTTTCGAAATGAAAATCTTTATGAGCGCTCAGCTCTACAAGTATTAGGAACTGATTACTCTTTTTCGCGTTGAAGCAGAACGTTATCAATTTAAGCGCAAAGGAAAATTGTATCTTCACATTTCAGTTCTGACTTATTCCTTTTCCTTAATTCATGACCTCAGAGCTTTAGAGAATTGTCTATAAAATTTAATTCCAAAAACGCCACGACTGCAGTGGAACTCTTTCGAACTGAATATTACGTGAAGTATGCTCGAGTCAAAACCCAATATACCCCGAAAGGCTTAAGAAGATTTTCCATATAAGACCTCGATAAGCAGAACTCGTACTTGGCCTGTAGATTGACAACTCATGGCTGGCAAAGCCTGATGTTTTAATTCCTAATTTCTTTCTCTCCTAAAATCCAGTCCTCTCCCTCTCTTTCCTACAGTCCTGTTTTCTCTCTCTCTCACATATATGTATGTATATCCATATCTTTATGAATTTTAATATATTTCACTTGCCTATATCTTTCTTTTGCCTTGCACCATATGCTTTTCTTCTCTATTTCTCTTTTTTCCTCGCTTAATATATTTCTCTCACCTTTCTCAACCTCGTTTTCTATATTTCTTTCGCTCTCGATCTCTCATGTCGTTCGTCCTTCAGTCAAATTTGAGTGCCTAACAAGAAGTCAATAGCGGTTACCATATTGACGTCGAGCTCTTTAGTAAATGAAAGACTTGAGAACGTTTTATTGTGAGCAAATATCAAATATTGTGGCATTAGGAATTTCTTTAGAACAATATCGAATTACAAATAAATTATTAAACTTACCAAATAGTACAGTTTAGTCTACTTTATAAAAGGCCGAGAATTCGGTGGAAAGAGGGGCAGTGGAGATGGTCAAAAAAAAGCCCTCAGGCTTGTTAGTCTTAAATTCAAACGCTTGCGATTACAATTTCATAAGCTCCGCCACGGATCTCAACATTTAAACACACGCACTAAACGGTTTACAAATTTAACTATTTTAACTACACACCGCGCTCAGAGCAATGCGTTGCTTTTGTTGTTGTGTCCTCCGTGAATTTGCGGATATTAATTTAAACAGATAATTCAAATATTGACAAACGAAGCGCGGCAAGACAGTGAGCATTGCCGCAACGCAGACAAAAGGGGGGCGTAGCTGCTGTACCAACCACAAATCAGTGCCGATACCGCTACACGCGGCTAAACAGTCCGCCTCTCCTCGAAGCCGTGGCTAGGCGGCAAACGCCCAGCTACTTAAAGCAAATTACACTTCTTCGCGGATAATTAGAGCTGGCGAGTGGGCGGGCGGGCCGACGCGCGTATGAAATTAATGTTTCGTGTCAAGGACATTTTGGCTGAAGACCGAGTGCGACTGGCGGTGCAGAGGAGGCACAACAACAATATAACAACTAATAATGGCAAGCAAGGCGCAGTGGTAAATTGAATTTGCTGGCAAATTGAATTCCAAGATATTCATTGGCTGTCAAGACATTTGCCACTGACAGCGTGGCTGCCTCGACCGCGCCGACGGTGGAGCATAATATTTGAAGGATTTGCACACACATATTATTGTTTTTGTATTTGCCGACTGCGGGTGAGTGGGTAAATGCGTGTATGTGGTCATGTCTGCGCCGATGTTAATTTACTAATATTAATTTGTGTGTGTGTGTGTGCGTGTATGTGGCCATATAATTGCATAAGCAGACATATACACACAAGCATATGAATATATATTTTGATCTATATTTACTATATGTAACATTTGTGTCCATTCTTGATTAAATATTTGATTTATAGTCCACAAATGAAATCGTGTGGACGCGCTTTTGTGCAAAATTATCGAAATACTCACTCAATTTATCAGCACATATTTCATGCAGCAAAGCAATTCGTGCGCACACACACACACACACACACACTTACACCGATAGGCAAATCTCATAAGCCTATTTAAGCAATGACTGATTACCTAAACTCTATTTATATTAATTTTATTTCGTTTAATCACTGAGTCGCTGCAAATTTGTTGATTTTAAGCAGATTTAACGGTATTATAAGATTCGCGCTTAAAAGCATTTCCAAGAAGCCGATTATAATGAGTCACGGGATTTCACGCAAATGGAATTGCTAATTATGAAAATTTTGTGGTTTGCGAGAAACCATTTGAAGCCTCCGTCGCATTTAGAAAGCTATTATAAGTGGAGAGTATTTTTCTCGAAATAATACTTTCACCGATTTTTGCTATAGTGGTTCGGTCTGAGTAATATGTTCGGAAATTATAGCAGTGTCTCGGCCGAATTTCGTGAAGATATCTTGTCAAATGAAAAAGTTTTCCATACAAGATCTTCATTTCGATAGATCATTTGTATGACAGATATATGCTATAATGGTCTGATCTGAACCGTATGTTGGTAGATTGTAAGGTTTGCTTGGGCAATAATACGGGCCAAATTGCGTGCCGACACCTTGTCAAACAAAAAAGTTTTCTATACATGAACTTCATATTGATCGATCATTTTGTATTGCAGCTAATAGTTGACCGATTCCGTTTCGGAAGTTAACAGAAGTGTCCAAAATCTTGAGTAGATCCACCATTTTGGACGACCCTGAAAGACTTAGTTTTTATTTAATTAAAATTCAGGGCGCTAGAAAATCAACAACAACCTTGGAAGGTTTATCGCGGAACTAAGTTCTTTACGGTAGTCTGGCTGGTTTAGATTCATGTTGAGATTAAAGATTTCAAGAAAATCGGACCCAATTGAAAATGACAAATCAAGGTGTACAGGTGTTATGAACCTACTGTATGATACAGACGAAGGACCACAAAGCTATATAGCGACGGGCAAAGTTCCATAAAGCTCAGTCCTGGACCCACTTTTATGGAACATCTTATATGATGGAGTGCTGCGCCTTCCACTACCCAAGGAGGTACAAATAATTGGATATGCGAATGACATCGCAGTGACCGTGGTAGCGAAAGAAATTAATGCAAATAGAGCGTTTGTGCAATCACGCGGCGACAAAAATCAAGGAATGACATATGGCGACAAAACTTCAACCAGCTGGTCAAAAGACGGAAGCACTATGAATTACAAGCAGGAAGAAACTAGAGGTCGCCACACTCAATATTGATGGATACACCATTACGACGCAGCAGTCATTGAAATATCTAGGAGTGATGATAGACTCGAGACTAAATTGTAAGACGCATCTACAAAAAACCTGCGATAAAGCGTCAAGGGTGACGGTGGCGCTAACGAGGATAATGGCTAACATTGGTTGAGCAAGACGACCTCTTTCAGCCAAAGTAAGTCCGTCTATACTTATGTACAATGCACCTACATGGAGGACAGTGCTGCAGCAGAAAATCTGCACAGAAAAGCGGAAGTCAATAATCCGAAGAAATGCAATTAGCAAACAGCAAAACATCAAGCGCCTGGAGTCATAGCAGGTCTCATGCCACAAGACATAATGGGTAAACTAAGCGAGTTTTCGATAAAACAAAAAGCACTGGCACTCGTTTAACGAAAGAAGAGAGGAAGCAGGAAAGATAAAGGAGCCTAAACGAATGGCGCAAGCGATGAGATGAAGCAACAACGGGGAGATGGACGCACAGACAACTGATTGATAAGCGATCGAGTGAGGCCAGAAAATATCGTTCCTCACAAGATCCAATCGAAGGTGATCTGTGAGAGAGTGAAAGTGTGAGCAGCTATAGCTACGCAAGAGATAAAGAGGAAAAAGTGGCAACGCAATGAAAACAGAAGGATTAATCGGATTTATGGCGGAAACATGCGTGACTAAAGAGCCGAATTGCTAAGCTTGGCCCCACTATGTAATACTTAATGGCAGTGCCGTGGGCCGAATACAAGCAATGACGACGGAGTTCAGGGTTAACTACGTAGGCGTACTGTGCCGCAAGTCCTGCTTGGACGTGATCCCAAAGGCGGTGCATCTTTAGCGGCCAATACAATTCGTACGCATCGTCCGGAAAAATCGCGATATCTAGAAGATTCCTCTTCCAAATACAAAAAAAAAAAGAAAACGAAAAGCTTTAATGAACCGAAACCAATTAGCTGGGAGATGGCTGGTACTTTCTATTGTAAATAAAAATACATGAAGTAGATACAAGAAAGAAAGAGCATAAGAAATGCGGGATTGTTCTGAAATTGTTTACCATATGTTGCAGATTGGATGAGATTGAGATGGTGTTGAGTACTTCAGCTAGTTCATAGCAACACTCGAGTGCAGTTCAACTGAAACATGAAGAGGTAAGATAATAAACCAAAAAAAATCAAAAATCGATAACTCGATGATTCACTGTTCTAGAATAAGTCCATAATTGTCAGCTTAACTTCGAATACCTTACTTAAACCATTAGAAACTTAACAATATTCCTTATATTTTGGTGGATCTGAATTACAACATGTAGTAATTACCAGATTTTTCAAGAAAAAGGTTTGCGGAAGATTTATGGCCTTTTGTGCATTGGCAACAGTGAATACCGATCTTGATGGACCGATGAGCAGTACGAGATATACGACGACATTGGCATAGTTCAGCGAATTAAGAGACAACAGCCAGCTCTGAGAGTATACGACGCAGTACCTGCCGGAGGAAGCAGAAATAGAGGAAGACCTCCACTCCGTTGGAAAGACCAGTTGGAGAAGGACCTGGCTTTCCTTGGAATCTTCGTTTGGCGCCAAACAGTGAAAAGGAAGAACGACTGGCGCGCTTTTGTAAACCCTGACCCTGCTATACCCGCGTAATCAGTATCTACTACTTCAAAAAAGAAGGAGGAAAAGAATTTTCCAACCTTCGCCTGCATCGTTAGTTGGCATGGTATACCAAGACTTGGTGAAGCTATACATAATAACGAATATATCAATCTGTTAACGCAGCTGGATTCCAAAAGGTTTTCTATATCAGTGATACATTTTTTTATTGATAAGCTCTATGCTCTATCTATTCCAGAACGATACGTCGTGAATTAGTTGGAGAATAGAGCAATTTCGTGCAACAATCCACTTTATTAATTTAGTTTGATTCAATTTCGTTATTCTTTTTATTTTTAGATCCCAGTAGAAGATAGAAACCTTCTCAAACACTGAGCAGCCAAACTAAATCACCTCATTACATTCACTTTGAACTACTGACAATATATTACACAGCACCTTCACATCGCCAACATTTATCTTCTCATTTTAATGCAAAAACTTTGCAGATAAATCTTGAGATCGTTACCTAATAGTAGTGGCATGCGTCCACACAAAGTAAGTGCCTTAAATCAACTGAGTTATTACGACACTTAACATGTCACGACATTGTTGCAGTTGAAAGATGCTGAAAGGTAAATGCGGAAACAATGAAATTAAGTATTTTATTGCCGCAGACATTTGGCAGCGCTCACAAACAATGTGGACTTGGGCGCGTAACGGGAGTCGAGCGCTGGGGTGGGAGGAGGAGCAGCTAACAAAGTGTTGTAAATAAATACAATACAATGGCCAAATGGGAAACTACAAAGTAATTGAAAAAATCGTAAAGAAGACTTTATAATTTTCTTTATACAGGGTGTTACAAAAGGAAGTATAAAGAAACTGAATTTTGTCTTTAGAAAATTTGGAATACGTTTTAATGAGTTCTTGATGTGAGCTCTTAATGTGGAGAGGAAGCCTAAACTGTTATAAGACTTCAGTAAAATGTGTAGGAATATCGCCTGACTAATTAGGGATGTTTCGTGCTAATAAGTCGGTTCGGGCCGTTTTAGCGGAACTAAAAACTTATAGTCATTTTTGTAATGGATAACTCTTAATAAACTTCGAAAAATAGGTCTCTACTGAATAAAGTTGCCACCAAAGAAAACATTTCGTAACAAGTATATCTGTTATGGCAGGAAAAAGGATATTCCAGGCTTTACATCGGATAAAAATAAAGTAAAATAGTAGACATAGTCAGTTTAAAGGAGCATAGGCGCTCAAGTAGTATATTTTAATGCAAATTCTAGAGATCTACATATGTACACAAAAAGTAAACTGAACGAACTTCCCACGACAGTCGAGTCTACGTAACCGGAATGGACCTGGATTTTTTATCTAGTCAATGACTATCAACTCGGCAGAATTCTGTCGCTACAACAGCAACAACTTATCTTAGCTTTATGGAAGATTGACTCCCCACAGAACCATAATGTTAACTTTATACGGGAATGTCTGAAACATGTCACACATGAGAATTTCGTCGATAAATTCACGAAGCTGGACATAAGAAAGATTTTCGGTAAGTATTCCGCTAGTTAGAAGGATATAAAAACATTTTAGAATAGGGTTGGAACAGAGAGAGTTATTGTACCTATATCTTGTAAAATTTTATAAAAATTCCTTTTGCAAAATTACGTAAAAGCACATATTTTGGAAGAGAGTTGCCACGCAATCGATACCGATATTTTAACAAAATATTACAAAATAAGCGGCAAAGCTGGATAACTAAAGAAAATAGTGAGAAAATTAATAGAGGTAACTTTAATTCAAACGTATTTTGCAACAGTGTTACCACATGTTAATAAAATAATTAAAACTGAAAATACTACAGAATGGATACAAACATAATGCACGTGACTAAATCATTTATATGAAAAAAATTTTGACAGAGTTGCCACCTGTCAAAAAATTTAAATTGCAACTTTGTGCCAAGTTTACCAAAAAAATACAAAACAAAAATTATGCTATCGTCTACAGGTGATATATCAAATAAATTCAGTAGTATCCTTTGGGTACTCTGAAGATTTTTCCTTCTACAAATTTGAGAAAAAATATACAAAAACTTCGATTAAAATGCAACTACCAGGCTTATCAGAAAACATGTACATATTTAAATTTCAGGCACCCTGCACTATTTTTTGCTGCGATGTGCGTATAATTTGCCTACAATAAGAACGCTAAACATAACCTTCAAAAATGAAAGTCCTGAATCCATAAATATATACACATTTTTTATATGTACATGTATATGTGTGCGTATAAAACTATGAGCATGCATGTGTGAAGCGAGATGAATAGTCTGAACGATTGCTGCATTGACCGAAACACCATTTATTTTAAAATCGTAAATTTACACAAAAACACCTGCAACACAAACGCACACATACACACGCATACGAAAGTTCGCAAACTGCGACAAAATATTTACAATCCAATACAATAACAATATAAATAAACAACAACTCAAATAAGATAAAATAAAATTCATTTTATAAATGACTATTATCTTTCGCTCTCGAGTGAATTTACACCGACACACGCATACACTCACACTCACACAAATGTATCGCATTTTTTAACTGAGTGGCAGCGCAAAAAATGGCACCCAACTAACCAACTCAACCGGCTCGGCAAATAATAATACCAACACAAACAAACAGCGGCTTAGTAACCAATGAGCCAGTGAAGTCAACAGCTTTCCACCACGCCGCCGATTATACACATCAACATAACTCTGTATGAGTGCGTGTGTGTGTGTGTACGAAAGTTTATATTTATGTATTTATTTATTTAGCTAGTGCGCGCTGCTGCTGTGGGTCAGCCACTCAGCCACTGAACCACCGAACCACTCGGGCGCTCAGTCAGCGGAGCGGCAACGTTGACTGTCAGCTTTCAGCTCACAGCTTGGCTGTCCGGTCGCGCCAGTCCACAACAAACTAACTAACTGTAACTGAGTTAATAGAGTAAATGGTGTAGCCAGTCAAAATAAATTACTTGCAACATTGATGGCAGCAACAGCAGTAAATAAACTGCAAAGAACCCCGACAAGCAAACAAGAATTTAGGTAAACAAGCATTTTGTAGATACAACGGTATTTATTCAAGATTTTTTGTTGAAAAAAGTAAACAACGGTGTTTTTGAATTGGCAGCTAAAAGTTTTTCTTACACCATTTGCTGCACGAACGGGAAAAGTTTTCATTTAAATTTGATTAGATAGAGATTGAGATGGGTGCTGCCGTATGGGTTGGGAGGTGCATCAAAACCTTATAGTTCGATTTATATAAATACAACAAGAAAAACGTAAACTTCGGTTGCACTAAAGCAATAATAGCTTTAAAAATAATAAAAGATCTCATAAGAGAACTTGATTTTGATCCGTTAGTTTGAAAGGCAGCTATGTGCTATAGTGATCCGATCTGAAAAGTGTATACAAAAATTGCACCATTGTCTTAAATAATAACTCATGACGAAATTTGCAGAGATATCTCGTCAAATGAAGCAGATTTCCATACAAACACTTGATCCTGATCGTTCAATTTGTATGGCAGCTATAGACTATAGTAATTCGATCTGAACAATTTCTTCGGAGATTGCATCATTAGCTTAGGCAAGAACGTACGTTAACATTTTTGAAGATATCTCATCAAAGAAAACAGTTCTAACACAAGAACTTGATTTTCATAGATCAGTCTGTATGGCGACTATATGCTAACTAAAGTGGTCTAATATGGGCGGTTCCGACAAATAAGTAGCTTCTTCATAAATTGCAGATCGATATGCCGAAAGCTGCGGGACTATATACATGTATATTTTGACAGAAAGACGGGGACTTTCGATGATTCCTTTTATGTATTGCAAACGTGATGAAAATGCATTGCCTCAAGCTCTTCATTAAATGCCAACTGTGAATAGTAAGGCACTAACGATTTTGAGGGTTTTTGCCAAACTATGTACAACAAAAAAGTCTGTTTTAATATATGTAGCTTTCCATCTACTTATGTCTCCTTTATACATTGAGATATAATGACCTACCATAAATAGTTCTTGTTCATGCGCCATTCAAGTCTACGGAGCTCAATATAAATCTAGCTAAAGGCTGTCAACTTGACATCACTTTTCCGATTTCGTATTATTTCTGCCTCGCTATTACTAAGTTCAAAGAGACCTAACGTAATACAGCTTTGAGTGAAACATTTTTCGAATTTTGGAAACTAGAAAGGAGATAAACGTAGACAAATTAATAAAAGAAGCTCTACGCCAGCGCAAAATAGTTTTATTATTGAAGAATTCTGACTTGTTCACTATTCTGAAAATTTGAACTTGCAGTCGAGAGACAGAGCATCAGTCCAATGAACTTCGAATGACAGGTTTGTTTGAAAGAATTGTAATGTCGACTGTCTCCTAGGTGTACATATAATCAGTCCATATATGGGAAAATCAATGTTAACCATTAAGATATCGTAAATGTCTGAGATGTTTTGAAAATTCGATTTCAAGAACCGTAATGACTCAAACTCGATCCGAAGACAAATGATTTACCAGTTCAGGGTTAGCTCCCAAGTGTTCACGCACTATTTGAAAATATTCTTCACAATTTTGAAATTGATACGGCAATAAGTTTCGGATACATGCGCGTATTTCTGAGAATTTTTTTAATTGTAATCCAACGGCTGCCAACGCTTACAACGGGTTTTTCTCGAAACACTAATTTCAGAGTTGGTGAGAAATAAATCTACGAAACGGTTGCACCGACTGACGAGAAACTTCCACACGACCTTCTTAGATAGTAGAATTAGTCAGATAATGATCGAAGGAATACCATTTTTGATAATGATTTCCATTATGTCCGCCAGCCTGAAGTGTAAGTTTTTTCACAATAAACGAGTTTTTTTTTTGGAAGCCGCCATATTGACAAAAATCAAGATTTAGACTGGCCCTTTAATCATTAACTGTATTCATTTATAGTAGTGACAAATTTTTATTGGATTTGGATTTTAGATATTTTAATCCGGAAAATCGTATTTACCGCAAGACACCTTTTTTCGTAGGTTCTCGGCACCACAAACAACAGAATCTAAAATTTTTAAACTAAATCGCCGATTATTAAAGTATATTAAATTCAATAAAGTTTATTTTTTTTATTTATTTCCTTAACAAAAGCGTTCTCCAAACAAAAATCTCAAAAAAGCAAGCGTTTTCTGACTTTCAACTTAACTGCTTAATGAACAGCGCTCGCAAAACTTAAATAAGTATACCCAAGTAGCGCGATAAAAGACTTGCGAAACTTTCTGCCACCGAATTTATATGGAGCAACACTTTATTTACCCGCTCGAAGCGGTTGCAAGGGGTACACAAGTTGCGCTAAAGAACCGTATAATAAACTATTAAGCGCAATAACGGTATATATGTATATTTAAAGGTATATATGTATGTGTGTGTGTGCACAGGTGTAGCTGCTTACAACAATGGCTGACATGTGCAGCGTAAATCGAATAGAGCAACTATTAACTGACGCATGTTGCATGCGGCAATCTACTTAAGGACACAACATCAAAATAACGGCAAAGAATATAAAGCGCAGTAAATTTGCTTTAGTGCGGAGTAATGTAATTTTTAGCTTTTAGTAACAACACGTTGTTGCAACAAGCTGTGGCATAATCAATGCTGATGTGTTTTATGTACTGAAAGAAGTGCTGCATGCTTGCAACAGGGCATAACAGCATATGCAACAATTGTTGTTGTTGTTATAAAATGACGCTGCTATTGTTGTCAAATGGATTTGTTCTTGTTGTTGCAAATTGTTCTAGTTTGTTATAAACTGGTCTTTTTGTTGTAAAGTGTTGTTGCTGTTGTAAAATATTTTTTTGTTGTAAACTGTTTTTTGTTGTTGTACACTGTGTTTGTTGTTGCAATATACCATTGTTGTTTTTGTTGTTGTACAATAACCATCACAGCACTCACACATATGCATAACGGCTGTTGCTGCCACTGCCACTGCCACATTTAATTGGATTGCAATTTAGTTGCCACAACGCATGTGCCAGCAACTAAGCGACCGAGCAACCAGCTAACGGTAAAGTCGGTGCAAGCATATGAGAAAAAAACATAAACAACTAGAAAATTTGATAAAAATTTTGGTGCAACAGCACATAAAAAATTCAGCAAAATGTGAAAAGAGCAAAGTTTATGCCGCACAATGTTCGACAGGCGCAACACCACATACGCACAAGGTGCAGCAGCTGCCACATGCTGCAATGTTGAAGGGCCTCATCGTCGGCGTCATCAGCAGCACGCGGCAGCAACATCATCAACGCAACCGTTAAATGTGCGGCAATGTTGCACTAAGTGATCGGCAGCCCCACACTGCCACGCGCTGCCCTTGCCGCCGCTGCCGCTGCAAGTTTTTGCGTGAAAATATGTGTATGTAGTTGCAAGCAAAACTGGGTCAACTTGAATTTAATGCTGGCGGATGGGTGCAACAAAGCGTGGCGCAACCGAAAATTCTGCTATCACTGCAGAAAAGCACACACACACACACTCACACATGAGCATATGCGCATGTGGTGCCTGCCACCTTCAAACTTTCAAGTTGCGTTTTTCCTTAAATTCATTTTTTTTTTCGTTTTTCCACTTTGTTTTGCTTCGGCCGCTCTTTGTTATCGTTTGTGGCATGCTTCGATTTAACCCTTTCAACTCAAGCGTATACGCACACACACATGCATATCTAAACATACACATACACACTTTTCCCTAAGTTTGAGTGTATAAGTGCATAAGTATGTGTGTGGCAGCAGATGTTTGTATGTTGCATGCCGCTTAGTGGCTTTAATGTAGTGCACCACATTGTGTCCTTTGTGAACTCGATTGTACGTTAGAAAAGCAAAATAAAAAGCCCAATAAAAAATAAAATTGTGCAAAAACAACAAATGAAGCTTCGGAGGAAAAAGGGTCACATAAAAAAACATCAACCAAATTTGTGGCAAAAAAGTGTTGCAAAGTCAGTCGTGCAAAGGAAGTGTGTTCTCGTGCACACACGCATGCAGCTGCTGCAGTCAGGCATTTTAGTTTGGAGTGGCATCGCGCAATACAGGGTGTTGGTCGGGCATAGAAGGATTAAATTGAAAAAAAAAAAATAAGAAAAAAGGCTACACTGGAGCTATAATAACAGGTCAATTGATAAGTCCCCTGCCTGACCCATCGAATTTCATCCATATTATTTTTAGTTAGCCCTGTCCTTCAGACGGCGCGTGTATAAGTTTGACAGCTGCCGGATCATTAGTTTGTGAATCATATCATTTTGAGTGAAGCAACTTTTGTTATTGTGAAAAAAATGGATAAAAAGGAATTTCGTTGATAAAATATTGCTTTTTGAAGGTGCTTGATGACGAGTTTTCGGACACTGCCCCAGGCAAATCAACCATCAATGATTTGTACACTAAGTTTAGACGCGGTGAAATGAGCACCGAAGACGGTGAACGCAGTGGATGCCCAAAAAAGTTGTTACCAACGAAAATTTCAAAAAAATCCACAAAATAATTTTAGATGACAGGAAAGTGAAGTTGTTCGAGATAGCAGGCACTCTAAGGATATCAACCGAATCTGTACATCATATCATTCACGAATATTCGGGTTTGAGAAAGCTCTGAGAAAATTGGGTGCCGCCTGAGCTCACTTTTAACTACAACCAACTACGAGTTGATTCTAAGTAGTGTTTGGAGAAATTCAAGTGTAATAAGCCCGAGTTTTGTTTCGATATTTGACAATGGATTAAACTTGGTTCCATGATTTCACTTTGAAGTCTAATCGACAGTCATACGAGTGGACCGCACACGATGAACCCGTTCCAAAGCGTTGGAAAACGCAAATGTCGGCTGGCAAAACTGTGACATCTGTATTTTGGAATGCGCATGGAATAATTTTTTATTGGATTTTTTGATTTATTTTTTAATTTTATTGGACCTTTTGAAGGACGAAATCGCCGAAAAACGGCCGCATTTGAAGAAAAGGAAGGTAGTGTTTCATCAAGTCAATGCTCCGCATCGCAGGTCAGTGAAAACTATGGCAAAAAATCTATGAATTCGGCTTCGACATGCTTTCGCATCCACCGTATTTTCCAGATCTGACCCCCAGCGGTCATTCTCTGTTCTCAGATCTCAACAGAATTTTGAAGAAATTTTCGTCGAATGAAGAGGTAATCGCAGAAACTGAGGCCTACTTCGAGGCAAAGGCCAAATCGCACTACAAAAATGGTACCGAAAAGGTGTATCACCCTTAAAAAAAAACGAAGTTTGTAAAAAAAAAACAAATTTTGGCAAAAAAAAAAAGAATTTTGCAGAAATTTGGTCTCACTGGTACTCACAGGCGCTCTCTCTGCTCCCTTTGATTCTCATTGAGAATTAGGCTCTCTTCGATTCTCACTGGTTTTCGTTAGGTTTCCTTGATGCTCATTGGTTCCCGCTGCTTCTCGTTTACACCCACATCTTTCTGTGATTCTCCCGGTCCTGACTGGCCCTTATTAGTGCTTTGCTCATTGATACTCCAACACTCTCAACAATTCTCGAAACCCATTACAAATTTCCTTTAAACTAATCAGTAACCAGTAGTAACCACTATATAGCTGAAAAGTTTGAAACAGATTAGGAGCACCCTGTTAGTCTAATATTACTTGGCATGTCCTGATGCTCTTATGGAAGATGTTAATGCACAAAAGTGGCGCATAGCTTTTGTCGCAATGTTGCCAATAGATTGATGAGCGTCCATTAAATGTGACAAACACGAGGCGATGCCCACATATGATCGCCCAAACATACCACAACCTACATACTTCTGCTAAAATGCGGCAGGAAAATGTCACACGAATGGGCTGCATTACATAAATATATATAAATGTACGAGGATTTGCACATGTAGTAGCAACCCTGCAGGAAAATGCGCCGAAAGTAAAAACCCCACTTTTTGTTGCATGCCACGCATCGCTGCATCAAACACAAGCGCATACTAAGTACGCACATTAGCAGTCAAAGAGCATATAGTTTGACTGCAATAAATTCAGAGAGTACAACAACATGAAAAATTAAAAATCACAAAAAACAAAATTGACAAAATCGACAACAACAAAAAAACAGAAATATCAACACAAGGAGAGCAGCAAACACAAAGTGAAAGGCCAACACTTACTCGTACGCGGGAATGTGTGTGTATGCAT
Source organism: Bactrocera neohumeralis (assembly GCF_024586455.1). Lineage (NCBI taxonomy): Eukaryota > Metazoa > Arthropoda > Insecta > Diptera > Tephritidae > Bactrocera > Bactrocera neohumeralis. Next base: position 4,407,693 of record NC_065920.1, on the reverse strand, counting down.
AAGTGTGGTTAATAGTGAAAGTAGCACACTACCTCATACACACACACACACAGATACCGCACACTCCACCACATACAAAATGAGTAAATGCTTGAAAAATGGCGTCAAAGTCCTTAATGTCGAAGCCGAAATGCACTCCAGAAAATTGCTAGTTTCATAGAAACTAACAACAACAACAACAGCAACACAAAGTACACAAAATGAAAACAAAGCAAGTACATTAAAATGAGCTGAAATTAGTAAGGTGGGGCTAGGGAGTGGGCGATTTTCAGTGTTCCTACTCAGGCCATTTCAGGAGTCAAAGTCGGGCTCTCTCTGGTTCTCATTGGCTGACACGGTTTTTCATCGGTTCTTAGGGACTTCCATAGTACTTATTTGCTTTCATAGGTTCTCGCCTGGCTCTCTGGAGGGTTCTCACCAGTTTTCAGGGGCTCTGGATGGTTCATCTTCAATGTTTCTCTCCGGTTCTCACTTTCGGCGCTCCTCAGTTCTCATTGGTTGCCACTAGTTCTACCCGGCTCTCATTGCCTTTCTTTAGTCACGATTTCTCAGCAATTCTCTGGGACTCTCTCCAATTCGCAGTGCCTCTTCCAGTACTTATTGGCTCTCTCTGATTCTGAAGGGTTCTTATCGGTTCTTCATAGTTCTTCTCAGCTCTCACTAGTTTTCATCGATTCTCAGCAGCTCTTCTCTGTTTGCTAACAATGTTTCTCACTGGTTTTTACTGGCGCTCCACAGTTCTCATTGGCCCTCCCCTGGTATTGCGTTTTCTCAGCGGTTCACACCTACTGGTCCTAAGGGCTCTCCTCATTTTATCTAGTTCTCTAATAGGCTCTCATTAATTCTCTGTATTAATTATTTAACAAGTTTTTATTTATCTAAAAATTATCTTGAAATTGCAATTAAAGGGTCCGGCTAACGCAAACTGTATCTTTAGATTCCTGTTCAGTGAAGCTCATTACTTATTTTTTTAGATTGAAGCTCATTAAATAAGCTTGTTTTTGGAACCCTCTTCGATATGGGCTCGATGGCATTAGTAGTTTACAGTTAAGACTATTTCTACTAAACAAAACATGATGCGTTTCCAAGACAACCGGGTCTAAGACGGACCCATATTTATATACAGGTAAAATCTCTCGAAGACATGCTTCGTTCTGAACGATAAAAAATATTAAAAAAGTGAAGGATGTGATGCTTGAAAATCGTCAGGCAAGTGTTAGAGAGATGGCAATAAAGCTCAACATCTCTCGGCAGTCTCTTCGAATGATTTTGCTGGATACTTTGGTTATGAAACGCGTCCTTGCTCAACTCGTTCCGATTGCGCTAAATGCACCACCGCTTCGAGCCACAATAGTAACCGAATTTAAAGCCAAAAACGTAATGATTACCATCGATCAACCACCGTATTCTACAGATTTGACACCGTGTGATTTTTTCTTGTTCCCCACACTGAAATTGTCGCTGCGGGTAATCCGTTTTCAGTCGTTCGCAGAGATAAAAAAAAATTCGCTGAAGCAGCTGGAGGTCATCCCAAAAAGTTCTAATGAAAAGTGTTGCGAGGGCCGAAAAAATCGTTGGCATAAGTGTATTACATCTGGAGGGGATTTCTTTGAAAGCGACAAAATATATATTGATGAATAATCAAATATTTTGCGTTTTATCTACAAATTCCGGGTACTTTTTGTCTCAGTGTATAATTACAATTGCAGCCTGATTTAAATTTCAGCAAACTAAAAATTCGCTTTTTATGCAAATTTGCGTCCCTCCTCCAAAAAATTTTAAGAAAAACTATCTTATATTCAGCGCTCCTGCGGCGCTTACAAGCACCCTCCCGCGGGGTACGTAGAAGTTTTTCAAATTATTTTCATATTAAAAATAAATTACAAGACAATGGACTGCGTTCGCCGACGCTGTCAGCTGCTGTGGAAGTGAAATGACAGCCGAAGTGGAAAAACCATTAAAAAAGTGCTAAAATAACATGGAAAAGCTTCAACAAAATATCGCCAGCTATAAAAACAAGTACATAAAAACAACAACAAAAGCGACAAATAAAAGATGGACTTTCAAAAGGAATTCAATACAAGTAAATTGCGCAAAAAAATTTAGAAAATGCATTCATGTGCATGTATTTAAGTACGCTTGTGTGTGTGTGTGTGTGGTTGCAACGGTACGACAATAATGTCCGTCCACGTAATGGGTCATTCGCTTGCGCTCCGTGCGTCATAAAACGTATAAAAGTAATGTCAAAGCAAAATTGAAATAAATATCAAATAAAGCATGCTAGGACAATATTGACAAACAACAACAACAAAAACGATGGCAGCAAAAACAATTGCATTTCGTAAAATAAAACTATTTCCACAATCGCACACACACACACACCAAAGAAAAGCTCGCCAACGAATTGTTTGCAAACAATGCAACACGAAAAAAAGCAAAGCGAAGCGACAAATGGAAATATAGAAATACAAAAACAAAAAATTTAAGCAATAAAATAACAGTGCAAAGAAAAAACTAATTTAAAATATGAAATGAAGTAGAATTTTTATTTGGATATTTTACGAGCGAACACGCGGTCATAACGCGCCGTTAGAGCTCGTATTACACTCGTCGTTGCGGTTAACTGCTGTCCTAATAGAGGGCGACCATTGACCAGCGCCGCTTCGTTCCATTGATAGTTTAGTGGCGGAGAGTTTATGAGTGCTTACGGTCGGGCAATGGTCGGTATTTGGTCGGTGCAGAATGGCACAGTGGAGCATGAAGCATGGACCGCTTTTATTGGATCGTATAAATTAGGATGCAGCTATAAATTATGATTATTAATGGGAAGAAAATAAAACAAATTGAAAATAGGTCAATTACAAAGAAATCTTACAATAACGCAATGGTTTTACGAGCTCTTTATGATATAAGAGACAGAGTGGACAGATTTGGTATGTGAGCAAATATTAGTAGATATGCTGGGGTTATCTATTGAGTACGCAAGTATCGAAGATTACAGAGGTCGCTAGTTCTTACGAAAGTAATATTAAACCGCCTAGTTGGACCTTAATAGGACCTACCGACCCTTATGAAGAGCGCATACAACTCTGAAATCAGCCTTATCACCAAGTAATAAATTAATGCTCTTATAGTGGCAGAAAACATTCCCCAAATAGTTTGAATTACTGAATTGACCATTTTTGACAATTCGACAATGTGTCGTTAGTGTAACTAAGAGGCTTGTCCGGAAAGTATGTAATAGGACTGAGTCAATTTAAAAAAATGTATTGAACCAATCGTTACAATTCTTTGAAAACTTTCAAAATAGGCTGCTTCTGCGTCGATGCAGCGATGCCGGCGCAATTTCCAAGCATTGAAGAAGTCACGGAAGGCATTCTCCGGAATAGCATTGAGAGCCGAGGTGCCTTTTCAGGGAAGGGCACAAATAAAGTCCGGGGGAGTCACATCTGGGCTGTAGGGCGGCTGCGGAAGCGTTGGGATGCCGGCCTTGGTTAGGTAGCTGTTCATAAAAAAGGCGGTGTGAGCCGGAGCGTTGTCGTTGTGCAACTTCCAATCGACTGCGCTGTCTTGTCAGACAGACTTCCATGTAAAACTTGGGGTTGACGGTTTGTCGAAATACTTACGTCGACGATCTGAGTTCAAAACTTTGCGCACACGAGTCACATTGTCGGTGTTTGTCGAAGTCGCAGGTCTCCCAGCACGGTCTTCATCAGCGACTTCTTCCCGGATACTGAATGAATGCTGACGTTTGCTTTTTGTAATATATACTTATAATTCCCATGTAAATGGATTTAGTATTTTCTTAGTCGATTCTCACTGGTTCTGATTGCTTCTCAGGGGCTCTCTCAGTTTCTCATCGGCTCTCCCTAGCTCTCAGCAAGTCTGATTAATTATCACTGACGACACTAAAACCTCGAAATGAGCGACGTTAATCTGTCTGCGATTCGGGTGAATGTACTAACTATGCCAGCCAAAACCCTTGAGTAGAATGTGTTATTATAGTCAAAGCCACTCATTCACCCAAGAAACAAAAAACTCACTAATATCTGATTAATATTATTCTAAGTACTAATATGTTAGGAAAACCAATTTCCTTTGAAGTCTCCTTTCGTATTCTCCGAACGACCTCAAGACTTTCTCAAAGATTGAATGGACCATTAGGGAAATGAGGTTGGCAAATAGTTCCATAGTTTGAGATTTATTTTCAGAATCCGCTGATAGTCTTAAGGACACACTACTAGTTTTAAGTTTGAAACTGGTAGCAAACTAGGATAGCTGAGAAGAATGACAGAGAACAACGAAAGAATATGTAACTTTCATAGCTTATTTTTGTTTTTTTTTTTTTTTTAATTTTTTCCCTTGATGTTAACATTTCCAGACAGATTTTGTGAACTGGACCAATAATGCTTAATAAAGACAAAATCCTTACATTTCAAGTTTTTATTATTACAGTTACAAATATACCCTCCTAAAAGCACAACTCATTATTTTAACTTCTCACTCAATTACAGAGAACACTGTGTCGACCGCCCACACTCTGTTCGCTTCCAAGTTGATAGCATCGCAAGCACACTCATCAGCTGCACAGTGAGCATTATAGCATTACATAACCATTGTTAACGGCTTTTAATGAGATGATTTATTTTCAATAACTCAATTTCACTTATGTATATGTATATGTATGTATGCCCACAGAGCACCACACTGTGCGCCGCGCCGCTGAAAACACTCGTGCTGCGGTTGTTAGCAAGCGGAATCCTTTGTTCGGCGCTTAGAATGTGCGGTATGCCGCGCTAAAGTATTTACACAATGGGAGCCGCTTTTATATTTTAATACAGTGAATACTCACTGGGTGAGTGTAGATTGCGAGCGACCACAATTCGTAGTTGTAACGCCAATCATTTTATTGTATTTTATAGATTTTATGAATCGTTTTTTGCTGCTCGAACATAAAACGTATTAGTTTTTGTAATTTTGGGATTTGTTGCGGGTAATTGTTTCTCTATAGAACATTGTACATATATTAAGTTTGTGTCGAAGTTTGTAACACCTGGGAATAAAGTGATTGTGTGGAAAACTTTGGTTTTTGATGAGATATATTATATTCACGAAATTTGGCAAGAATTAGTATCTAAAACAAAGGTTTAAATACCGAAGAAATAGTTCAGATTGGATTACTACAATATGCCATACAAACTGACCGATTAAAATCAAGATAAAGATGTTGCATCTATAAGAAAAGACACTGTGAATGGTATTACTGCTTTCAAGGATTCGAGGTTTTTTGTTTTTTTTTTTTGGTTAAAAAATTAAGAACAGAATAATTTTGAAAAAGTGATCTATATCCAAATTTCCATATTTCCCGATGTATAACGAAAATTATGATTGCAATAATTTCCATATTGATAGTGGTATTGCTACTGATATTCATATTAGTATTGAAATTGGTTTTTTGTGTTGGTATTGATACTGAAAGGATTGATGTTGGTATTGTATTTATATTGATATGAATAGTATTAAAACTGATATTGATTTTTGGTATTTGTATAGATATTTGCATTGGGACTGATTTTGGTATTGGTACTGATATTGGTATTGGTATTGGTACTGGTATTGGTATTGGTATTGAAATTTGTATTGATTTTTAGTATTGGCATATATATTTGTATTGGTATTGGTATTTATATTCGTACTGGTGGTGATAATGGTATTTGTATTGAAATTGGTATTGACTTTTAGTATTGATAAAGATATTTGTATAGATATTTAGTGTAGATACAGATATTGGTATTTGCATTTGTATTGGAATTCGTATTGTTACTATATTGATGATAAGTATTGGTACTGGTATTGGTATTGGTAATGAAATTGGTATTGATTTTTAGTATTGGTATAGATATTTGCATTGGTACTGGTATTGGTATTTGTATTAGTATTAGTATTGAAATTGGTATTGATTTTTATATTGGTGTTGGTATTTGTATTGGTATTGATAATGGAATTTATATTGCAACTAATACTAATTTTTCTAGTAATATTAGTATTAAAGCTGAAATTGATAATGTTGTTATTTATGATTTTATTGGTGTTGGTATTGAAAGTGGTAATGCTATTGCTATTAGTAATGTTACTGGCAGTGATAATTATATAACCTTTTTCCGCTTAACAATGCTTCTTAGTACAATCAGTATGGCTTTATTTCAATATATTCAGGAGTACAATTATTTAGAAACTTACAATGTACAGTTTGTATTCAAACGAGGTCAATAAACGCATAAGTTACACATACAAAATCTCGACTTAACATAAACAATAACCTCCACATAAATTCACTTCTAAATAGTTAAATGTCTGTATGTACGCAATAGTAAAAGTTCACAAGCGGAAATTTGGCCACAAATTCATATAAGCTTTCGCTGCACAAAAACAAACGAGATGCTCCACTTTCACACACACATGTACGCATGCATACAAATGTATATGGTCGTACACCTATAAATACGGCAGTAAGCTGCAACATGTCCGCAGATTTGAGCATTATATCCTTCACACATGCATGTCTACAAAGTGCTGAGCGCTCCGCCCAAACAATTGGGGCACACAGTTGGCCATAAAGGTCAAAGCGCCAAGCAAAAACCCACCGAAAAATGAAATAAAAATCAAAACAAACCGACGAGCAGCATAATAAAAGCGTATAAAATAAAGTGTTGTCCACGCTGATCTCGGACGCTTCACGCCCTCCCCCTCTATCTTCTCACAAGTCTCTCACTAGTTGTTGACCAGCTGGGCGATTTCGCAGCCCAAAATAAGGGTAGAGGCACGGTGTCTCTCTCTTTGTATGTCCTTCATGACGTTCAACGACTTTCCTGGCGCATTTGGCCGAGTGCCAACAACAGTAACGACAACAACAATAACTTTAATTGCTTGTAGCCGCTGCGACCAGAAAGAAACAAACAAGTTGAAATGCAGTGGCGGTTTGTAACTTTCGCATTTCTTCTTGCTTTTATTATCCAACTTAGTTTAGTGTATTTTGTTGTTGTTGTGGAGTTGTTTTTCTTTCATAAATAATACCAGTTTGTACTCATTGATGCTCATATGGCCGAAATTGCATTGTTGGCGTTGCCACTGTCACTGCCATTATACTTTTGCATAGGTAAGGTCGTGCATTCACCGCGAGGGTTCAGTAGTCTGATTAAAAATATGATTTTAGTAGCTTCTCCAGCCAAGGAGTGTTGATTTTGAATCATGTATCATAAGAAAGGCTGGCTACAGAAAGCATCTCGATGTTTCGGTACCACATGAATCGTCTGTGAAAAATTTAATGGAGCGAATTAACATCTGCGATTCTTTGCTGAAGCGAAATGAAATCGAACCATGTCTGAAGCAAACGGTAACTGGAGACGAAAAGTGGATCAAATACATGGTCCAAGTGTGGTAATCCTGAGTGTTTGGTGGGATTGGAAAGGAATCATCCACTATGAACTACTCCAGCCTGGTCTAACGATTTATTCTACATTTTACTGTGAGATTGAAACAAGCAATCGAAAAAAACGGTCAGAACTGATGAACTGAAAGGGCCTCGTCTTCCATCAGGGCAACGCTAGACCTCACACATCTTGGATGACTCGGCAAAAACTGGGAGAGCTTGGCTGTGAAATTTTAATCCACCATATAGCCCCGACCTTGCATCATCGGACTACTATTTTTTTCCGTCAATGCAGAAACTCCTTTAATGGAGTAAAGTTGGCTTCAAGAGAAGCCTGTGAAAATTACTTGTCCCAGTTTTTCGCCGAGAAAACAGAAAAGTTTTACAATGACGGAATATTGTCTCTAGCGGAAAAATGGCAAAAAGTGGTCGACCAAAATGGTACACATTTGGTTCATTAAAGTTCATTATAAAAAAAAAATAAGTTAAAATTTTATTAGAAATACGAAAAGACTTTTTCGACTACCCAATATAACAACGCTACGCACTTCTAGACAACGCCAAAACCGGCAAAATACAATGACAGCAAAAAAAGGCGAATACAAATTACAACAACAGCAAAAACTCGCCAGTTCCAGCTAATACTGTAGCCGCAACTGTATTGGCCACTCTTTGGTCACTTCGTAAGCCACAATTTGCACTACAATTTCCACTTCAGAATTTGTTTTCCACTCTTCGTTGCACTTTTGCACCGCTCTTAGCCACTCTTATCATGCCTGCTTGTGGTATTTACTTGCTGTAGCTGGCTGCGATTTATTCCATTTGAAAAATTTTTATAGTTTATTTTTTGCTGACCCTTTTTTATATCAGTTAATGCAATTCTTTTCTTTATTATGCAGTATTTCTACTGTTGTTCGCTCGTTTTTATGACGTTCGAATCTTCATGCAAGGAATATCCAACCGCCAGCCATCCATTGTCCTTCATAGCTCATTTAACATATCGCATTTGCCTCTATCGCACTGCTACTCGTATTTTTCGATGGAGGGTTTCACAAGTGCCCCTTCTCGCCCATGTCTCAGCTTTCCGCTACACTGATCAACGAAAATGTGAGCCTCCTCGTATATACTAACAACGAGTGCAGTTCGATTAACCGAGTTGGATACTTCTTTCGAATTCAAATTGAATGCAAACCTGAGTCTGTCAATTAAGATCTCTTAAGTGAGTGATATAAAGCTTGTAACGGATTTCTTTAATGCACTTAGTTACTATAGAAGTGTATTTTAAAGATAAGGCTTTCAAATAAAGACTTCAGGAGTTAGCGGTTACTCCTATTCGATCATATAAGAGGACATGTGAACTCTCTTAGAGTGAACTTCAATACTTCATTAAGAGATCCAAAAGAGTTTTTACATATTTGCTTTCCATATAATTTCATTTCAAAACTCTGAAGGCTGAGATAAGTCATTCTATTGAAATTCCACGAAGAGTACAAGTCCTCTGAGATTGACTTTTTTCAATCTGGTATCTTCCAATAATGGATGATATCAGATAAAGATTTCTTGGGAACTTTTCAAGCCCTCAAAATAACAGATTTTCGCTGAAAATAATATTTTTTGAGAACTTTGAAAAACCATTGAAATACGGGGTCAAGTTTGTAAAAATCTCAAACCTGGAAATAAACAAACCTCTGGAAAAGTTTGAAAACCTTGCGATACCCTCAAAATAATATATCATCTCTGGAAAAACGATAATTTTTTTTTAAACTAACCCAAACTCTCGAAATATTATACAATCTCAAAATGTTTTTTTTTGGTTTTGTGTGTTTCAACTTTATGATACCCTGGAAGTAATATATAATCTCCAAAAAACTAGTTTCTTGAGAACATTACGAAAACCACGAAATTATAGATCATCCCTCTTCATTCCTTACGAACGTTGCGATATACATATAAAGTATCTCTGAAAACGTTACTTTGGATACTCCAAATTACATTTAATTTCTGAGAAAAGTACTTCCTTAAGAACCAACCGAAATTCCCTAATATGGACGATATAAAAACCGTTAAAACACCGCTCACTTAACAAACCACCCTCGTACAAGTAGATACGCTTTATCAAAGGACTGACTTTTCGGATTTGCTGCATGCCACTGCAGCTGCCGCTCAGCCAGCCACAACTATTCCCTCAATATTTTTATATTTTATTATATTAGCATGCACATACATACACACGCGCCATCAGTGCCATCAGTTTTTCTCTCAACTTGTGACTGCGCTCTTGTTGCCATTGCGAATTTAGTCGGCTAGCAGTGCCGTTACAGCTTTCATGGATTTTGTTGCGGATACTTGTGGTCTAAAGCGATTTGTTGTTTTCATTGCCATTGTTAGCGCGTTCTTTTCGTTGCCATGCTTATTTTCTACTATTTGTTGTTCTCGGAGTTTATTTGCCTCTTCTTTTCTTTTTTCAGTTGCTTTTATTTCTGTTGTTTTTTTGTTTTTGTTTCTTTTTCGTTATTGTCTTTTTGTTGCGAAAACTTCTTTTTGTTGCATTTGCATTGGAGTACGCTTAAGTTTTTGTTCTCGCAGAAAATGCCGTCTTATCCGCTTATATAGTTTCATTTGTTATCATTGGCATGTTTTGCTGCATCGGAATCACCGCAGTGGGTTAGTTTTGCGATAAAATCACTTAAGTGCTATGCTAATATTTTTAACGCAATTATGGAATTCTGCCATGCAACGAAGCAACCAACGAACCAAGTGGTTATGAATAAAGATTACCAATTCAAAGAGCTAGCGACTGTACAGCTGTTGAGTACTACTCATGCTACATGCATTCAACAGAAACAAAAGACACATTCTAGAATAGACCCCTGAGCCACGAGGCTCATGTAATTAGCTCAACCTATTGGCGAGGCGGTGGAGCGGCTTGGTGGAACAGATTGACAGCCTGGTAGAAGTTATAGCTCGTATGAACGCTATTCATGAACAGATAGAGAAAAAAAGGGGACTTATGCAAAGACTAGAAGGATTGTGAACCAAGTCTAATGGTTAGGAAAAAACTCTTATAACTCAACCCGAATTTGAACCTCTTCATCAGTATATATAGCAGGATTTTTCCTACAGTCCAAAATTGTTCAAAGACTTCCCACATATGCAAAAACCCTTGGCTTTAATTTTTGGAACCAATTACCAGTATATTTACTCGACTAATCCTCTCCAGTTTTAAACACAAAATAGGTCAAAGCATTTTTTTGGCGAGAAATCGAGCTTCAGAACATTGTGCCACGGAATTTAAACTTTTTACTCTTTTAGCAAAACAAAAATATACTAGTGACCATGAAGATTGATTGACGGTGAACGAAAAGTGAAATACCGAGCTTACTTCAGTTTTTGGGAATCGGTAAGCTCCGAGGACTAGGCTGGCAAAGTTTCATAGGTTGACTATGTAGATCTGCATTCGATTATAGATTATAGGAGGATGAAGCTAAAAATGTACTCATCTTAAAAATGGACGATGTTGGCTTAATAACGGGTTTTTAAATAGAGACGCTACAAAAGTAAACAGCAAACGGCCATACTTTTCCCGCTCTTTTGATTTTTCTTTTCAGCAAAGTTTACCATTTCATCACGGAAAGATATACGATCCAACGATTTGAAATTATTAAATTTAACTAACGAAATTCGGAGTCAGTGGCCTCACCTTTAAAAGCGCTACGTCCAATTTATGGTCGTCTTAACCGTCTTGTCAGATCAACAATTGAGAGTCTAGTGGATAAATTTTGAATCCACAGGCACAGTACAAAATGTTCCTTTGCCAGTGAGACAAAGAAGTGCCCGTAGTGTCAACAATATTGCTGCCGCTAGCGCATCAATTGAGGAAGACCCAAATCTCTGTGACGTCGTTGTGGCGAATTTTGCGAAAAGATCTTGGCCTACATCCTTACAAGATCAAATTGACGTAAGAACTTAAACCGATTGACCAATGATCCTGATTTCCATCATCTTCAGCGACCTTCATTTCTGGCTGAATGGCTTCGTCAATAAGCAAAATATGAGTCACCATTGCATCCCGAAAAAATTACGGTTGGGTGTTGTTTATGGGCCGTCGTCGTTATTGGGCCGTACTTCTTTCGTGATGAACAAACCAGCACGTTACTGTGAATGAAAATCGCTACCGCTCAATGATAAATGAATATTTTAGGGCCGCATAGGATAATAAGGACTTGGGCAATATGTGGTTTCAACAAGACGGCACCATAAGCCACATAGCGAATGTCACAATCGATTTATTGAAAACCACCTTTGGTGAACGTTTTATATCACGAAATGGCCTAGTGAATTGTCCGCCTCGGTCGTGCGATTTGACGCCGTTAGACTACTTCCTGTGGGCTTGAAAGCCGTCGAAATTTGGGTTCAGCTTCTGGACTTCTGCAAGCGTACCTGTGGTGGCCATGAAAAAGAAATCGATTTCCATACATAATGACATCGAATGTACTTTCACAGAATAAAGAATTTTTTTCAGATCCAAAACTTCTGTAGCGCTCTTGCTGAAAAACCTGTTAGTTTACTCTTAGAAGCGGAGGTCCAACAGTCCTAAAGTGACTGTAAATTGGTTTATGAGATATCGATTACAAATGAAACGAAGTTATAAGGAAGACCTAGGGAAAAGGATATCGTTACCGTTGAAAGTAATATAGATCTTGTATGTTCTGCACAAACAAACAGAACTTAGAAAATGTATCAAAAATCCTGACAGACCACGACCACTTTCTAGACTTTACATATCTTCATATTTGATAGCATTGAAGTAAGCATTATTTAAACGGTAAGCAACTTTACTGATTTTCCCATGGCTTTATCAGTGCGTCGTAACATTTGGGTAGAGCAGTAATCCCGAACTCGCCAGTTACCCAACACATTGACACTGTTAGTAGCAGGCACTTATACATATGCAAATATAAATACATTAATACTTCCTTTATCGTTATTGTTATTGTTATTGCTCACTGTGGCAAGGAATACTATTGTTGTTCAAACTATTTTCGGTTGGCTGCATGGAGTTTGACTCTCTTCTACCTTCTCTATCTCCCTCTTAGACGGCTTAGATACAAATTTAATTTCCACAATTATGCTTTTATGTTTTTGTAAATATTGTTGTTGTTGAAGCTGTGATTTTTGGTGAAATAAGATGGCTTAAATAGATTGAGTGCCAGTAGACAGAGCTTCGTGGAAAGGAATGAGAGAGGCACTGCACTGTCTAACAGTGTAGTTTCAGCTTCGTAAATAGTTTAAGGAATTGTTATTGTTGGCATCTTATTGTTTGTGACAGAAAACGAGAGCTCAGCAAATATGAAGGCTGCAGGAATACTGCCAAATGCTTGAAATTTTGGCTTGTATTGTTGAAAAACGATGTAAGTAACGGTATAAACTCGAATTTATGTTTAATTGCTCAAAAATTGTCACACCACAAAATTTATTTGATAATGTTTTCATCCGTTATAAGGAGAGACAACTTTAAGAGGATTTAATGTTTTTGAACCCTCTAAAATCGAATAGACCTTTAAGTAGATTGACACCATGGTTACTTGGTACTTGCAAAACTGTAAAACTAGGATTAAATTTACTTAAGGAGTTTTGAAAACCGCTTTCAATTTTATTTTATCCCACAAACTCTATAAGATTTCAATACTTCTTCGAACATATTTAATAAACATTTGCACGGAGTCGTTCCGAGGATTTATTAGTTTGAAAAGTTCTTTCTAAAAACATGCATTGAACAAGTTTAAATAACTCCTAAATAAATATCCCACACTTTATAGAAGAAATTATAAAGAAAACCACCTCTCTTTCTTCACAGCAAAATTAGTCGCAGATAGATTCTACATAGCACTAGTTCTGAAAGAGCCTCCAAAGTAGCCGTTGACGCCACAAAATGTAAAAAAAAGGTCCTTAACCTAATGTCAATAAAGGTTTTTGTATTCAATAAATGCAAGCAGAGGTTTTTGGCTTAGATAAATTTAATCAAAGGTTTTTGTCTTCGATAAATGTAAACAAAAGTTGTTGCCTTGGCTAAAGGTAAGCCAGAGGACATTGATGCTATAAAAATAGGACAATGAACCCGTAAAATTTAAACAAAAATGTAAACAAAGTTGCACACGTTGTTTTCCAAGAAATTACTCACTACTTGGAATCTCTTTTTATCGGACCGCTATCAGACTCAAGCCTTTATATGGAAAACTACATTATTTCATAAGATTTCTTAACAAAATTTAGCATATGCTTTTGTCCACAGTAACGCTACTATTTCGGAAAATATTATTCAGATCGGCCTACTATATTATATAGCTGTCATACAAACTGAACGATCGAAATCAAGTCTTTGTATGTTAAACTATTACATTTGATGAGATATCCTCACGAAACTCAGCAAGGATTATTACCTAAGACGATCATGCAATCTCCGAAGAAATTGTTCAGATCGGACCACTATAGCATATAGCTGCCATACAAACTGACCGATCAAAACCAAGAAAAAGACATATTTATACCCCTCTATGCTATAAGAATTTTCCCTATGAAGGGTATTAGAGCTTCGCTTCAGTTGAGATTAACGTATTTCCTCTTTTTTCACTTTTTTTAACTAAATAATAAATATTTTTGCAACACTGAAACCCTGCAACACTAGCAACTATTAGTGTACCAGTCATTTGCCGCAATTAGAAGCATAACGAACCACGCGTGACCACAAAACTAAAGGAAATAAGTTAAAAAACGGAACCAGCAGATTCTATAAAGATAGTGATGTGAATTACGTAAGTCTTTTAAATAAAAGCGAGTACAAATTTTGCATATTCAGAGCGGCACTAGCATATGTCACGTGTATATATACGATTTGTGCATGCAAACCGAGGATTAACTGCTCATGCCACATACACACACACACATATGTGTGTAGATATTCATAAAATATGCGAGCCAGGCCACTTATGCTTTATGTGTTATTCATTTTTCACATTAAATAACCGAAAATATAAAATGAAATATGTGACTCGTTCCACAAAAATAGCGTAACGCACACACACACACAAATAAATACACATGAGCATGGATTTTTAAGAGTTTTTTATTTCAACTTTTCATTTCTGATTTTTCACCAGCAAAAATAAAGATTTTCTGCACGCTTTTGCCCTCTCGCTCACCATCTTCCCTCTTCTTTTTTCTCCTTGACTCTCTCTCTCTCTTGCCCCCTCTTTTTCTCTTTACCCGTTTTGACAATTCCATTTGCTGTTCGGGCATTCGCTATGATTTATGTGCCATTCTGTTGAGGTCAAAAATTTCATGCGACACAGCGTAAGGCGGCCTTGTAGGCAACAACAACAACACAATAAGTTAACACTTACAGCAAATATGTATATTTGTGCATACGTGCGTATTTTGTTGCATGTCAAAATTAAATAAGAAACATTTGAGTGAAGTGATTGCACAACACACACATTCACTTACACTCAGTTATACCATAAATGTCGAAATTACTTTGTTTTATATATGTTTACACACATATGTACATATGCCTTGGTATGTGCCCAGAGGTCGTAATAGATCATTAATCTTTGACATGCCCAGCCATAAGTTATAAGCCAGAAAACAAGTATTTTAAGACCGACACCCCTTTATGGGTTCTTAGTAGGAACACTACGTTTTCACCTCTTCACACGTGTGTATGTGTTGAGGAAGCTTAAATATATGGATTAATGTCCTGTAAGATCTCGGACCGAATTTTAGGTTAGGCGAAATAGAGCTCGGAAATCGATGTGCCTAGATCAATATTCCTGCCAACCTATTCAATTATTTTGAATTGATATATACTCTACAGAGAAAGGGCGTATGATCCAAATAAAATGACAGCTTGAACTCTCAAAGTCTACAAAATTTAATCTAAAGGAGTCTGCAACTGTTTCTCTCTATTCTCTTCAAGAATAAATGAATTCCGATCGAGAAGGTGGGAAAGTGCTTGATCAGGGAATAGCTGTAGGAAATAAGTTAATAGTATGGACCATGGTTAATGGAATATGAATGCAGTTTAGGTAAATAAGAAATTTATATTAGGAACTGCGGAGAATAAACGAGCCGAATGTGTGGTATTTTCGATTGATGGGCTTTCAAGCTGTGAAATTAAAATCATTGAGACGCAAAGAGGGAAGGAAAGGTTTTCATTCAATTTCCTCGATTAGTAGCTAGCTATTGAAGAAGTAATATTATACAAGGTGAGTTCCAAAGTAAACAGGACTTTTTGAATTTTTATTTTAAAATTGTTAAAACTTTTACCGAAACGTTTCAATTGATGAAACAAGTTTATGGCGATGATTGCCTATCCCGTAGCAGAGTGCACGAGTGGTTTCAACGTTTTCAAAGTGGTCGTGAGGACATAAATGACGATCAACATGTGGGCCAATCAAAATCCGTGATCACCGGAAATTCTATCGAAACTGTGCGTGAATTCATCAAAAATCAGCCGAAATCATTATTGAAATTCATGGAAATGAAATTGAACATCTCCAAAACATCGATTTATCGTATTTTGATTGAACATTTGGGCTTACGAAAGGTGTGTGCACGGTTTGTTCCGTACAAATTGACTGACGACCAAAAATTACTCAGAATCCAACATTCAAAGGACATCATTAAAAAGGACAAAAATCACATTTTAACCATTAATCACTCCCCGTATTCACCTTATATGGCACCGTGCGACTTCTTCCTTTTCGTAAAAATGCATTTGCCCATGAAAGGAAAGCGTTATGCAGACGTAGAGGCCATTCAAAAGACTTGCACCGGCATACTGGCGGCCATACCGGCCAACGAGCTAAAACACTCGTTTGACATACTTTTGGATCGCGCAAAAAGCTGTATTTAAGCAGAAGGATACTATTTTAAATAAATTGATTTTTTTAAAGTCCTGATTTCTTGGGAAAACACCTTGTATTAGTTATGGTGCATGTGAAATTCGTAAGTCCTTTGAAACTCTTATAGGATATGGACGTGGCCAAATGAAAGTCTCGGCCACTTAATTTTCAATATTCCTTCTTTTCTATGAATTTAAGAGACTTTAAGCACAACCAATAAAGCACTGTTACATATAGTATATACATAAACAAGCATAACGGTACATATAAATGTGCAAGCAAATTCCGTCCAGCAAAATATGCCTCTATCCTTGCCACAAAAGCAAGGCGAAATCCAAAATGCCTAGCAAAAAGCACAAACATTCATGCAACTAAACATTTAAGCGAATGTCAAGAAGATGTCGAAAACTTGCCACAAAACGAGAAAATTGCACCGCAGCAATGTGTTGTGTATTTCTAAGGAAAACAATTTTCAAATTGCAAAGTCATTTGCACGTATTTACACGAAGCAATTAAAGTTGTGCAACAGTGCAACGTGCATGAAGCGCGTGAATTCGCAAATACAATTGTTGCTTAAATTTCCACAGATGTATGTGTATTCGCTGGGTGTATGTGCGTGGGTGTGAACATGTGACAGTTGCAACTTAGAAAAAATGTTATTTTTGTTACGTTTGGCAACGTGTCAGGCACAAAGAATGCAAATTACATACCCGCTTACGTACTAGGCGCTTGCGTGTAGTGGTGTTGCGCCCTGAAGCATGCAACAGAGTGCAAGAAAACGAGCCACATAAGGGGAAAAACGT
Organism: Bactrocera neohumeralis; assembly: GCF_024586455.1. Taxonomy (NCBI): domain Eukaryota; kingdom Metazoa; phylum Arthropoda; class Insecta; order Diptera; family Tephritidae; genus Bactrocera; species Bactrocera neohumeralis. The sequence continues at coordinate 4,390,558 of NC_065920.1, read as the reverse complement.
TGCTTGTGCTCAAATATGGCATGCGCCACAAATGCACACACCGGCAGTTGCAATTGCATTTGGTACCTCGTGGCGTTTGGGTAAATACAGGGTGTTGCAATATAACTTGTTTGTTGGAATAGTTGCAATTCAATAAAGAGAGTATAACAGCTTATGATGACTTTCTTGAGCTGGGAGAATACTCAGAGACTGTCTGTGAGTAGAGCGTTCACAATACAGAGAAACCGTGAACCATTTATCAAAGTAAAGTAAAAAGGACCACAGAAGGTCTGTTCTACAAAAAATGAAGGTCAATGTCTAGAACTTCAGCTTATACTATTTTTGTTATTGGTAACGTTGTTGTTGTAGCAGCTGAAAGTATTTTCCAAATAATTTTAAGGAGCTCTGCCAAATTGATAGCCCTTGAAAGGATAAACATCTGTGTTCAATTACATAGACCCGATTGTCAAGAAAACGGTCGCTATGCAGTTCGTCTTCGTTAATGTTTTTGAACTATTCTACCAGCAAAGCCGTCGATTGAAATACAAATTGACGGAAGACAGGATAACACACTTCTGGAATAAACTTCGATAAGTCCTATCCCTTCACTGATGACCAAACAAACAAATCGGCGAAGGCTACTAGATATATTATTTAGACCTCAATGGTATCTAGAAAGCCTTTTTTCAGCTATATCGATATTATGAGTCATTATCAGCCTAAATTCTACAGAGAAGTCACTTTACCGTACATATAATACCCTTTTAGTTACCGCTTTTCCATTTTTCCCCACCCTGTATAACGACAAACGAAAGTAAACGAATTCCCGCGCTTAGGCCTCCAGAGTACGACAATTCGATATGTAGTGCTTGAAAATCAATACGAAGTGATGCCGAAAATGCGCCGAAAATCCGCGAAAATTGTTAACGGTTTTCAATTTAAGAACCCGCTCGTATTGACACTGCCTCCATCGCGTTTACTATCGCTTTTTCGCTCATTCACTACTTCGCCAACGCGCTAACTGACTTAAACGATCTCCAGTGCCGCCGAAGCAGCACTTGCTCACAGCTATCTGATAGGCAATGCAATTGGAGAACGATAGAAGGGTGTCATTGAAATGGAAAACAACGCCAATGTATGCGAAGGGTGTGGTAGCAATTTGGGAGAATGGAGGTGGAAATTTCAAGTATCTTCAAAGTGATGAATTTCCGCATTTTCTGGCCGTCGGTGGTTTTAAAAAGTCGAGGTGTTAGTTCGATTCTAAAAAAATATTTGAGATTCGTAAATTAGAGGATGAACAACCGATCTCTTCTACTCCAACGCCTTTATACTAAAGTATCTCGAAATTATCTACCGTCTTTCTTAAAAGTACCCAATATATCGGTTAGTCGAAAAAGTATTTTCGTATTTTATTTATAGATATCATGTTACTATATGGTATGACACAATGTGATTGGTAGCACCGGAGATACTTATATGAATGCAACGACATCTGTTGACAAAATACGAAAGGACTTTTTCGACTACCCAATATTTATTTACCAAAATGACACTGGATTTTTGTTACCGAAGGTATAATGAGTGTGACTGAGTATTGAAAAGCGTCCTCAGAAGATTTATCTACGCGAGACAGGGAGTTCGATCTCGATATTCCAACATATTAACCTCGAAAACTTGATAACCCCAGGAATTGGTCAAGTGAATCGGCTCACAAGATTTGTCCACTTGTTATGCATACTGTGACTGATCTCTACAGCTCTATACATTTAATATAATCTTATTTGGTCTGCAGTTTAAGTTTCTCGGATTTACCCAAAGACTTTAGGGATAGTCACTGAGAATAATTCTCAACTTGGTAAGTACCAACCTAATCCATTCATGTGAAAGATTCTTCCCAGTCTGACCTGAATTTAAGGCAGTCTGATCTCTGAACGGATATAAAAATCTCTGAACTTTAATATGAAAATACAAAACGAATTCGAAAAAAATTGAATGCTCCCAACTTATTTCCCTAGATCACGCTTAAACCTCTCACCAAATCGCACTTCGAAAGATTTACTGTCGCTAACCAGCATTTTAATGTCTACTTTTCAATTTATTGCACATCTGGCTCAAATCGGGCGCGTTCACAACAACAATACCATACAAGTGGAAAAGGGTTGACACGCCTCAGCTTCTTCGAATAGTTACGCCTTTAGCGTCGTCTTCCACGAAGTGTTTTGCTGCCCGGCTTACTTTGTCTTCAATTCCAACCCAAACTGGCAATATGGTTGCTTGGTATGTACCAATCACGTACAACTCGCATTACCACTTCTTGGCGCTGCCTACTTAGCTTTCCGACTGTTTGCACGCGCCTGCATGGCACAGCTTGGCAAGCACACTTTGGTGCGCAGCTTTTTTGGCGAGGCGCGGGCTCTCCAGCGCCAGCTCTTTTTTACAACTTTTGTACGTTTCTTGTTGCACTCACCTAATTGTTTTCGTTTCTTTGCGCGCTCAATATCATTTCGGCATAGCGAAGGAGCACAAACAAAAAAAACGAAAAGCTTTCAACTGCACTCTGGGTCTCGGGAATAGTTGTGTGCGCGGGTATTTGCTCATGGCACGCCTGGCTTGCCTTTAAAAATGTCTTTGCTGGCTGCTGAGTTTTTTGTGCGGGTTTTAATTCACTTTTTTCTCTCGACATTTTTGCCTCCGCTCACGCGCTTCGTAGTGTCGCACGCGTGTCGCAGCTTAACTTTTTGGCTGCGCTCATTTCGGCCCTTGTTGTAACCTCGTCTATGGCGCCTTGAGTGTCTTAAGTCTTTTTGTCTACGCTGCTTTTTTCGTCAGCACAAGCTATTTGCGTCCGTCCTTTGCGCGCTGCCTTCCACTTTCGTCCGCAGGCTATATATGTAAGTGTGTTGTGTTGTTGTTTTGCTGTGTTTTTGTTGTAGTGTTTTTTCTTGGTTCTTTCTTCAGCGACGGGTGCCCGCTTAGCTGCTGTTATTGCTGTTGTTGTTGTTGGTGCAACTTGTGGGCTTCTTCTGTTTCGGCTTGAATTTCAGTAATGGCTTCTGTTTTGCCGCTGCAGAAGAATTCTCCACATTATTTTCGCGACTTTTCCTCTTTTTTGTGTAATTTTTGTACTTAAATTCGCTTTTAAGCCAAGCACTAGTAGTTCGCTTGTTAATATTTTTCTCATTTTTTGCTCAACACAGCAGCATTAAGTCATACACCATGGAGGGTCTCTTAGCAATGAGCGCGCTCGGCGTGTTAGTGGCCAAAGTGTTAATTTGTTTTTAAGTAAAGTTTTTCTCAATTTTAGTTTGAGGATTACGGAGATTATGAGTTTATCATTAAAGGCAGTATTTAACAGGGTGGGACTTAGTTCAAGCTTTGACCCCGTTTCGTTCGTACTGAAGAAATTGAAGATCCAAGTATAGCATCTATGAACGTATAGGTCGCACTAAAGTTTATACTCCACCTACTCTTACCAACTACAGCTCTCACGCAGCTTGTTAATACATTGCGAACTGAACTTTAAAGGAGCTTCGAAGCTTCCATATTTTAATCTCTTGCTCGCGTCTGCTTTGTCGAAAATTTTGACTGTCCTGTATTCAAAGTTGGAACCCAAATGTAAAATCGTAGAAATATTTCTTGCTGTCAGCGTTTTTGGGTCCGTAATGTAGTCTTTCAGTTATCCACAAGAGATATGGTACAGGTTCTTCCAGTACCAGTAAACCAGAATACACACGAAAATTTGCTTAAAACCTACAGATCACTTCATTTTTAAGAAGATACGAGAAAGAACTTAGAGAAACGGAATAGTAAATATTTGGAGAAACCTATGTTTGAGATCTCACGTAGTACACAAACTGTAGGGAAGATATGAGTACACAGAACTCTCATGAACAGACGTAGATACTTCTAACAAAACCCAAACCACGCAGAGAACAGTTCGGAAGGCCGAAAATATCTTCCGCTTTTAGTAGAAATTAACAAATCTGGAAGTTAATGGATCGTAGAGCTCACTCCTAGGTAAAAAAAAGGTAACAAATTAACAAATCTAGAAATCAATGGATCGTAGAGATCATTTCTAGGTCACATAAGGTGTCAAATGAGATAAAAAATCGAGGTTCCAGTGGATCTCAGAAGAAATCAAGACTGAATTTTACCTCTCTTTCATAAATACCAGGTTCAGCAGATCAAACGCAACAAATCTAAGTAGTTTTATAGCATCAGATAGCTGAAATAATAAGAAAGGATTGCAAAGCTTAACGAAAAGTGCAGTTAAAGCTTTAATCGAAAACGATTTACTGACTTAAATGCTCACGTAAAAATACACAACACATAATATTTAGCTGACGGCCATTACAGCCGATTTTCATGTCTCTCTTAAACGACTATCCTTTGACATTTTTAGCAAAACTAAGTTCCATTCATTTTATTGCTTGTCACTGCGTTCTTAATTCCTTTAGACTTTGGCAGTCGATAATTTTCGTCGCCTTCTTCTGCATTACGCACGTTCTGCTATTCGTTTATTGCGAAATGAGTGAGGAAAAAATGCCTTGACACTTTTTTTGCTCTTCATTATGGTACTTTTGCTCTCTTTTGCTTTAGATAAGCCTTTATTCAGTCATCAATACCTCATTCTTTGCGACACAAATTTTTTCCGAGCGAAGTTGTGTACTTTACAGCGAAATTTCTTCTGCTTTAAGCGCATAGTCGTATTACTTTTCTCTTTTTAATTTATTACACTTCAGTGCCTTTGTTTGGTTTACTTTTTTTGCTTGCCTCTGCCTCTGAAAGTGTTGCGCCTTTCGGTATTTACGTAACACTTTGGCACTTTTTTCATTGATTGGACAATTACGTACATACGGTATATACTGATGCATATTAAGATATCAGCAATTCAATTTCGGGATACCGAATTTTCGGGGTTGAATTTTGGGATTATCAAAAGACATATTTTCGCTTAAATTTCATTAGTACGAGTATACAGATATAGAATATGGTATCCAATTACTCTGGCAAAATATATTTAACTGCTAGATAATCGCACAATTTTAGAAAAAACATATTTAATTATGAGTAGAGTAGGGCTTGGGCCATATAAGACTTAAGCCTATCTCGGTGGACAATCCTTTAATTGAAGCACTAATTTGTAATACTGATAATTAGCTTTAGTAAATACCGATTTTTTATAGTTACATATATATCTTATGAATTCACGATCCCGAGATTTTTGCTTTATAATTTCGAAAAACACGGATCTTAGAACCCGTTTCTTTCAGTTAACCATAGCTTCAGACCGACTTCAATTTAATGCAGTTTTCGGGACAGACGGGTTCATGTAACAGAAATGGACCCGGATATTTTCTACTAAGGTCTGTCAACTCGGCAGCGACGCTCAAAATTATTTGGTAAATGTTTTTTGAGGAATGTTTTTTTGTCAACAACCGATCGTATATTTCGAGATAGTGTTGCCACCTCACTAAAAAAGTAAGGATGGGAAAAAGGTAATGAAATGTAGTCCTGAACCAAGTTTTTAGTAGAATATTATTGAATTTTTAAACGAGATATATTTTGGAACAGAGTTACCACCTAACGAAAAAAGTAAAGATGAGAAAAAGGTTATGAAATATGTGACAATCATGAGGCCCTTAACCAAGTTTTCAGCAAAATATTCAAGATTTTTTAAACGAGCTATACTTGGAGCAGAGTTGCCACCTGTCAAAAAATACATAAAAGTGATAAAAATATTGAACTTCTACTTCTTAAACCATCTCACATCTTATATTTAATGAGATTTATAACAAAAAATATTCAAGAATTTTTAAAATAAATATACATATTTCGAAACAGAGTTGCCACCATCAAAAAATAGAAAGGTGAGAAAAATATTATATTTTCCAAGCCTAAAAACAAATTTTAAAAATTTTAATTGAAACAAATTTGAATATAATATAATAAAGTTGCCACCTTTTAAAAGGGACACAAAGCATATTAAAAACCCCCGCTTTCAACTGAAACCTATTTTAGAAAAGAAAACGTTATCTGTTCTGAAATGCAGATAAGTATGGCAAATAAAATAAATAATAACAAAAAAAGAAGAAATTCAGTAAAATTTACAAATCACGTGGTCGTCATTTCATAATCCCGAAACTGTAGTTCTTAAAAAATGTTGTCAAAATTTAAAAATTATAAATTTGCACGCAAAATAAACCAAAAAATCAGCATTTCACAATAACACATAAAATCCCGAAAGTTGTATTTTACAATCCCGAAATTTCGGGTTATAAAAAGCGAAATTTTCTTAAATTTGTATAACTAAAAATGGCAAACAACTTTTAAGTTCAAAATTTTACGAAAGGTGTAGGCACTTTTACAATCCCGAAATCCCGAAACTGCGGTATACACCAAATTGTATCAATACACTCATATTGTGTGTACCGTGATTTATTTGTTTGCACTACAGACCTAGTTTCGCAAAAAAAACTTTTAACACATAAATTGACACACTTGCGTGCAGCAGCATGCGCGCACACACACACAAATACCGTATAACGGCACACAGCCATACCAAAGCATGCGAAAATGCTTAACTGTAATATATTTATATTTACAGACGCGATTTCGTGCTGCCCATATTTGTCGCACTAATTTAAGTATTTTATTTATTTATGGCGTTGCCACTGCCGTTATAGTGCTGGTTGTTATTTATACACAGTTATATTTTATTTTACTCCACTTAATGCCCTTCTTTTATTATTATTTACTTAAAATTTTTTTCTGCGGTGAGATTTCCATTTGCTATGCAAGTGTGTGTGTGTGTGTGTATGAGTGTTTGGCCATATTTTATGCTTTCCTTTAACACATTTATTTATTTATTATTTAATATTTGCTGTTGTTGTTGTTGTTTTTGTATTTCGCTCATACTTCGCTTGTTTGGTGTGATTTTCATTTTTATTAACGTCACTATTTATTGCCGCGTGGCGCGAGCCAATGGAAATTAATTGCGAAATTCCATTTGGTCCGCCGGCGTTGGCAAAGAAAAACAAGAAGCAAACAAAAACAAGGAAATATTTAGACTACGTTTGCACCGAAACTATAATACCCTTCACAACTAAAAAGTGTTTCTATGCAAAAAATAGATCGCGTTCAGTTGGTTTATATGGCAGCTTTATGCTATAGTGTTTAGATCTGAACAATTTCTTCGCAGATTGTATTATTGCCATAGGCAATAACTCTGGCCAAATTTCGTGAGGATATCGCGTCCAATGAAAAAGTTTTCTATACAAGCACTATATTCCGATCGTTCAGTTTGTAAGGCAGCAATATGCTATAGTGCTCCGATATCGGCGGCTCCGACAAATGAGCAGCTGCTTGGGGAGAAACTAACGTGTGCCAAATTTCAGAACAATATCTTAAAACCTGAAGGAGTAGTTCGCGTATATAGAGATAGACAGAAGGGCAGACAGACGGGTATGGCTAAATCGACTCGTCTGACGCCATCTGATCACGCAGATTACTTACATATATACTATATGTTTCAAAGGGTCTCCAACGTTTTCTTCTGCCTGTTACAAACCATACTGGCAATCTAAATATACCCTCCTCAGGGTATAACAAACGGCGAGGCGACCACTCGTAGCAATAGCTCCTCTTCAACCTCAACGCGCGACGCAACAGCAATTTGCTTGGGTCAAGTTCGCCTTCGTATTTGTTGTAGTCTTTTGTGTGTAACGGCGCTTCGACCGCAAGAGTGGTGGCATCGTCGGCGAAGGCGACTTGGCGCGCGTTTTGGTATGACAGCAATCGAGCTGCCGCACACGCGAATGACTTAATTTCAATTATAAAAACGAGCCACGAGCTTCGCACAGTTAGTACGGTTATTTTTTCCTCCATTTGCCCTACAAATTCTTTAATTAGCGTGCGGTGAACGGGGTGGCATAAAAAGATTTGGTGCGCCAGGCGAAAGCGAAGGAAAGTAAATTAGTTAATTTATAGTTTTTTATTGCAAATAAACACATTATGGCAAGGCAAAGCTCAAAGCAGTTCTCTGCAGACTCACTCAATCACTTTTATAATTTACAGGGGTTCAGTTGGTGGAATGCCAATGCCAGTAGACATCTCCTAAATAATGAGGTCACGGTTATCGTAAGCAGTTATATACTGCGGCTGGATTTCAACCTAAGTTATGGAGTCTGAGTTAAGCTAATCACTCTGAAAATTCGGTTTTATAGTTCTACGGAAGCCTCGAAGCCCAACAATTCGGAGCTATATTTGCAGCCTTCAGTTTTTGTCAGATTTGACTATCTTCTTCTTCTTCTATCTTCCTGCTTTCAGACTCAAAGAGTGACACGCCGAAATTGAAAGATAATGTCTTAAATATGAATCTGTTTACTTTGTTGGTGAAACTATATATCAATTTCAGATTTAAGGTTTTCTGATCATTGCAGCATTGTCTAAACGGAATTGAATGTCATTAAAACATTCCAGAAGAAATTTTGAGCAATGGTTCCTTGGCCGGATAATAATCCGGGTTCGTTCCGGTTACTTAGACCGGACTGACTCTTTCAGTGTGGTTACATCTACTCCGATTATAAGGCGATGATATTACTCTTGAGGTCACTGGTCGTATGTATCGACTCCATATCGCTGAAATCGTGTTACTTCACAGTGAAATTACAGAAAACCGCAAGACTAATAAGTTTCCCAGGTGAGGTGTTTCAATATTTCTGGCCTCGGTGAGAAGACGAAGTGAAGATGACAACAACATTTTGTGGACCTCGCACCGATATCAAAAGATGGAGGGTAGTTTGAAAAATTCTTTGCAACAAAAATTTACGCCGTTTTTTTTTTACTCAAAAGACGTTATTTCAAGGGATTTTCAACCCTTGTGAGAGTTCTCGGCTCTCCATAGCGGCATTCAAGTACGTCAAATGATGAATAGTGCGGATAGCAAACGGCCTTATTGAACTCTTTAACATTGACCATTGCATTGATTGTATGGGTTCGGCTATCCTTTTTCTTTGGAGCAGATCGATCTAGTAATCTGGCCTGTCACAGTCAAATAAGAGTTAAGTTAGACACTTCAGTGCATTATCGATATAACGTCACATAAGTACACGATCTCGTATAATAGACCACCGCTTGAAAGTGCTCCAGATAGCTTAAACAGTAGGCATCTATAAAAACCGAGTGAGCGATATCCTAGATGAAATATTGAGAATGAAGAAGATGTTGGCGGGATGGTTACTCACACTGGACAATAAGCGCAACTGTGAGACCATAACATAACAATATTTCTGGGTCGTTTGCTAACCGATGACGAAACATGAATTCAAAGGTACACACTCTAAGCCACAGAACAGTCGAAACAGTGGACCCTATTTGGCGAACCGGCTCCGAACAAGAACAAGACTGCGTTATCGACCGCAATGGTGATGGCCACCGTTCCGCCGTTTTCTGGAATTTAGAAGAGGCGCACACAGCTCTACTATGCCGAATTATTGGATGGATTTAACGCCGAATTACAGAAAAAGGTGTCATTTGACGAAGAAAAAGAGCGCTTGTACCACCACCACGACAAATTGGTTAAATTAGGCTGCAAACTGCGAACCCATTAATCGCATTCACAGGATTGGAACAGTGCAGTGCGACTTTTTCGTTTTCAAACTAGAAAAAAAAAAATTGGCGGACAGAAATTTGAGCCGAAAGAGGAACTTATCGATGTCATGTAGGCATACTTAGCCACAAAACTCGTTTTTCAGACAGGTTAAAGAAGTTGTAGCTTCTGAGTTTCAAGTCTATTGAGCTAAAAGGAGAGTATGTTGAGACTTAATCGCCAATTTTCCAAAACTTTTTCCTAGGCGAAGCACTTATCCGACATCATCGTACTTCACTGCACGCATTCAGGATTAAAGACGTCCTTAAAGTTTGATAGAATATGTCATTTAACTCGCTTGATTACTTTTTTTAAAGAAGCTTTCGAAAAACTCGAAGGTTTCAAGTCACATTCCTCAATTTCTAGTTAAGCGACTGTTTTAATACACCCAAATTTTGCTACCCAAAAGAACAACTACCACCAAACTTGCATAAATTCTTACAACGACCTTTCAGACACACGCTAAAAAATAAAAATTTAAATCTTCAACTTCGTAGACTCGCAAAAATTTAATATTAACTAGCGCTTAGCGCACTTACTGACACACACGCATACATATGTACATATGCACATACAAATGTTTATATAAGTGTTTAAGCCGCTGAGCACCCATGGCAAGTTAAAAGTTAGCTTGCCAAGTAGACATCCCAAATGTCAATTTCAACTTGACTGACTTTCGTTTTTTGCCAACCAACATGCACATACTACATCCACACACACACGCCCTAGCTCGTCTAGCAGCAAAGAGCAACGCTCATATGAGCACCACCCGCTTATTGCGCTTATAGCAGCAGCAGAAGCAACGCACTTTTGACTCTTCTCTTTTCGACATCTTTCGCTGATCTTGAACCATTTGCGCGCTAACTTTTTTGTTTTTTCTATTTGCGCTTTTTCTATTTTCTGTTGTTGTATTTTTTCTCGCTGCTGCCATGTGAAATGTAAACTGTTCCGCTGTTCTGAACTTTTAGCGATTATGAATCTCTCGGGTATGGCGTCAAGGTAAAGTGTACTAATGCTGGCTCTCACTGCTGCAGTTGTAGGGAACTAATAGCAATAGCAACAACAACGACAATGGTAATAGGAAAATTCACTTTCAAACTTTTATCTGTTCGTAAATAGTTAGTTAGAAGCGTCGAACGGGCGGACTGATGGAAGGACGGACAGGCGGACGGTCGGTGCATGCACTTTGTTTAATTTTTATTTTTCTTATTTGTATTTGCTTTCTGCATATTTGTATGAGTGGGGAAAACAACGAAAGCCCCCATGCATCTGTGCGAAATTGCATTCATTCATTGTGCGCATTTATGTTACGTATACGCCATGCTGAGCGCTGTTGGGTGGCGGTGTAATGAAGAAAATTTGGCTACAGCAAACGCAGCGCAGAGAATATAAAGCTGAGAATGCGATATTCATGTGGGGGCGGAAAATGTATAAAAATTTAATTTTAAAAATTAAAGAATTTTATTTTTAAAAATTGATAAATTAAACTAAAAAAAAAACATTAACTAACTCAAAAAGGAAGAAAAAATAAGCGAAAAAATAATAAATACGTACAAAGAAATGAAAAAATTTTAAAAATTAGACAAGATTGTTGAAAAAAGTAATCAAGAAATTAAAACACATTCAAACCAATTATGAAATTATAAAAATTAAGACTTAACTAAAATATACAAAAAATATTAAAAAATTCATAAAACAAACTTAGATAAAAAACTCTATAAAAAAATAAAAAAAAATTAAAAAAAATTAAAAAAAAAATAAGAAAAATTAAAAAAAATTAGAAAAATAAAAAAAAATATTTAATAAACTTTTAAAAATAACAAATAAGTTAAAAAACATAGTTATAAGATTAATTACAGTATGAAACAAAATAAAATCTGAGAAAAAAGCTTAAAAAAATAAATAAAAAAAGTAATATAAAAAATAATGAAGACTAAAAAAATAATTATGTAGAAATTATAAAAAAAAAATAATTAGATTACTACATATAAAAAAAAAAACAAATAAAAGAAAAATATTAAAATACATTTAAAAATAATTAATAAGTTAAAAATCAAAATTAAAAATGAATTACAATATGAAACAGAATAAAATATGCAAAAAAGCTATACAAACTTAAAAACTAATAGTAAAAAAAATAAAATAAAAAAGTATAAACAATAAAGACTAAAAAGTAATTATGTAGAAATCAAAAAAAAAACATAAAAAATTCCAAAAAAAATTAAAAAAATAATAATTGGATCCCTAAAAACACAAATGTATTTATAAGATAAGATGCTATAAGAAAAAAAAAATAATAAAGTCAGAAAACAATTATGGAAGTAATAAAAAAGAATTTAAAACTAATTCAAAAGCAAGTTATAAAAGATTATGACTTAAAAAAATGGAAAAAAATGACTTAAAAAATTGTAAAAAAGTTTCAAAGTTTAAAAATAAGAGATAAAACATTTAATTCCATAGAAAAATTAAATAAAATATGAAAAATAGGAGAATATTAAAAAAAATTAAAAAAAAAAAAATTTAAAGTATGAGAGATGTATTAAAAAAATTAAAATACAATTAAAATAACTTTAAAATAATGAAAAAACGAATATAAAATTAATTTGTGAATTTTTATTATTATTATTATTATTACCCAAAAAAAATAAAATAAAATTTGCTAAAACCCCTCTGAGTCTTAAAACCATCGCATTAACAGCACACACCCGCTCTCATTATTCAATTTCTTTTCTTAAATGTCTGTGATAACCAAAAGCTTTTATATTTTCATATTTTTTCCATTGTCCTTTTCCGTCTACTTTTAATCCACTCTTAGCGTGTTTAGTTGTTTTAATATTCCGCAGCACAACGTTATTGTATACATACATATATATGTAAATGCTCATATGCGCATTCACAATATGTGTAAGCGATATGCACACACACAAGCGCGCACACAATCTAAGTTATCCTTGAGCTGAATGCATAAGCAAGTTTTGCGTTTGCTCTTTTATGTTTTCTATTTTTTTGTGCTACTTTTTTGTTTTGTTGCACTTGCGTGCTGCTTTTATTATTATTATCAGTATCATTTTTCGAATTGCTTTGTCATTTCTTGCTTGCTTTTGTTTTACATTGCATAAAAGCGATACAAAATCAATAGCGCGAGCACCGAAACGATGTAAGAGGGGTGAGGAAATTAAAGCGCTGCTGGCAAAGTCGAACGGTAAATCAATAGATGCATTTAAAGTGATTCTACACAAAAGAAAATTTAATTATTTGTGTAAACAATGTAACTTTAATTTTTTTTATTTATTTAAGTGTGTTAAACACAACTTAATTTGCTCGCTTTTTGACAGATTTAGCACAATTTAGGCAAAAAGGCGGAGGTAACTGCAAAAATGACGACCTGATTATAAATAGAATGGGAAAGTGTTATACTACTGCACGGCTGTGCTAGTAACAGTTCTTGCGCTGTCGGAAGATCAACTGGCCGAGAGTGGGGCTCACCTTTAAATAGTTGTGGGGCCTTTAGCTAGTCATAGCTGTTTGGAAGATAATGAGGTAGAAACAGATGTGAACTGACAGTTTCAGACATCCCGTAGATGATAGAAGAAAAGCCTAAGCAAATTTGCATTGACCTCAAGATGCTGTGGCGAAATGTAAGGTTTTCTTTTCTCCCTTCAGAAAGTGTTGTATGAAACAGTTCGAGTGCGATCCCTATTGTGAGGATTAGCCAATGAACATAACCCGAACTAAGTTTTCCAAATATAAAAAAAGTTTGAAACAAAATAGCTTTATGCGAAAATGGGAGAATTCAGACTACAGCCACAGCAAACAGTTCAAGCTTCTAGGTACCGAATATATGGACCTCAGTGCCTTTAGTTGACTTCTTACCGAAAATATCGATCAAAATGTGAGATATATAACTGAAATTTGAAGAAAATCTTTTCCTGATGATAATATAATGTAAATATCAAAAATGGGCTGAATCCGGTCAATACTTCCTTTATCCCCTATATGCCTAATATAGAGATTTTCAAACTTCCGGGTGGCTTTATGCCGCATATATCGCCAAATATGTGAATTAGCTCAATAAAAATGAGAGAGTGAGTTTTACTAATAACAAAGTATCTTTGGACCTAAAATGGATAAAAGCTTAACCTAGACCTTATAAAACTAAAATTAGAATTTTCGAACATACAACAAACTTTACTCGACACAGATCGGTGGTGATATGTGAGATACCTTATTGGAACTAGGGAGAATTATATTATTATTTATCATGTTAATAATATATAAAATAGATAAAATTGGGTCGATACTACCGCTAACAAACATATTTTAATATAAAATTCCAGCATATGAAGGAACTTCTCCGACTTTGATCCTTGATCCTTGCAAGTTGCAAGAGTATAAAATGTTCGGAATTTAACCCTTTCCTACCTATTTTTTTTTTTTGTTTTTGTAATTTAATATTGAAACAAAATTATGGAATTGCAGTAGTTCCATGAAACGCTACAATTCCATCAAAATTCCAAATAAAATTAAATAAATGTCCAATGAGAGAAAAACCGTAAGAAATTCTACAAGGAATTGGAAAAATGGAATGTCGGCAATGTTTGTATGACATGTGTGCTATATGCATGTGTTTGTGAGTGTACGTGTGTGTTCATTTACTTACATTTAGTGCCATTGGCTATTATCCCTCGGTAAGTACGAACAATGTTGCGGCAATAATGCACTGCCAAAGTACTTTTGCACACAAATGCAGGCAATTGGTACATGCACACATACATATGTATATCCAGACGCCGCATGATTTTACATGCATTGACTGACTCGCCATAGGATGTGTGAGCAAATTTGTTGTTCCTATTGAAACGCTTAAAAATAAATGCCTTTGTGTTAGTGCATAATAAAGACTACAAAAAAACCTGCTAAGGGGATTGCACTAAAAGTAGTGCTAGTGCTCTTGAGGCAGACACCTCTCTTCCTGCCAGACAGCCAGCGTTCAGTCTCTACACTCCGCTGCTCTTGGTGGCATAACAGGAGCGTGTCCGGTCTGAATACAAGTCAAACAGCAGCTTTAGCTTTTACGATAATCTGCCTGTTTGCGTCAAGGTATTATACTAAACAATCACACACACACACACAAATGCATACAAATACGGAGTTGCACTGGACAGACAATAGAATTGTGTAAGTGTATTTTGTGTACAAGTGTACTCAAGCTCTTACAAGTGAATAAGCATACCGTCAAATCCAAACAGACATTACTTATTGTTGCACTCAAAGCGGCGGCTAAGTAGACGGGTAAGTCGTGGAAAGCGAAGTACCAACTGATGGACAGCGAGCGCTGGTAGACTTAATCTGGTATAAAGCATGAAAAAATGTTAACTTCAGCAGCAGTGGTGCACGTTTCTCTTGAAAAAAGGACTGAAACAAATCTCATTTAGTGCGGTCAGTTTGAATGGCAGCTATATGCTATAGAAAATTTTGAGAAAAAAGTTGAATAATACGGATATTGTAACTTTGCCTTAGACAATAATCTTCCATACAAGAACTTGTGATCGATCAACAGCAGATATGTCTCACAGTTGTATGATAACGGCGGTTAAAATAAATTGAGCAAAATTTCGGAGCTGTTACGACGTCAAGACAAAATATGTCCTGTCATCAAACAAACAGTCGTCGCACTCTCGACTTGGCTCCCACGTTACTGTTGACGGCCATAACTTCGAAGTTGTAGATAATTTCGTCCATCTTGGAACCATCATTAACACCAACACAACATCAGCCTCGAAATCCAACGCAGAATAACTCTTGCCAACAGGTGCTACTTTGGACTGAGTAGACAATTGAGAAAAAAGAAGTCCTCTCTCCACGAATAAAGACTAAACGCTATAAGTCACTCCATATCCCCGTCTTGCAACATGGTGCAGAGGTATGGTCGGGGACAACAACTGATTAGTCGGCGTTAAGACTTTTCGTGAGAAATGTTCTGCAGAGGATTTATGATCCTTTATGTGTTGGCAGCGGCGAATACCCCAGTCGAGGAAACGATGAGCTGTATGAGTTGTACGAAGACATTGACATAAGAGACGCTGGCCCATCTAATTCAATTTCAGTTAAAATTTTCCTACCGGGTATATTCAACTCGCGTATATATAGTGCATCTACGACTGTGATTTTATTTGCTGAGGAATAATTGTAACTCTGTGTATTGGCGTTAGTACACTAAATATTTGTTGGTCTATCGCCTAATGGCAGCTTTCATCGTATTTGTCATGTTTTGTTTTCAAATGATTACTGTACTTAGTGTAGTGTATTGCTCAATGTAAGCGTTTAAGCGTAATGAAGGACTAAACTGCAAATGAGGTGAAGACTTCTAGTGCAGTTAAGACCTATGCTTGAACAAAGTGATCATCAATTGCAATCTCTGTTTTATCCCTGACCACCAGCGTTACGAGCCTCTCTTCGAAAAGAGTACTCAAGGTATATCTAGTTTTTTCGGAAAATTGAATGTATGTATATATGTCACTCCCAACAGAACTATTTCAACAAAAGATGTGGAACCAATAAATCGAATGAATTTTTGTTTTGAAAAACAAAGAGTTTAAAACGAAACCCAATATTAACTAGTCTATTTAATTAAAGAGGCTTGTATTCCGAAAAGATTTACAATTTGTTGTCGTAGTAAAGTGGAATGTGCTAAGGTCATAACTAGTCGGCATGGCATGGACCATCTGCCGTCTCGCCAACGGATCATCGTGAAACCGCCCTCAATGCTTCAAATATATTCTACAACTCCTTCAGATTATGCCACTTTAAACAGACGTGTTCGACAAGAGTATCTTATTTATACATACAGATGAAAAGCAGCTTCTTCTCTCTGATCTTGGTAGTGTCTTTAATATTTTGTTGAGCTAATGCTTTGGTCCTTTATTCTATAATTGAAAACCAATAGAATGCTCAACTTTAAAACGGATTTTTTCAATCGAAGTTGCCATCAAAGGTTTAGGCTTCAAAATACAATATGTAACATATTAGAGATCTTCAGGTGTTCGTTACATATTAGAAAGTAAAAGTTGAAGTTGTTGTTGAGATACAAAGCCGAAGAAATTGACTAAAATACTTAAGTCCAGTAATCACTCTACGTAACTAAGCATGAGTGCATAATGGAGCTATGAATCCAAAATCTCCACAAGAAGTATTTGATGCTTGTGTATGAATAGTATTGTCAACTTTAAACATAGTACTTGGCTGGGGCTCCTTTCTATTTTTATTACTTCTGCCCTGTCTACACTAAATTCCCACACTCTGTCAGCTAAAGCTATGAAAAGAAAAAAAAAATACTTCGGAAATCAAGATCATCTGCTAATTTCACAAATGTACTAATTAATTAAAATCTGCATAAAGATTTCAGTGAAAGCTACGCTGCAACTATTTATCTATGGAGCCAATTTCTGCAGAAACACTCGAGCACAGCGAAAAAACTCGACTAAACTCCGTTGAAGTCTACTCAATTTGCCAACATATACATATGCATTTCAGTGCTCAGCATAGCATTGAAGAGCTTAGAAAACTTTTTCTGCTTTCTTGAATCTTGAATTTGTTGTAACGATGTGCTTAGACGTGCATTGCATTATTGCCGTGGTGAGAATGGCTGGTAGCCAGTCAGATGCGAATAGTTCCGGTGCTTGTTAGTCAAGTTTTTTGGCAGCGCATCACAAGCTCTTTTGCCTTCTTAGCTTCATTTGTATGGCTTCTTATTTAAAATTCACATATGCAAGCAGACAGTGGGTAGTTGGCTGAAATGGTGGTTGTAGAGTGAGGATAAAGTTCGACTTGCTTTCTTTAATCATAACTGTTAGTCTGATTGAGAAGATACTAGGATTACTTACAAAAAGGCACTTAGAATAATAGTTAATACATCTTACTTCTGGCGAAGACATGAAAGTCTGCAATGAATTGAAGTACTGACGATCGCTTTTCTAATATCGAAAAAATAGGACAGAGAGACTTTAGCGATACATTGGAAGATACGAGCTCACTGGACCAACATTAAGAACGAAATGAGTGAAATTTAACATATATATCTAAATGCTTTCATAATGGATTAATGTTATATGGACCACGAACTATCTCAACGCAGTCGAAACCTCAGCGTGATTCTTATACGTAATCACAAAGTACCAAAGGCCAACTTTGGATTCTGAAACGGTTAAGTAATCGAGGACTGTGCTTCACCAAAATTTCTTTCTCAAATAAGAAAACAAAAACACTGTGATAACTTATCGATTATCTTGCGATACTATTGTAAACCACTGATCTACGTGGATCGTGGGACAGCAGTCCTTCATTGGAGAGTTATTTCTCGATTGAACACATACTATATAGACAATTATTCAGTGGAATATATATATTTGATAGAAAATTTGGAGGGGAAACATGCTACTTCGAAAACGAGATATAACTCAAGTGATCCTTTTACAAAATGAGGATCTTAAATATGATTGATGTACAAAAGCTCTAAGTTTTAATCTGGGTCCAATCCGCTTATAGAGCCGATTGTAGGGTTTGTAGGGAAAGTAATAGAACTGAGTCGATTTAAAAAAAATTAGTGAACCGATCGTTATAATTCTTTAGACATTTTCAAAATAGACTCTCTCTGCGTCGATGCAACGCTGCCAGCGCGATTTCCAAGCATTGAAGGCGTCACAGAAGACATTCTCCGGAATAGCCTTCAGAGCTGAGGTGCATGCCGCTTGGATCCCCTCTGTCGTCTCAAAATGCTTGCCTTTCATCGGCTGTTTAGGCAAGGAAACAAAAAAAGTCTGGGAAGCCACATCTGGGCAGTAGAGCGCTAGCGGAAGCTTTGGCATGCCGGCCTTGGTTAGGTAGCTGTACACAAGAAAGACGGTGTGAGCCGCTGTCATAGTGCGACTTCCAATCGGCTGCGATGTCTTGTCGGACCCGACTGAGCCTTCATTTGAGTCTCTTGAGGACTTCCACGAAAAACTGGAGGAACAAGAGAAACAACTTCATCGTGGACGATACCTTTGATGTCAAAAGACAATGAGCATTGTTTTCACTTTGAATTTGCTCATCGATCAGCGATCTCTTCGCGGCCCTGCAAAAAGGTCTGGTGCCACCGAAACACACCACTTCTTGCTAAAGCAAAATCTGGGTAAGCCTGCTTGATCATATCAAAAGTCTCTGTCGCAGATTTACCGAGTTTCACACAGAATTTAATCGTGTACGTGGACCACTCACAGAAACACGTCGCGCGAAAATGTTTGTCCTGACTCTCCAGGTACGCCCTTTACCGAATCGAGACCGTGCACGTACGCTCCAAAATACAGTCACGCCGGAAGAAAATCAGTACTTTCCGGACAAACCCTGTACATCTTAGAGGTATGCCTAATGTGATATAAATCTGGTATCAGCCCGGTCGTGGAACGGACTTTCGTGGTAACATCTTAGATCTTAAGCAAGTTCAACCTACGTAAGACATATATAATGTACTGGGACAGGCTAAGATTTTAGATAAGATTTATCTTAAAAGCTGCGATTTCTTATTGTAGTAGACGGAACTCTCTTTTATATCCACTCAGGATCTATACCCCCAAAACCGACACTTATTTTAACCAGGATATATTTCATTTGGGCTGACGTTCAGTTTGAAAATAAATATTTTTGCTATCTGACACAGCGTAACGGTATTTTTTCTTGCTTTTCACGATTTTTTTTTTTAGAACTAGACTCCAAATAAATAAGACCATTACGAGTATAACTAAAAAGTATTCTAATACAGAGTTATAAAACCACTTATTTTCAGAGAATTTGAAGAGCCGACACTCAACACTCGATGCTAATATCGCGCTATAAATAGAACACCAATCATTATCCAGCAAATTGATGCCTTCTCCTGGTGGCAAGCTCTCTACCACACCCACGGCATTCACTTAGCGCCACTTACGCAGCTTTTATCTAAAAATTTTCAACTTTTCAATAGTAACATTATTAATTGAAATATTCCACAATTTATGAACAAGTAAACTTGAAGAGGATGAAACTGGTACAAGTACAAACTTGCTTGTTATAGTCCACACGCCACACCCTGGCAAAGTAGCAATTTGAAATGTATGAAAATCTGCAAAAATCTTCAGATAAACTCCAACTGAGTAGCTTAAACTGAGATAAAAGTGCGGACTTTACGAACGAGAAGTGCACTTAAGGAATTTTTATATAAGGGAAATATCAAAATTCGGAATAACTGCATATTTATGCGCTACACTCGCTTCGCCAGCCATTTAGCTGGACAACAACAAAGCAGAAGAAATAGCAAAGATAATATGCACATACTTTGCCGCTGGAAAAGTTGCCAGCTTTAAACAACAAAAAACAACAAGAGGGGAATGAAGTAGTTCAGCAAAGTAAGCACGTATGCGTGTATGTGTGAGTGTGCGCTTGTGTTTTGTAAGTACAGACATAAGTACGCCCTTAAGCTGCTTGGGAGAGCGACTTGGTAGCCTTGCAGCTGAATAAGAAATGAAAATGAAGAATGCGAGAGTGAGCTTAAAATTTTCAAATTACTTAACGTGAAATGTGGATGCGTGTGTGTGTTTGTGCAACGCATAAATGCTGCATTATAAAGCAAATTTCTTAATTTAGAGTAACAATGCGGTAAACAAGTCAACTTAGGTGCACACGCACACTACGAAACATACCTCGAGATATACATATATATATATATATCTAAATTAATAATTCACTTATGCGCACATAGTGGCAACTGTAACGCAGCAACACGCTTAAGAGCGAGCTACAAGCTGGTTATTGCAGTGGTTTTTGTTGTTGTGCCGTCTGCTATTTGCCTTGGCGCCATTGTTAGTCGTTTGGTTAGTTTGTTCGGCTCGGTTGGTTGAATTGTGGCTTTGCTGCCACAAGCTGCCAGCTGCCAGCTGCTCAAGCTGCTACAGCTGGTTTTGGTTTTAATGAGATCGCAGTTGAAATATTAAAATTACCTTAAAGCAATAAATGCTGTCGGAGTTAGTATTGGTGGGGGCGGTTGTGTTGGTGCTGTGGTGCTGCGGTGTGCGGCGCTGCGCGTTAAAGAGAAATGTATGCCTGCGAGTGTTCGGTGTGTCGGTATTGGTGTGGCATGCTGCGCCACAAGTTTCAAGTAATCAGCCTGGCGGCGAGTCAATCAAATTATATAAGTCGCTGACAAACCCTCTTTACATAAGCAGCATGTACATACATATATACGCTTACGTAAATATATGCATATGTATGTACATATGTATGTGCGTCACAGCGCTTATGTTGCGGCTTATAAATCTAAGTGTATATTCATAGTATTTACTTAAGTAAGCCATTACGAATAAATAATTTATGGCAAACATTTTATAATAAAGTAAAAAAAAACATGCTGATGAAAAATTCAATGAGTCCATGATTAACTAGTCGGTAACTAGTTGTAAATAATAAAGCAGTTTTTGAGAATAAGTTTTATGAAAAACAGTTTGCAATAATGCAGAATTGAACATTTATGAAAAAGCCAACTGGTCCATAAGTAAGTGGTTGTTAACTAGTTCTGAATAAGTAAGTAATTTCTTGTTATAAATTACGGTAAGCATTTTACAATAATGTAGAATTGAGTACGCATGAAAAAAGCAACTGGTCCATAAGTAAGTAGTTAGTAACTAGTTGTCAATAAGTAATTTCTTCTCATAATTTACGGTAAACATTTAATAACCATGCTATTCTAGTAATGAAAAAACTAACTAGTTCATAATTAAGTAGTCGACAAATAGTAGATAACTAATCGTAAATATATATGATTGAGAGAAAAAAGAGAAAATGGACCATAATGAACTAGTTAGTAATTGGTTGGTAACTAGTTGTAAATAAACTAATCTAGTTTACTTTTGCACTTTCAAGTGTTGGTATACTTAAATCTGTTAATCTTTGCACAATTTCACACAAATATACAAAATTTGAACAGTTCGCAGTTTAAAATAGGATCCCAAGAAACCCTATTCGCCGAATATAAGCACTGGTTAAGGAGGCAGAACGGAGTCCAAACGATCGAATCGACCATCCCTATTGATGTCTACGATTTCTCTTCGAGCTTAAATGCATTTGGAGATAAATGAGGGTAATCGAGGCTCGTAAAACCTGGAGCTGCAACACAATACCTTTAGGACATCTCTACCCCTAAGTTGAGCGTTAAGGATATAATATGACAAACTATGTTGGAAGTATTTAGGAACCAGATTAAACTCAACAACTGCATGTTTAGGCCAAAAAACAACCGGTTTCTATAAAGGTCGCAAATTCACAGCATTAAAAAGTAAGGTCGTCATATCGAATATCGAAAACTCATTGAACTTTATCAACATTATTACGCAAATATCCATTTTCTGCTTCAAATCTCATTAGCAATTTTGTCACAGCTGCGAAGCGAAAGGCTTCCCGTCACTCAACAGATTTAAATGACTTTCCTGCTGGGAACACATTTGTAGCGTTCAGTCACAACGCGTACTTAACAAAAACTCCAAATTAACTGAACTCAAGAAAATTCCATCACATTTTTTCTTGCGTCCCTAGTACACATACATATATTTCCTTAGGCATGCGGTACTCCATTGGCGCTGGACTTAAGTTGTAAGCCGGAGGCTCGAACTTGTCGTTCAGTTGATTCAATATACCGAAAAGATTGGTGGATAGCTGCTACTTATAAAAACGGCCACAAAAAAATATATATATATATATATATGTGTGTGTGTGTGAAAGTCACTTTCATGCAAATTAATAAAGTTTTAGTAATGCGCAGAAGAAGAAGAGGCAGAGCAAAGGCGCACAACGCAACTTAAGGGAGCAGAGAAGCAATATACAAAAGATTTGGTATAATTGCAACACACAACACACGCATTCAGCAGTAAAGTATGTACAACGGTAAATCAAATAAAGTGCGCTCAAACTGTTGTCATGACAAGTAAGAAGAAGAAAATGAGGAAGACCGAGAAGAAACAAGGAAGAAACAGTAGCAGAAGACCTGTAGGCGCGCACAGCGGCAACAAATGAATTATCGCCTACAAAGGTGGACACCAACGAAGCAGCTAGGAGGGGGGTGATGGTGTGACTGGCTGTAATTTAGCGAGAAAGTAGCGAAGCGTATAAAGTGCGTGGTTGGCGACTCGTGCCTCGCTTTCAATAAATCAATCTCGAACAATTGGCCCAAAACCTGCCTAAGCAACTATGTTGTGTACCTTTTGGCATGTATATGTATGTGTGAATGGGTGTGTGTGTTTGGGCATAGCAACAGTCAGCCAATAATTAATTGAGCCAATACTCGCCACAAAGATGAAACCTTGCTCATGTATGTATGACTTACTAACGAAGCTTTGTGCAGCGCTTCGGTGTGTTCAATTAGTAAAGTTCAACGTCTTAATTGTGTCAAATTTGATTGCAAAAGCTGCTGGTTCAACGTGAATACTTAAATTCTGAATAACAAATTGTTGCGCTTAAAGAAAAGGTATGCAGAGAGAATTGGATAGGAGACAAACACTACTAAGAAAGGTCTTAAAGAGTACGTTTCTCTGGGCCCATGGAAATTACACAACGTCTCAACTCCATTGGCCTAAACTTGGTTGGTTACGGGTTTAAAAGTCTATGGTATCATACTTTTTATAATTTCTGCCTAGTCTAGATGACTAATAATCAAAGGTCTGCCTCCTTCGGGCACAAAAATCTATATGCTAGCGCTTATTCTCTCCTATTTGCTTCTCATCACACATACTGTGTGAGGAATGGAGTGACCAACCAGTTTATGGCCGATCCAGTTATGAAAGGCTCGTAGCTCCGGCCTCGGCGTATCGCCACACTTTATTAAATTGGAGAATTTTATTAGAAAAACTTTCAAATGATGAAAAAGGTATCGAACTCAGATCCTACCATTAAGTTAAAGTCATTTATATCTCTGACCAGCATACCACATTGGTCGACATAAGAAAACTTCAAATTAGTCATCTCTCGACGAACAAAAATCAAACTCTATAAGTCACTCAGTATTCCCGTTATGCTATATGGTGCAGAGACATGGAGGATGACAACATCTGATGAGTCGGTTCGCGAATACCGCATTCGATGGAACGGTGAGCTGTATGAGATATATGACGACATTGACATAGTTCAGCGAATTAAAAGACAGCGACTACGCTGGCTAGGTCATGTCGTCCGAATGGACGAAAACACTTCAACTCTAAAAGTATTCGACGCAGTACCCGACGGGGGAAGCAGAGGAAGAGGAAGACATCCACACGGTTGGAAAGACCAGGTGGAGAAGGACCTGGCTTCGCTTGGAATCTCTAATTGGCGCCAAACACCGAAAAGGAAGAACGACTGGATTTACATTTTGAATGACTTCTTCGAAAATATGAACAGGAATAGACAGAATGGACAGGAATTCGACATAACAGAGAACTCTGAGAAAGCTTCGTCCAATTTCGTTTCGCTTTTTTGGTGGGTAACCTTGAAACTTAACAGTAATTCGCTTGTAATAGGGTCCCAACCTCGGTAGATTGTTCCCTATATCTAAAAAAAAATAAACTCAATATTCCCGGTACAGTCGCAAGCATACGAGTAAAAACCGTGGAACTTTCTCAAGTCACTATCAGTCTGAAGTGCTGCTGACCGACTTGTAATAAATTCGGTTGTCCTTTCAGTGGACTCAGCCGTATCTATATTCGAGAGCTTTGGGAAATTGACATCACTAACTGCAGCAGTTCTTCTAAGTTCTTACAGGTACTCTCCAGAAAGACTTAAGTGACGTTTATATTCGAGAATTTCCTCAAAAGATTGGCATTTCCACGAGCTTCTAATAAGAAGTCAGGAAGTTTCTCAGAAAAATTTTCATAGATATTTGCTTCGGAGTCGCGGTTGAATGTAGTAATTTTAAATTGTAACTAAATTTCACTCATTTCAACCGCAACTTCCGCATTTATTTAAATTTCCCCAACTAATTACTTTTCCGATATTTCCATGCCGATGCGCAAGCTGCGCCGTACCAAAGTTGGCCCTAACTACAGGTTCCCATACCAGCAAGTCAATTAATTCATTTGTATTTGTGGTTTATTCGTAATATTATTCTTTTCTTTTGTGGTTAGTCCTTTCTTTTTTTGGGGCTAATTTTTGCATTTTAATGTGTACAATTGTGGTTACAGGCGCAGGATGTCGCCCGGCGACCCACACGCTCCTTCATACATTTTTCGATTTTCGCCAGCGAGAATGAATGCTGACAGCGAGAAGTCACCGACAATGGCAGACCAGGACAATAAAGTTGTAAACTGTGAATTGTATGGACAAAAATATATATATACATATAAAGGCCGCTATGTGTGTGACAGCCTGTCCGTGTGTGAGACAGGACATTAAAGTCAACGAAGAAAATCATGCAATAAATGGCTGAAGAAGAAGAAGCTGTCCGCGGGGCGAACTTTCGGCATGACGTACATCTCCCTCCCACTCTCTCACACACACACACACGCCCACAAACAAAAGTTGCACGAATATTTTACAAATGTGTGTGTGTCGGCTGGGTTCGTGCAGCATCCTTTTGATTGCGGAAGAAGTTGGCTGGCTGCATGACTTGTGAACGCTTTGCCGCCATTGTTAAGTTCGCTGATTATTACCGTTGCTACCGCCGTTGCCACCGAAGTTGCCGCTGCAGCAGTCGCTGTTTGCTGCGCTTAAGCCAACAACTTTATTATGGTGTACGGCAATTGCACATTGCATGCAACATTAATAACACAAAGGCCACGCATCGTGAAAACGACTGCAGTTGAGCTCTTTATGGCTGCCGTTATAACGTTATTTGTTTGTTGGTAGGGCACGACAGTGCGGCTTATTGGTGGCACCACGAAAATAATACGTGCAGACAAGCCAAGTTCGCACTGCAATTTGGTGGATCCAAAATTAGTTTTTTTTTTAAATTCAGAGATTACTGTTGTTGCTGTAGTTGAGCTTCGCTAAATTGTGTGCAGTTATTCGGTGGTTAAGAGTTGGTCTCGACCTATTAACCGATGACCTAATCTCGAGCAAACAAAAATCAGTGAATACGCAAGCTTGAAGCCTTAAAGAGTAGAGAGTAAAGCCCGATACCTGAAGAACCCATGCAACATCGTGGACCCGTTATGTCTACAGCTGTTAATTTGTCTATTGTCTACTATAGAGATCTCCATGGGTACACCTTGGCAGTTGAAATTTGGTCGGTCTTTAATCGAAATCGGAAAGAAAAGATCGAGCTCTATGGATCTATGATTTGCTGCATCTGGTTCTCAATGACATGACCTTGCACGATATCAAAGAAGTTCGTAAAAACACTACACTACACTTACATAGACGATCTCATAGGAAAAGCTTAAAGAAGCACTCCGTTCAAGTTGGGGCTCGAATTCACATTAATGCAATTCTTATCCAAATTGGAACTTACATTCCTCCAAATAGGTCACTCTGCATAAACTCTCGCGGGATGCCACACAGAAATTTTCAAATAAGCTCTTTTCTTAGTTTTCTAGTTTTTGATATGGAAGAATAGCGCTATATCGATCAAAAGACCTGAGCAAATTATTAATCTGTAAAGGGACGAAAACACTCCAGCTCTGTAAATATTCGAAGCAGTACCCGCTGGGGGGAAGCAGAGTAAGAGGAAGACCTCCATTTTGTTGGAAAGACCAAGTGGAGAAGGGCCTGGTTTCGCTTGGAATCTCCAATTGGCGACACCTAGCGAAAAGAAGAAACTTCTGGCGCGCTGTGACCGCGTAAGCGGTGTCTACGCCAGTAAAGAAGAATAAGGAAGTAACTAATTCCGCTTTCAGTTAATTTGGCTGGCTGAAGAAATGAGAATCGGTTGAGTCAAAAATCAAGTGCTGAGTTGACTTGAACAATAAATATCAGGCGAAGATTCTGGGTCTTCATACATGCGGACCACTTTTACCAAAGGAATAGCTTCAATGGGCACAGAAGCTCTTTAGAACTCGCTAAGATGTGCAGAAGACTGCATTCCCGCATGGGTACCAGAGAATATGTGTACCACTGAGCTCAGAAGCTCATTAGAACTTCCTCAGATATGCAGAAGACTTCAAAAGCTAAGAGCTCGTGAAGCCTTCGCCTTCTATACCATATTAAAGCCTTAAAAAGTTCGGAGACCGTCAAATGTAAGGCATCTACTGCGATGCTTTAATGCATATAGAGACATCGAGCCGACAGCAACTACTTGTGAATGTCTTGTCCTGTCTTACTTTCTCGTTTTGCATTTATCTTCCACAGCAAAAGAATCAACGCAATAATAAACACGTTAAGACTCGTCTTTACAATGTAGCTATGCATTTGTTGCCATTAGATATAGAATAAAAGAAGTTATCTTCCGCATTACTAGACGCACCGCCGCACTATTTATCACTTCAAGTGACCCAATTCCCTAATGCACAATTTGCAACTCGTTGCCTCAGACAATTACACGCTTTCATTCTCTCTTGTAGTGGCGAAATGGAGTGTGCAACGAATTCAACACCATTTGCTGTCAGTCTTCTTCGCTGCCTCTTAAGCATCCTCTTGCACGCTCTTCACTACTTCACCAAACCATTTGTGTATTCCAGCCGTATTCCGCTTGAATTTACTTCCTCAACGTGTCTCTTGGCTTGAGCGCTTTCCGCTTTACGCTTGAATATATAGATACATATATACATATAAATATATATTTTTTTTTGCTTTGTCTTGCATATTTTTCCACTCATTCGTCAAACATTTACTTGTATTCCACTGTTCGCCTTTACAACTTTATTCAACGCACACTCGGTGCTTTGTTACCGCCGTTTTGGACGCCCGCTCGGCCGGCCACTTTCTTTCTTTCGTGGCTTTTGTGGGTCTCGTGGTACTCAGGGCTTTCATGTGGCTACCGCTGTGACTGTTGCTGGTTTTATAGCTGAGTACAAGTCCGACTCCAGTGGCTTCACTCCTTAAACCAACATCCCGCTATTTTTCCACAAATTCTGTACTCTTTCTTGTGGAATTGTTGGGAGCCCATACTCTGCCCATTCTCTTCTCATACTTGGCTCCTCATCCCCCCAACCATCATCATTTGTTGTGCAACATTTCCGCTTGCATTTCCAGCTATTTCCGTTGCTCGTTGCTTTTAATCGCTTTGCCGTGCGCGCGTCGTCGGAAGCAGCTGCAGCAAAGCCAAACAACGGAGTCATTGTCGTCCCAACTGGCAACCGCACACACGCACAAACATACACACGCGGGCCACAAAGTGCTGCGCGGCCTCATGCATTGGTTCAAAGTTTACGGTTCTTTTGTTCGCGCATACCGTCGACCCATCGTCCAACCTTTAGCGACCGATGCGCCAACCTTCGATGCGCGCTAATGGCCTATAGAGGCCGTTGTGGCATGTGTGGCTGCCTGGTTGGCGTGCATTGTTCGACAGCTGCGCCTATTTTATATGGCCCACTATTTAGTCGCGCCCTCTGCCATGCTCATTATAAGCGCGTAACTTCTCTTCACCACCCTCCTAGCTTCCCACACTCTCCTTTTCTTGCGACCTCAACTTTTACTTTTTATTTTGTGAGCCAACTGCAGCTCATAACGGCTTTTGTTTGCATCATTTGCATTCTGTTATTGCATTGTAATTTTTTGTTGTTGCACGCTGCACAGCATTTTTCGCATAATTTCCGGTTAATAAAAACACAGCGCCATCTGCAGTCAGTGTGTGCAACGCCTCCTGCATAGGTCCACGGCGGCGGCAACAGGAGTGGCGGACACACACGCCTTTTTTGTTTTTTTTTCTGTTGCATGTTTTTGTGTCCATAACCAGCTGATGCTTCCGCGATTTCTTTTTGGCGCTTTTTTCCTTTTCCATATTTTCTGCTCTTTCTTTTCCCATTCGTAATTACAAATTGCTGTGACTATAAAATTTTTTCGTTGCGACACCAATTTGCTTAAATTAAAATCGGATTCGTGTGGGTCCGTAGTCAAGCAAATCACATGCGTCCACCCACCCGACCACACAACAATAAAAAATCAATAACTGGTATTATCTCGGTAATTAAATAATTATTTTACGCTTTGCTTCGTTTACGTCCATTTTTATGGCAACGCAGGCGGATAGAGTAAAAATAAGAGTTTTTTTAGAGACTGGAAAAATTAAACTTAATTTTATGTTTCTTTAAATAAATAGGTCATAGGAAAAGGGGGTGCAAAGCAATCTAGAAGTAGTTTGAAGCAGAAATCAAATAGAAACTGAATAAGAAAAGTTAGCGTAGCCACGCCTGATCTATTGTGTTTCAATGAGTAGCTATAGAGCGAGCAACTCATTGAAACGCATCGACATCGACCTTAATCTTAAAGAAACCTCAACCAACTCTTATCAAATAGTTTACATCATGGCTACACCAGACCTTTAATTTAGTCTGCGGACTCGTTGGGTACACACTGCTACTTAAAGCTTAGAATACTCGATACTGATATTATTCTCTGGTTTTGGTTATGTTTGAGAAACAGTTGATGTCGAAGCATGGCAAAGCAGGTCGGTTGTAATTTTTTTCTTATAGTTCAACGACCCAAAAAGCACTAAGTTCTGCCTAATTTCTCGAAATCAATTTCGCCTTGGTTTTAAAGGAAATAATAAAAGCTATATTTTTATAATCAGTCTGAAAAATTTGTTATAATACCAGGTATTTTATATATTCTAAATTTTGAGTTTCCCTACTCGATGACGATGGAGCGGACGTTCCATTGCCCGTCTATAAAGAAGTTCGAATAGCAATAACCCGTCTGAGGAACAGCAAAGCGGCGAGGGCCGATGGATTGCCGACCGAGCTATACAAATACGGTGGCGAACAACTGATAAGGAGCATGCATCAGATGCTTTGTAGAATATGGTCGAACGAAAGCATACCAAACGATTGGGATTTAAGTGTGCTATGCTCAATCCACAAAAAGGGAGACCCCTCAATCTGCGCCAACTAATGTGGCAAAAGCCTCCCCAACATTGGAAATCAACAACTGAGGAAAAGACCCGAGAAAAGTGGATCGACACACACCAGCTCTTCGTCGATTTCAAAGCTGCTTTTAATAGAACGATAGGCGCTGCCTTTATGCCGCGATGTCTGGATCGGGAAGGACCTCCCCGAGCCGTTAGATACCAAATGAGGTTTCAGACAAGGTGATTCTCTTTCGTGCGACTTCTTCAATCTACTACTGGAGAAAATAATTCGAGCTGCAGAGCTGAACAGAGAAGGTACAATCTTCTATAAGAATGCACAGCTGCTAGCGTATGTCGATGATATTGATATCATTGGCCTCAACAACCGCGCCGTTAGTTCTGGTATGTCCAGAATGGATAAGGAAGCGAAGCAAATGGGTCTGGTAGTGAACGAGGGCAGGCGAAATATCTCCTGTCATCAAACAAACAGTCATCGCACTCGCGACTTGACTTCCACGTCACTGTTGACAGTTACAACTTCGAAGTCGTAGATCATTTCGTCTATCTTGGAACCAGCATCAACACCAACAGCAATGTCAGCTTGGAAATCCAACGTAGGATAACTCTTGCCAACAGGTGCTATTACGGACTGAGTAGGCAATTGAGAAGCAAAGTCCTCTCTCGACGAACAAAAACCCAACTCTATAAGTCACTCATAATTCCGTCCTGCTATATGGTGCAGAGGCTTGGACGAAGTTAACAACTGATGAGTCGACGTTGCGAGTTTTCGAAAGAAAAGTTCTGCGAAAGATTTAGAGCTGTACGAGATATACGACGATATTGACATAGTTCAGCGAATCAAGAGACATCGGCTGCGCTAGCTAGGTCATGTTGTCCGAATGGACGAAAACACTCCAGCTCTGAAAGTATTCGACGCAGTACCCGCCGGGGGAAGCAGAGGAAGAGGAAGACCTCTACTCCGTTGGAAGGACCAGGTGGAGAAGGACCTGACTACACATGACTCCTCTACTCACTTTCTTTCCACTTCACTAAATATCACTTAAAATATCAAATGTGGGTGTGGTATCTATCAATTTCGAGTGACTAACTAATCGATTTCAACCATGTTGACTTATTTCTGTTTCTCACCTCAACATCGCCACCTTTACACATTTATTTTGTAAATTTAATAAATTGAAAAAGTCAATGCTTTTAATTAATTTTTCTTACAAACTTCCGAAAGCTACAAAACTGTTAACCAATAAAGTTCAACAAAGTGAAAAAATTGTAAATCGAAGTGCACAAAGCCGAAGATGGTGTCAGAATTAAAAATTGCAATCGCCAGCAACAAAGCGCTAACCGAAACACACCCGTCCATCCGCCATTTTCAATTTCACACTAAACTCTCTTTCACAAAATATGCTCAGCAATATATGGAACAGTATGTCGGTTGGTAGGTTTGTAGGTGTATGCATTATTGGACAAAGTCGAACTTGACTGATTTTTAATTTAGAACATTTTTGGCAATCAACGACCGTAAAAAGCATAGTCAAACCCACAAAAGTTCGAGCGAAAGCAAAAAGTCCGAAACCAAATCACAACGTTTGTGGCAGTCAGTGAATCGTGGTCAGCCAGTCAGTCAGTCAGTCAGCCGGGCATTCAGTGTTAGCATGATAGGTGAGCACAAAAGAGAAAAACAAAAAAAAATGTGCTGGAAAAGAGTTGGTTTGACACAAAACCATATCTACAGCAATAGTAGAAACACAGCGTGGGGTCCACAGATTTTGATGTTGCTTCCTTCTTGTCTGTTTTATGCTTTTGTTGTTATAGGTTTTTTTTTTTTGGTAGTAACAGTTGTTGCTGACGATTTTGTGGTTTAGTCCAAAAGCAATTGAGCCGGACAAACGAGAAAGCAATTTCAGCCATCAAAATAGACGCATATGTGTTCCCCATACAGAGTCATAAAGTAATGGTGGATGTTAGAAAGTTTTCACATCCCAGCACTAAATCACAATGAATCCGTAAGGGAACAATGTTAGCACTTCAAGAGCAAAATAATTTTCGAGCTTTAAAGAGATGCTGGAAGCATAATATATCAGCGACAAAACCGCGACTACATCGTTACTGTAGTCCGCAAAGCTTCGGCATTTCCCGAGCTTTCATGAGTCCACGAACTTGGAGGTAGTGGGAGTTTTGTGCGCGAAGATGGTAAACAAGTCCCTTTTGAATCATTGTAGAAAAGTTATACCAGTTGTGGATATATCTTAAGTTAAATATCGGTTTTAATTTCCGTGTTCCCTGCCTTCGAAAGAAAACCTTTGCAACCTACCTTATCACACCCGTTTTTTTGGAATCACATTTCTGACGATTGACCAAATTTTCCCAACTGCTAAAGAGGTATGCAATTTATTTTCACATTGTGCTCAACATGGTTACACGCACTAAAATCCGCACACGTTTGACTTTTATGCAATTTTTCATGCACAAGGTGAGACCTTACTTACACTCCTTAAAAATGAATGAACAAATACGTAAGGAAGAGCTGAGTACGAACGATATTAAAACTTAAGCGAAAGACGGTGGAAATATTACGAGAAGTCCGCAATACTTTATACGGAAGTTATGGGAAGCTATAGTACCTTTTTTCAATTTTTCCGCGGAAGCAAATGGTGGTCAACTCCGGTTCGACGGTCCGAAAGGTTTTGCGATGTTTGTGGTCGGATTGTCATGAGATGTTCCCCTACGGTTAAACTCTTAATACGGATCTGTACTCGTACTGTCAATAATTGGACCAACTGAAGAAAGAAATGCTCAGAATCTACCAGTTGTAGCCAAAAGCAGATGAATTGTGTTCGGTGAGTTTTTTTGTTCGGAAGCAAATGGCGGTCATCCCCGGTTCGACGGTCCGAAATCGGATTATCAGGGAATAATCTGCTATGAACTGTTTCCGAATGGTCAAATTCTTAATTCGGATCTGTACTGTCAATAATTAGACCATCTGAGGAAAGTAATAGCTCCGAATCGGGTAGTTTTAGCCAATATGAGACGAATTGTGTTCTATGAGAAAAACGCCAGCCCATACACATCGATAGCGACACGCCAGTGGCTCTGAAAGCGTGGTTGACAGGTTCCTATGTATCCATTTTATAGTCTGGACCAGACACGAAGTGATTACTTATACCTTTTCCTTCTATTTTTGCTGGTAAAACTCGACTGAACTAGTTTTTTTCGAATGAGAGTTTCTATAATTATGAATTTGTCGAAACAAAAGGGTGCAGTTTTGAGCTAAATAGGATCAAGACGTCAATTAAACCTTTAATTTAATGCAAAACATTTTTTTTCTTACTAGCCCATACAAACGTATAGCCTAAGTTTTAGGCACGACAAATAACCGTTAGTTGAACAAAGCCAACGTACTCTGTGCCACATGTTTTATGGGTATAAAAGGGAATATGGAAAAAAATCACGAACTAAAACTTTCTGGGTGGCATGTAAATTTGCCGAAAGAAATCAAGCAACGACTTTTTTCCAATTGCCAGCAGCTACAGGCGAGAAAAAAGTTGCAAAGAAGCATAGAAAGTGCAGAACAGCAGACGGAATATAAGAATTTGCGAATAAAGCAGAATCGGAATGTGCGCGAAAACTTTGTCCGTGCGCCATTGTCGTGTGCATACATAAATCAATTGAAAAGTCTTAATGAATTATTTATGAAACAAAACGCTTGCAAAGCACACACTCAATCACACACACATGCACACACACACACTTGCATATACACAAACGAAGACACATATGCTCACCATGTGTGCGGCGAACCACAAATAAACTGCGGAAGATGCCGCAATCAAGTTGGATAATATTTCTCTTGAAAGGAAGCTGCGCACTGCAGAGGAAGGGCAGTGGGCGTTGGTTGAAAAGTTTTTTCTTTGGTTTGGTGTTGCTGGCTAGTAGATGGTGTGAGGTCCTTTGTGGCAATCGGCTTGCGAAACTTTCTCAATACAAATAATAAAAAAAGGTGCGCACTGGCGCTGATGTAAAGCTCTAGAGGTTCATAAAGTGGCAAGGAAGGTGTGACAGTTGGTTAACCAGCGAAGGAAAGGGAGACTAGAGGGGGAGTAAATATATTTTGGCATGAGGAATGCGCGAAGTTCAGAGTCAAGTTCAAGTTGACTTTATTTAAACAAACGGAAACCCAAAAAAAAGGAATAAAAGGGGAAATAAACAAAGGTGTCAAGGCGGTAAATATTGATAAATCCCTTTAAAAGTCTCGATGATTTGAACTTCTTATAGGAGATTAGCCAAAAAATAAAATATAAACGTTTTTGGGGATGGTTAAGATGTGTTGGATATAGTGGAAATACTAGGGCATTACTTCAAATATTTATAAAATCAAACAAGAACTTTGGAACTGAACAAAAAAGGTGATAAAAGAGATGCCATTCAAGCTATGAAGCTATAGGTTTGAATACTATAGATAGAAACATAAGTTGGTATATGTATTTGCATGAATATAAGATTCATTATATCTTAGCCAAACATCGAACATCGGACTCATTATTACAGAATTAAAGAGGTATAGTTACAGACGAACATAAGATCAAATTCAACTGAATATAACGTAGAAATAACACAGAAATTTTCCCAAATACTTCGATTTTCCCTCAGTTATGTCTCAAGCACATTTTAACTTTAATTTTGTACCACGGTTATTAGCTCTTAAACGCCATGCTAAATTATATATTTATAGCCTAAATGTAGGCAATGTGAATCCGAGTCGTACATTTTAGTCTATATTAAGGCGCACTTCTTTTATGAAACTACCCAAAAATGCATATTTCGGCAATAAAATTTTTAGAAGTCGTTATTCAGAAAAATTGCCATAACTAAAAGTAGAGTAAACCAGCTATTTGCACCGAACTGCCAGCCAGCTCAAGTACTTCAATAGCACATTTAGTGTATTTTTGTAAATTAATTGGTATTGAGCATTGGTTTCCCCCAAACCTATGAGCTTTTGCCGCACTAGATTGAAGTCACTACGCTACACGCCGCAACGCGCAGCCAAGTTTTGGCCGCAAATCCCATGCATACCGTAATAAATTATATTGAGTTATGGCTTGGCGCCGCGAAATAAGTGTTTTGGGCGCTGGAAGCGAAACTGTTTTTCGTGAAAGTATTTATATTTAGTAGAACAAATACATAAGGATGAGGAGAGTACATATAAATACACTTTATTAGCTATGCAGGATGCGCCTTATGTGTAAAAACCTTAGTGGTTAACTAAACTCTAATTTGAAGCAAGGATGATGAATTTAGTTTTTTAAATCATTATTAGTTTAGGTTTTATTATCATTTCTTTTTACCTTCAAATAATTGGCATCAGTATATTTTTCAAAACAAGGACACACGCTCGATTGAGGCAATTAGAAAAAAAGAGCCCCGTCGGAAATTGAAGATAAAATAATAAGGAATAGGAAAGGTTAGGAATGGTTTATCTCGAGTTTCGGCGAAACGACAAGTCATATGCAGAAAACTTGTTTGGCAAAGTTGTAGGTAATGAAAGCATCTACAACTTCTGTATATAGACCTTTTTCATATAACCTCAAAATTTATATGAAAGATTTATATAAAAACTTTTATATAAGAAATCACGAAATGTAAACTTAAGTCAACAATATAATATATCTTTCATTATATTTTTAAGAAAAAAAAACAATATCAGTCAAAAGGAGATTTTTTTTTTAAGTCTAGAAGAATATTCGATAATTATGCTGTCGAAAAGTCGACAACTCCATATTATCAGTAATGAAATCAAGATACATACATGTGTTTGTCAGAAATTAACAAAAAAAAAGATATTTTAATTATTAAAAAAATCGATATTTTTTGTTATCGAAAAAATCGATAACACGATAAAATCAGCAACGAAATCAGGATTAAAGTGTTCATTTTAATTTTGGAAAAATAGACGATAGTGTTATTATAAATAAATCATATATTAAAATCAGAAACGAAATGAAGATTAATGCGTTCATTTTAAATTTGGAAAAGTATCGATAAATAAAAAATTAATGTGTTTATTTCGAAAAACGATAACCCTATATTATGAAATAAAAATTTTAGAAAGTTTTATTATAAAAAATCGAAAAATTAATTTTACTATCGAAAAAACGATAACACGATAATAACAGTATCGAAACAAAGGTGAATGTGTTCATTTCAAATTTGAAAGAAAATATTCGAGAGTTTTATTATCGAAAAATCGATTAATTTTACTATCGAAAAAACGATAATACGATGATAACAGTATCGAAATAAAGATTAATGTGTTTGTTTTAAAAGAAAATATTAAAGAGTTTTATTATCGAAAAAAATCTTAATATCGATATTGAAAATAAGAAAATATTGTGTGCTTTGAAATCTGGCAGGTAAACTTTCGCGCAGTTTAAAATCGATCAAATTTTTCCCCTTCATTATTCGTAATTCATAATTTAGTGGGAAAATTAAGCTTCGAGGTAAACTTCTTACAATCTAAAATATGATATGTACATATGTATGAAACACTGAAGCAGTTACATATATGAAGAATGATTTGTGTTAGATAAAATCAATGTACAGTATATATATTTTTGTAAGTAATATATGTATGTGTTGCACTCACCAGTGGCATGTAGCGTCAGCAGACCGACAAGTATTGTGAAAATATTACCAAACAGCGTTGCTGTTGTTGTTGTCGTTGCTCTGCTTCTAACTAATTTTATTTGTGTTGGTTTATCGCGCTTTGTCGATTTTGCTGGTTGAATTGCTTTTTTCGCTTTTCTTGCTGA
This sequence comes from Bactrocera neohumeralis, assembly GCF_024586455.1. Taxonomy (NCBI): domain Eukaryota; kingdom Metazoa; phylum Arthropoda; class Insecta; order Diptera; family Tephritidae; genus Bactrocera; species Bactrocera neohumeralis. The sequence continues at coordinate 4,354,134 of NC_065920.1, read as the reverse complement.
TGCTGCTGCTGCTGTTTTCACCATCACTGTTAATGCGCTTGTCAACGCGATTGTACTTCGACACTTGGATTTACGCACAATGACACACGACACAACATGAGGCTGCTGCGCTGATATATTTTTTTTCGTTTCTACACACACGGATTTTGTTGTTGTTGCTTTCGCATCGTCTTGCTTGGCAGACAGCGCACGAGTAGTTGACATTTTTGTGGCTACAACGGAGACAACCGAACAATGCGCGTTGCAATTGGGTTCACTTTTTGTGGTTGTTATTGCTGTTGCTGGCGCTGATGCAATAACGTTTGTTGCTGCTGCTGCTGTGATCGTATTTATTACGGTAGCTGTTGTTGTTGGACATGTGCTTGCCACACATCCAATTAAATTTCGCCAACTTCGATGTTGCAAGTAGTTTGCTTTGGCAGCTGGTCGCTGTAGTGCCGCAGCAGTTGTTGTTAGTTGAAGGCAGTGTTGTTGTTGCTGTTGTTGTGGCAGCTGCTTATTTCGGAACTCACGTGTGATAAGCTGTTGTTCTAACGGTACACCAGCGGGTTTGCCGCGGCTAAGGGCACGCAGTATTGGTGCGCTGTCAACTTGCAACCTAGTTTGGAGCTCTTGTTGTTGTTGTTGATGCAGGCATACTAACGGTGTTGGCTGTCGTACAGCCGTCGTTGTTGCTAGTTTGTGCACTTTTATCGGGCGCTCACATTTCACCAATTTCGACAACGGCCTTATTACTGTTGTTGTTGTTGCTGTTGCTCTCGCTCTACGCAAGCCCAACAGCGCTTTTGGTGCTGCGCTGCTTTCCAGTGCCATACTGGCAGCCGCTACTGCGCTTGTTATTGTTCTTGCTCGCAGGCAATTACTGTTACGCGCTTGCAACACAGCGCTGTCGTTGTAATCCGCAAGCAACAAGCGCGCCGCCATTGCTGAGCTCCTGCAATTGCTTGTAGCCATGCTACTGATTATGCGTTTTCTTAATTTTCGCTTTTCAATAGCACCGCGTGTAGTTGTTGCATGCATTGCACGTGGTGTTCGTGCCATCCGCGCTTGCTTATTACAACGTTGTATGCCATTGTTGTTGTTGTTCTTGTATGCATTTCTCATTGCTCCGCCTCCCTTTCTGCGTCGCCTACGTCGACGACACGCTTGCCAACGCCGTAAGTGTCGTACTAACGCGGGTTTGGCGCCACCATCAGACATAGCGCCTAAGAGTATGCTATATGTATTCTTTTTAACGCTGCTGGCCCGCAGTTGGTGGCAAGTGGCGCAAGTAAAGTGGGGTTTCCGTGTTGAGCCTTCTTCGGCAGGGTTGTGGTGATTGTTGTTTTCGCTACAACAACACATTTTATCGCTGTTTGGCGTCGCGGGCACCATGGCCGGCCCCGCCTGCAGCAACATTGCACGGATAGTAATTTGAAATGTTCGCTTCTTCACCTTTCGTGGTGCATGTGTTGGATTTTTTTCTGTCCGTCTCACTTTTGGCTCTTGCAGTCGCAACCACCTACATTACACCTCGTAGTTACTTCCACTAATGCTTTGTTTGCCACAATAACACTATTGATATTTAATTTGCTGCCTCTGTTGTGCCATTTTGCTGCACTTGCCACGTCTTTTCTAGCAAATAGTTGCCAGAAGCTTTTTTATTCATTTTTACTTTATTTTTTATTTTTTTTTTTGTTTTTTCTTACTGTTTTCTTTCACGTCCGCACTTTATTTAACTTTTCACCGCCTGCTGCATTGCATTAGAACAACAAATGTTTATCAATTACTAATTTTTATATTCTCCTTCCCTCTCTGGCTTTCACTTTGCTCCACCTTTGCAGCTTTTTGCTGCCGCCGGCTGCTCGTAAACTTCATTATTTGTATTTTATTTACTTTCTAAGTTTAATTTTTTGCAAGTTTTCTTTAATTTCTTTTTTTCTGTATTCCACTGCGTTTCTTTTCCATTACTCTTCCCCTTCGCTTCCCCACACTTCACTTCACACTTGCGTATCGTCAATAATTTACTGACACACACTAGTTTTATTGCATTTATTCATTGTTGTTTTTGTTTTATTTTTAAAGTTTTCTTTTGTTGTTTCCCTTCCATTTACTGTTCTTGCTTCTTTATATCATTACATGCACTTGACTTCGCTTCGCTGCACAGTGCTTTTATTCCATTTATTTGCTTTGTACGGAGGGGTTACGTATACGCCCCGGCGCTTAATGTATTGTATGCAATATGTAGGTGTATGCTGCTTTGTTGTATTTATCAGTTAGTCAGTCAGTGAGCGCTTAACTTTTTGTATGTTTTCTTGCACTTTTTTGTCTTAATATGCTTTTAACAGTGTTGCACGTAAGTAAACGGTCATGGAAGCTTATAAAAGTGTAAACTTTACAGTAACTTTGCTTTTAGAGCATTTTTTATTTTTGTTCTACAAAATATTCAGGTTATTTTGTTTTTGGAATTTTTAGTATTGTTCACACTTTGCTTACTATTTTAATGGAATTTTTTAAAAATATTTTTATTTACAATTCAATAATACATTTTTTTATTATTTTTATATTTATTATATTGAATATTTTTTTGAAATCATATAATATTTTTTTATTAAATCAAATTTTTTAGTTGTTTTTATTTTGATTTTATTTATTTTTTTTTTAATTTTTATTTATTTTTTTTATTTTTATTTAATTTATTATTTTTCACAATTGTTTTTTATATTTTATTTTCCTCATAAATTAATTATGATAATTTTTTATTTTTTATTTTTCGCGTTTATTACTCAACTTTTTTAAAATAGTTTTCCGTTCACTTTGTAACTTTGACATACTTAACTTTTCACACCTCTCATTTTTGTTCTTTTTCTACTTATCTCCTCAATATTTACCTTCGCTCTCCGCTTAAGACGCACTTTCAGCAAATTTGTTGCTTTTACCGTTTTTTAGACGAAAGCACTTCGTGTGTGCGACTTAACGTTAATACGGATTCCCCGCTCCTCCATCTGAAAGTAAAAAGAAAAAAAAATTACTGATTAATTAAAGACTTTTGAACTGAAGAAGACTTTCACGAAGTTGTATAATCTTGACATGAATGGCTTAGTGCAATCAATTGATATTATTGAAGAGAAGAGTAACGCTTGTGGATTGAAAGGAAACTTATTTTATGGCTTTAATTAAATACTCAACGTGACGAGTTGCGTTGACATCAGAATGTTTGGCTGTCTGGCCAACCGTTTGTAATTTTTTGTAAAATTTTATTTCGGAGTCTCAAAATTATACATTGTGAGGAATTATGGTCGGTGCCACCGGAGTTTAAACCCCCTATTTTATTGCAAATATATTGTATTCCAGTTCATATAAAAAATAATGTTTTAAAAATAAAACAAAGAAATTTATACGAATTTTATTGCACAGAAAAAAGTACCTGGCAACCCTATGCCGTTTAAATTGTATTTTTTTATTTGATTTTTCGAATTTTCTAAAAGAAAGCATTTTTAGTTTAAATATTTGGAATCTTCATTTATTAAAACATTTAAAAAAATCGAGATACGTGGCAACGCTGAAAAAATTATTCAACGGCCATACCTTATAGCAATAATCTACGTTATATATGTATGTATATTCACAAAAAAATTGCTATGTAATTTGCTCTTATTACATACTTTTAAAGTATAATATGGAAATGGGGTTACCAGATATTAAAAACTTTCTGCTTTAGGTATGTTTAAAATTATATATTTATAAAATATGTATTTTTTTTAGAAACTTGGCGAAGTCAGATGGAAGTTCGCAAATTTCTTTAAAAAGTGTGGCAACCTCATTCTCAAAATTCACTATATTTAAAATGAAAAAAATATGTTTTCAATAATGTCTACTTTTTTGAAGAGGTAATTTATTTATTAAAACAAAAATATGGAACTTTAAAAAATTTGTAGATGTAAACGGATTTAATTTTAGAGTGCACACATATACTTCTCATACGATCTATAAAATAATATAAGCAAATTTAATTACCCAATCATTAATTCAATTATAAATGTATCGCTAATAATTATCAACATTAATTTATCGATAAAGTTCAATCTAAACGTATCCTACTAATATTTTGGCTTAAAAGTTTCTTAAAATTTATGAGATATCCTTTCACAATACTTTACACCTAAATTCCTGACCCACTTTCAGGCAACTTCGCTTTAATTTAGTGTCTGTCAAATGGCATCAGCTCACTTCGGAACGAGTTTTTCCAGTTCGCTCGTTTATATGCGCACACACTTTATCGACTCTAAGACTCCGCGCTAAACTAGTTTAGATTTTACTGCCGCCAACTTACGCGCACCGTTCGGCGGGCGTACGCCAACCAAACCTTTTGATATTTAGTGAGTTTGGAAACTTCGAGCCAGCGTTTTCATTTCAATTGCACATCCGCTTTGCCAAAAATTACTTTTCATGGTAAAACTTTTCTCGAAATCACAAAATTGCTTAGTAGCAAGTATAAATGGCGCATAATTCAAATTACTTCCTGCTATTGCCAAGTCAAAATGCACAGTCAACATACAGATGCTAGCGCAGATAGTGCTCGGTAGAGACGTCTAGTGGTGAAGCCTCGTAGGCAAAGCATAGCTAAAATTTGAACGAAAATTTACTAATAATTTCTCCAAACATGTCTGCTCTTCTTGGTCTCCGAAAGAGATATTGCCGTAACTTGGACCTAACTTCGTCTCCAATACTATAGATAGCAGAGAGTATATGAGCTTTGAATATAACTCTGACTAAAGGCTCAAACGGGATTTGCATTCGAGTAAAAAGTGGAACCGATGAGTTAAACAAACCGCTTTCTCTATGGTATCGAACATCCAACCCAGATAAAAGTGTCTCTCACATAAGACAAACTTCTTCGCTTCGAACTCTAAATAAATACGGTACTGGTCCGAAATCATTAAAATAAGACCAGTTTAAGCCTAGTCTGTTCAGATATAGGTGAGTTGAGAACCCCTTACATTCATTTCTGTTTGCATAATGGCACATAACTGTTGTTAACAATTTTGTGCAACAGCTACTATATTTATTGTTGTTGTTGTGTATTGTTGGCAGTGCAGCGTTGCATTCATGATTATAACAATTTCCATTTCCGGCAATGTCATGCAAGTAAATAGAGACGGCAACTCAAGCGTTGCAAGCAACAAAAATAAAGTAAAAGAAAAACAACAAAAACAGCAGCGAAAACACGAAAAGTCTGAAGACTGCACTGCCAGCATTTCCATTATGTAAGTCTTCCCTTTAATGGCTGTCAACGTTAGTGCGTACTTCGTTCAAGTTTTCACTAAATCAAAAGAGTCATTAGTAGTTTTCTAATATTTGACATGGCTGCCTGCATAGCCGACCGTTATCTTCATCATGGCCATTATTGTCATTATAGTTTTGGCCATTAGAGTTGCATTCAGCCAGTCACTGGCTTGGTGAATGGTGCAGCAATTTTCAGTTGCAAATATAATTTATGACTTTCTTTCCCTGGCATTATCAGCATCGTCTTTTTCGGTTTCGTCATCATCATCATCATCATCATCATCACTATCATCATCAATTTAATAAGCCATTCAAGCCAAACAATTTACTTTCACTAGAATACTCCTGTCTTTCATTTTGTCTAAGCGGCTCTGTATTCGTCCCCTCTTTCGCTCTTCTACTCTCGCTCTCTGTTTCTCATTTCCTTTTTGCTTACTAAACTTTGTTTTAACAAGCGCTCTTTCACTCACTGCGCTCCAACAGTGTTGGTAAATTTGAGGGTATTGTACCGATATTCGGTAGCTTGAAATACAGTGTTTGGTAACTGGTTATTGTTTAAGTTAGTTGACTGAAGCAAAGGCGATAATACGGATGGAAGAATTTGACTCTACGTGGACTCTATGCGATGTAGACTAATGAAAGTTACGGAATATTTTGTGAAGCTAAGGTATAAGACTTGAAACGCCTTCAACTTTACATCAAATTTAACAAAAAAAAAAAAAAATTTAAGTATCTAAAACCACTGAAATTTTATTCTCGATCCCAACTCTTTCACTGAAATTATTGAGTTTAGAGTTAACAAAGTGAGTTCAATGAGTTATGATGTTAGATTTACTCCACCTTGAAAACCACCTAAACCGGTAGAGTACCGCATAGGAATTTCTAACTAATGGTTAGTTAATCTTTTGGATATTACGCTCTCTTAAGAGAGTCGTCTGAGTAGCTTTTTGGTACTTTTGGATATTACGAGCTGTCAAGAAAGTCGTCTGAGTAGGTCCTGGTTCTATGAGATGTAGCCAGAAACTCCCGAGCTCTTGACGCTGGACTACACAGCAGTGTGCAGACGCAGGATTAAGGCCCTGGGATCCATGTTTCCGAATAGATATCACCGCGCTTCAATAGCATCTAGCAGTATATTGCAATTTATCAATATGCTGGGGCTATGTGAGTCGTTGTGGCAAAATGGAGTCAACTAATATACATATCGCTATTTATCTAAACCATTATGGAGGACCAGATTTGTTCTTAACATTCTCTAGCTGATCGTTCTCTAGAATAAACCCCCAGAAATAAGCAGTGTTAATTTTTGTATATTATCTATTTGGGAATTCAGCTTATAAATCGTGGGAGAAGACTAAATACTGAGAATCAGCGACTCCCTAAAAACCGAGCTCATCCGTGACTATTTTATTGGCTCAAGCAGTGCACTGTTCGGACTAGAACACCGATCCGACCGATCGCTGCAAAAAAATCCACTTTTCGAACTTATTCGTACATTTTAGACATTCGAAGGTCTCTAAGTTTATGAAACGGAGTAGAACAAAAGCTGTCACAAACGTTCTTAAGATTTTCTTCACATTAAAGCTCGACACTGCAAATTCGAAGCAAGTGAAAATCAATTTATAGTTGTCCAACACTGTGTCGAACTGTGCGTCACGGTACTCTCTCCGGCCGGCTAACTTTTCAATTCACAAATTTCTAATTGTAAACTTTGTGCGGTAGCCTTTTCCGCTCGTATTTCCGTTGCCTCAAGGTCTCGCACAACTACCAACGACGACTGCTGCGCGTCGGCACTGCCAAGCAGCCAAATTCGGTTACTGGGTTCCTGCCTACTACCACGGCACCACGACTAGTACGCGTGTATTTCCTTCCCTCTATTTCCGCCCGCTTAGGGCGCACAATTCATTTGCAGCATTCACCACAATTTGTGCCCGGAATTGTTTTCTCGGCGCTCGTTTTTTGGTATTTAATATTTGTTGCAACTGCATTTTGGCATTCCTTTTGAGGGCGTCTTGCAAAACTCTTCTGGCCATATTCAATTTCAAACTTTTCCCTTGCATTTATTTGCGTGTCCGCGTGTCGGGACCAAAGTTGATATTAGTGCTCTCTCGAAAGGGAGTGGGGATTGCGGTAGTACACCGTCGTATTTGAGTGCTCCTTATGGCTTGCTGCCGCTGCCGCATGCCGTTGCAGGTGGCATATTTTGACATTTGCTTTGTTTGTTTAATAGTCGTCTTCGTGTTCGCCGGCGCGCGAGGAGTGCAATTCGTAAAGTTGTAAATTTTATTACACTTGATGGCACACAAGGAGTAAATAAGTGAAAAATAGTGATATTTCTGTTAAACATTGTTGGTTTTAGTAATGGGCGGTCCGATGGATTGGTATTCCCAATATAGTTTAGGAATGCTTGGAAATCGGTTACCAAACCGGTTACTTTATTTAGATGAGCTATCTTGGACTTTAATTTGCGTTCTCAGTTCAGTATAGTTTAAATATGTTTGAGACAGCCGTTCTCAGTATAATTTAGAAATTTTTGAGACCGGTCTGTTTTTTGGAGGAACTTTCTCAGACTTGGTGCTCTATCCCTATAGTTCAAAAATGTGTAGTAACCGACATCTTTTTTTAGAGGAGTTACCTCAGTTTCAATAAGATAAGCTCACCTAAGGCGATTCTCCCATCGTATGGTGTCAGAAGGAAGCTTCCTTAGGCAGTATTTACTATTTTTTCTTGAAAATTTTGAATGAAAAAGGATTGAAACCTATCTCGATCATTTAAACATAGCCGCCAAAGAATCAGCTTTTGAAAGGGTCGCTACTTTTCGGTCTTTCTTGCAGTGCCTTTTCCAGCCCTGAAGAATAACGGTGTGGATTGTATATCAGAGTTTCCAAAATATCCGTCTCAGGGCCGTTGACTTTGGCGTTCATTTGAGAAAATACTATGAAAGAGATATGAATAACAGAGGAGGTTTGGTTTTCTAGTTTAAGATTTTATTGATCCAGTTATTTCTTTTGAACAGAATAAGGACCTGCGAAAAAAGTTCCCTATTTTTACTGAATCGAACCAGACGACAAGAAATATACACGAATGTCCAGATTAAGTTGTAACTTGTCTCTGTTGTTCTTACTATTTCAGGTTTTGCCTAAGACCATAATGTAAATTAAGCTAGATTTTCATTAAGCTACCTTTCCATCGTCGACTAAGTTCCTTATTTTTTGCGCTAAAACAAAGTGCAAACTTAAGCCGAAACACAAAAGAAGTCTGAGAATTGAAAAGCGCGTATATTTAAACTCCACATAAGTCTAAATGTACCAAAAACGCAATGTCAACAAAACAAACTGGCAGCACTCCCAAACGACTGAAGTGGAAAACAGACAGCCCTGAAAATTGTAAGAGAGAAAAGTGGAAACGCGGTGAACACAATTGTAGTGAGATGAGAAAACCAACTCCAGGCGCCACAGCGGCACCATTTAAGCCCGTCACAATCACTTGGAGTTGACTATCAGTCAACTAACCAGACAGCTACTTTGTCAGTCATATGACACTAGAGGTGTACGCAAACTTTAACTATGAATAGGTTAGTACACAAATGGCTTGCCAAGGACAAATGTGAATGTTTTTTGGCAAAGAAAGAGTGAGAGTATTTTTAAAATATGTGAATTCTATGAATTATTTACGAGCTTATTTAGATTAGAGTTGACTTGAGAGAATTAAAGGTAATAGCTAGGAAGACAATCAGTCGTGTCTCTGGTCTCTTTACTATTTCATTCTAATATGCAAAGCTAAAGATTGCAATACCGAACGGCAACCGACTTGAAGCCAAATGCGACCAAAAATATTCTCAAGAAATCAACTGACACAGTTTAAGGATGTGAAAAAATCGAGCTATCTTAATGTCTTTTCCTGATAAAGAGCACGTCAACTTATTTGACTTTATGTGATGACTCCAGCATTACTAAGCATATTAGAATAAAATGTTGCTTACATTTGGACACAAATATTCAATCCTGTCGTCCAATTTCGTACTACTTTTTCCAGTCCAGTTGAAACGGATTAGTCGCAACTGGTTTATCAGCATAGATCTTTGATTTCGCTTGCTAAGACTAAAAGTAATCTAATATAATCAAATCACTTCACCGACTGACTTCATAAAAATAAATTCCTGCATGGTGTGCCGAAGGCCTCCGAAAGCCATCGCTCCAGGAACTTTTATCCCTTTAAAAACCACTTTTACAATGAAAATGTGGAAGATATCTCAATGAAATCCGGTGTGCACTTCATAGGACGTGATTTGATGCTAAATATACAAGAAATTGTTTCGAGCCCATATAAGTCGAATGTATTGGTTCCTGTCTCTGCAGTAGCTCTATTCGGTAAATATCAGTCAGCAAACGAAATACCGTTTTGGAGTCAAGAGAGTTTGTTTCCTTTGGCATAAGTGCAAGACCCGAATGATATCCTTAAAAGCCTTGATCTAGCTCCCATATAACGAATATACTGATTGCCATCTGTTTTATTTCGTCCGAACTTGACAATTCCATAATCAACAATAATAATGATATCTTATCAAATTACTACACCCCAACTAAGTCCATAAAAAGATTTTTATTTGCCCACTCATTTAAGGGTCATCACAGAGCCTTTATACGCTCTGCACGAACGAAGAAGGGTGAACGAAGAAGGGTGAACCTATCAACTCAAGCGCTTAATAGACTGGCAAACATTCACATTTTTGAGGTAATTTTCTTTTTTTATCAAGTTCATTTATGGCCACAAATTTGTTTGCCTTGGGTGTCTGCTATTATTGCGGTTATTATTGAGAGTACTTTTTCACTTTTCTCCTCTCCTGAAATTGCGCGTGTTTATTGCAAGCGAAAGTGCAGCGAATGCAGACATTAAAAAAGTGCAGAAAAAAGTAACAATGCAACCCAAGCCATCTCAACCCCCCCAGTTCTCTACATTCAAGAGACTCGTTTAAAGTGCGCTCTCATATACAAATATACAAGTTCATAGCTACACTTTAAGTGGGTGAACAAAAGTTTCTCGCCAAAATCCGTTGAGATTGAAAAGTGAAAGTTGATGGCAGAAAATAAATTTTCAAGTTTATTATTATTTCAATTTGAAACTAGATTCACAATGAGAAAACAAACAATGTGGTAAGAAGAGTGTTGCAGAGATGGAAATTAAATTGCATATGTATGGGAGATTCAATGCGGGTGTGTACTTAACCATATACATATGTATGTACATATGTGTACATACAGCCATATACTACATATAAAAAAATAGGTATAATTGATATGTTCAAGAAAAATACTTAATTCGGTGGTTCCGTGGGAGAGACATGAGTTGTGAGGAGGTTAGGTTTAGTGTATTAAACTTACGCACTACGGCTTTCGATGCTTCCCTCAACTATAAAATAAGGTATAATTTCAGGTAATGGGGACACAAAATGTACTTCATTGATCTGTTAGCTTGAACAACTAACCGAACAAAAGCAAGTGCAAAATGAACAAGATTAAAAAAATTTTACAATCGGGTTGCCACCTGTTAAAAAATTTAAATTAATAGAAATGACAAGCTAACCAAGTGTCTCTGAAATTCTTTTTACAGAGGTTTCCACATGTATATCAAATTTTTTACAAGGGTTGCCACATGTTTAATATTTTATTTATGGTTTAGGCTAGAAGTTTAGAAGGCTTACATATTGAATATTTTTTGGGCAATGAATGCCATCAGAAACATAACAATATGGCTATTCAGCCGCAGAAGTTAAACTATTGAAAATATTTTTTGAGAAGGGTTGCCACCTTAAAGTTGTTAGTTTACTGATATAAATAAGAAAAATAAATTATATTAGTACAAGTATCAAATTAAAGAGAATTAGTACAGTATGTGAAGTTGAGAATACTTTTTAACAAAGGCTGCCACCTGTCAGTATTTTTTTTTTACATTTACAAGTTTAAGAACGACATATTGAGTAAATTTTAGAAAATGGCTGCAACCACAAAGGTTGTAATAAAAGTATGCAGCGCACAGATATAAAAGGCTTACAACTGAAAATATTTTTGAACAGGGTTGCCACTTTAAAATTTTTAGTTTAAAAAAATGTATAAAATAAACCGAATTACATATATTAAAATCGGTAATAGAATTAAGCGGTTTAAGCGGTTTAACGGATTTACAGTTGAGCACATTTTTTTTACAAGGGATGCCACCATTTATAGTATTTTAATTTTTTTTTTTAATTTATGAATGCAATTGCTGCAAACGGGAACATTACAGTGTGTTGCAAAATACCGCAAAAGTTTAAAAAGCGTGAAATTGATAATATTTTTGAACAGGGTTGCCATCACAAAAATTGTAATTCTAAAAATTAGCTTAAATATAGAAGTGGTATTAACATGGGTGTGAAAAAAAAGGAATTTGAGAAAGTTTACAATTAAATTTTTTAGAGAGAGGTTGCCACCAAAAAGTCAAAGTCAATAAAAGCAATAAAAACAGCGTGGCGATATTGGTATCAAACTGAAGCTGTTCAAGCAAGTTGACACATTTTAATAATAATAATAGTAGTAAATATTAATAATAATAATAATAATAAAACGGTTGCCACCTGTTTGCATTTTTCAGACAAAAAATTTTAATATAACTTCGGCAACAAAGTAGACGTGTTAAAATTTCATTTTCGACGGAAATAATTTTGGCGGTGTTACCATCTGTTTACATTTTTTTTGTCAATTTTAAAATATTTATATCAATTGAAAGGTATTAGAGAAATATTTAATAAATTTTAAATAATAATAAAATAAAAAAAACAGTAAAAAGGTTGCCACCTGTTTGCATTTTTAACAATTTTTTTTTTAATTTTCTCAACAAAGTAGACGTGTTAAAAATCTTTTTCTACTGAAATAATTTTGAAGGTGTTGCCATCTGTTTAAAAATAGTTTGTCAATTTTATAATATTGGCATCAATTAAAAGCTATTTTAGAAATCTTTTAAGTACTTTTGTTGGACAAACAATATTTCATGCTTGTATGATTAATTGCATTGAGTAAACAAACTAAGAAAATAAGAAGAATTAATCAAAGAAATTAAACTTATTTTTTTAGTCTCAATAAAATTCTATAATTTTTTTTTGCATTTTTGACACTCGTCGAAAATATATTTTGCAATTGGCAAATTGTCGCATAAATGCCAAACTCAAGTGCAACGCGAAAGCGTTACCATAGTGGCAATAACAACAAATACAACAACAATAATAACAATAATCACCGAGTTCATAACATGAATTGCTTTACACTTTCAGAAAAGTGTCGAATGTGACACTGAAGTGCACAAGTTTTTGCAACTTTAATGCTTCGCCCATTGAAACGATGTAGAAGCGAAAGGAATTGCGAAAGACGGCAAGGGTGGCGGCGAAGAAATGAAAATGCCGCAAGCCAGAGTACAAATTTTGCAACACACGTCTTCTGAGAGCAAATATATACATATATACAGCACACATATACAAATACTTATAAAATATGCATATACATATGTAGATATGGATGTATAAGTATGAGGTACAAGTATATATTTATGTGTGTATGCATGTGAGTATATGTTTCACATTTGCTTCTGGCTGCTGCTTGTATCCACACCAACCAACACATGCTGCTTAAACCCCCATTTTCGTTTTGACGTGAATGCCGAAGCCTTGTATGTATATGTATGCGTGTGTGTATGTGTGTGCTACTGGGAACGTCAGTCTTCACTTTCAATTGAATTTTCATTTCATTTGTATGAGTTTTAACGAAATTGTGGCACAATTTGTCTTTAGCTGCGAGTGTTGACGCAGCACGTAACACACTTTTAACGCTTTCTTCACACACACAAACACATTTAAAAAGAAATTTTAACTTTTCCCTTTAGTTGCAAGTGTCTGTGTGTTTTGGGAGTGTGATTTTTGTCGCCGCTTTTATGTGTGGATATTTAAATCGAGTGCCATTACGGGTGATTCTTCAAGTTTGCTTAAAGTTTGCACTGATTGCACAAATTATTATTACAGTTATGTTAAGAAATTATGCGCACATTAGCGAGGCAGAAACTGAAAGAGCAAGAGAAAATGGAAAAGCAGTGGCTTCTTAAAGGAGAAGAGATTTAGGGGTTATAGGTGATATATATTAAGAGTTCTGGTAATGAAATGTGAATTGTATTTGCTACACTTATGGGTTATTTAAGATCCAAGTCAGACAGAAATCGAAAGTGGGATCCAGAAAAGACTATTCCACCAAACGGTATGACTCATTGATATCAACACGCCGAGTTGGGGCTTTCTGGTGTTGGATTTCGTACTGCAAGGTTAAGTGTTGAATGGAAGATGACCTTGAGGGCAGTTGAACGAAAAAAATGAGAATATAGCAAACAATGTTGGGAAAACCAGCGAATTGATTAAATATAAGCATGGGCTTTGGTAAGCAGATGAAATTAAAAACCGATGAACGACCTATTGGCTGCTTTTTACCTAACATTCAAAATTTTACGATAGACACGTATAATGAAATTGGTGTAGTATAATGTGAAAATACAACCTTTCTTCATAGTTTCAAAGGAAAAAAAATCGAACCATTTCTGAAGCGAATGGTAAGAGGAAACGAATGGATCAAATATGACAATATTGTGCGAAAAAGATCATGGTCTAAGCGTGGTGAAGCTCAATTAATGGTCGCAAAGCCGGTATTGACGCCTCGAAAGGTTATGTTGAGTGTTTGGTGGGATTGGAAAGGAATCATCCCATCACTATGAGCTGCTCCAGCTCGGTCGAACGATTGATTCTACATTTTACTGTCAACAACTGATGAGATTGAAGCAAGAAATTGAAAAAAGCAGCCAGAACTGATCAACAGAAAGGGCTTTGTCTTCCATGAGGAAAACGTTAAACCACACACATCTTTGATGACTCCGCAAAAACTGGGAGAGCTTGGCTAGGAAGTTTTGATGCATCAACCATATAGCCCTGACCTTAAACCATCGGACTACTATTTGTTTCGGTCAATGCAGAACTCCTTCAATGGAGTAAAGTTGGCTTCAAGAGAAGCCTGTGAAAATTACTTGTCGCAGTTTTTAGGCGAGAAACCAGAAAAGTTTCACACAGATGGATTAATGTCTCTAGGGAAAAATGGCAGAAACTGATCGACCAAAATGGTATTAAAGTTCATTTTAAAGAAAAAACAAAATAAGTTGAAGTTTGATTAGAAATACGAAACGAGTTTTTCAACTTCCCAATATTTGTCAATGTCTCGCTAAAAAAAATTCCTATGTTAAGTACATGGGAAAATTTAAACTATATAGGCTGGGTTTCAATAGAAAATTAAAAGCTTATTTACTTTACATAATTTCTCTTAGGGTAAAAAATTCAACACTAGGGTGTATAGAAATACATATGTATCATAATACAAACAAAAAAAAAACAACTAAAATAGAGAAAAGCTTCATTAATCAAATGTGCATTTGAAATTTAATATTTCATAAATTTGGAAATTAATTGATATTCACTAAATATAAATATATATAATAACATATTTATATAAGCTTCTCAGAATGCACATATGTTCATGTATATGTATGTGTTTAAGTGTCAGTTTACTTTAATGATTTAATGATTTATTTCCTCGATTGTTTAATGTGAGTGTGTAGTGGAAACTAATTAGTTATAAATACGTAGTTGTTTAAATAGCATACCCCAAGCCACACAAAGAGGCGCACAGACACATACACACACATATATAGAATAATCACTCATTATACCCATACATACAGGAATAATTGGAAGGCAGACAAAGCAATTTGCGTTTGATTGCATTTCAGCTTAAATTCAATGCGTCGTTATATAAATACACATGCATATTT
This sequence comes from Bactrocera neohumeralis, assembly GCF_024586455.1. Classification (NCBI taxonomy): domain Eukaryota; kingdom Metazoa; phylum Arthropoda; class Insecta; order Diptera; family Tephritidae; genus Bactrocera; species Bactrocera neohumeralis. The sequence goes on along the minus strand of NC_065920.1, from coordinate 4,338,984 downwards.
GCTTACACACACACACGTACACCCAGGAGAGTGTGTGTATGGTGAGTGCGCGTGTTTGTGATTGAAAGTGAAAAGTTTAAAGTGAAAGCGACAGCTGTGGGAATTCAACGATCAAATATGCTATTGTTGAAATAGAAATCAAGAGAAAAACAACAATAACAATGCTCGGCATGGCAGACAAGCAAATATTAATTCAACTTATGTACGTGTGTGTGCATACAATTGCATATGCTTTGCCAACAGAGTAATTATAATATTCCAATGATGAAAGCACACTCATACAAAACACAAGAGAAGTGTTTTAGCTGAAATAAAATAAAAATATAGCATAAATAACAAGTAAGGAAAGGCTTAGTTTAGTCGAACCGGAATGTTAGATACATGTCATATTAATTTACCTGTGAAGGCAACAACAAAGCCATCTACTTGAATTCTATGCAACATAGTATCTTAAAACCGCTAAAAACTGTTTTAGCCGCTTGTAATATCATCTGTGACTGATTCTAGCAGCTTGACGCAGTTATACTAGTTTGATAAATTTATACCAGTTTCATACATTTATAACAGTCTCATGCATTTATACCAATTCTATGTATTTACGTCACTTTCAAGTATTACAACAGTCTCACATTTATACCAGTTTTCACACGCACAAAGTTTTACGTATTTATACTAGTTAACAATTTTGTACCAGTTTTGTGGATTTAAACACATTTAAACAGTCGCATAAATTTATACCAGTTCCATAAAATTATACAAGTTTTATGAATTTATGCCAATCGCACGTATTTATACACATTTATGTCAATAGTATTAGTTTATAACTGTTCTTTGTTCACTTAGTCATCCTGTACCAGTACCATACACCCGCACAGTTTTACGCATTTATACCAGTTTACATCTATGTAGAAGTATTGTCGACACATTTAAGCATTTATACCAGTCTCATAAATTTATACCAGTTCCATAAGTTTATCCCAATTGTATGAATTTATGCCAGTTGCAACTATTTATACAAATTTGTCAATATTATGGATTTATACCAGTTGTTCGTTCGATTGGTAACTCTGTAAAGTTTTTCGTATAAATTCAAACCGTCAGAATTAAAGAAAAATTACGCGAACTTTGACAATGGGAACCATAAATGAATAAATATCTTTAATTCTTAGAAATTACGACACCCTATAATATTCGACTGCTTCAAAACTTAGCCCCTCCTCCTTACATGTTAAATATACGAAGTTTTTGATAATAATCGAGAAATATGGCATGAATTAAATGGAAGATCTGAGGTCGTCTTATTTAACTAAAGGAGGAATATGGACCGACCTCGAACGTTCTTAGATGAGAAAAAACAAATTATCAAAATTTCAAACACTAGTATAACTATCCCTATCATTTTTATACTCCACAAACAACCGTTAGTTGAATAAAATTATTACACCCGTGTACCACATGTTGCTTGTGTACAAACCCAGTTGAAAGTTTCGTCTCTGTGTTTATTTGCACGCGTGCGGATGCTAAAAATTGAAATTGAAAATACCATTACCACCGTTGTCGCTGTCGTTCCATTTCAGGCTCGGCACATGGCCCACATTTTCAATTGTTACTTTCATATGCAAATAGCAAACGTCATTCGGAAGCAACGCGTTGCGCCCGCCGGTGCGCTCAAGGACTTTAGCGCGAGCGCGAGTGCGAGAACAAAGGCGTGCAATAGTGTAAACAAAGGCAAAAATACAATAACAAGCGTCAAGGCAATTGGCATAATAATCGTAAATAATGTATATAAGGAAGCAAAATTAACAACACAAAGACAATCAGTTACAATAATAGCGCTTAATATGCACAACAACAATAGCAGCACAACAATAACAATAACGATAGCTTTAAGATGGCTGCTAAAGATGGGATTACAAGGGATAAACTTATTAAATTATACAATGACAACTGCTGACGGAGGAGTTGAATAAAATCTGATACTTTGTGGTGAAAGCTTTAAGCTTTGACTTTTGACCCTCCACTTGGAAAATAACTTGAAGATAACCTCTTTGTGATATTAAAGTTAGTTGTCTAATTTAACAATTCAAATTACATAATAATTCGATAATGGTTGACAAAGCTTAATAAAGCTAATTATTTTAAGTTAAATTTCCTCAATTATGTTGCAATTTATGCTTTCCCTTTTTCAAGTATTAAGTTTAGAGTTTGCGAAGCATCTCAGAATGGGTTTTAGCTTCAAAAATTAAATTTAAGCTTGGAATGGTAAAAGCTTTTGGCATTTAAGCTTGTGCTCCACAGTTCTCAAAAACATAATTAAGAAAAATTAACCCTTCAATACAAAAGCTTTAATGAAGAGAGCTTGAAGCAGAAAAAGGAATCATGCGAAAGTACAAAAGCTTGAATGTAGGGACTTTTAAGCTTGGGTATTTTACAGACCTTAAAAATTAAGTTAGAATTAAAATTTAAATTAAGAAAAAAATTTCAAACTTTCATTACAAAAGCTTATGAAAACTTTGGTTTAGAGAGCTTTAAGCTCAGGAAAATATAAGACTTAAATTACTAGAAAAATATCATAAATAGAAACATATTAAGCCTAATTAAAAAAAATCACTCCTTCAATACAAAAGCTAATGAAAGCTTTAATTTTCCGAGCTTTAAGATTAGAAAAAATAGCTTAAATAACTACAAAGAATATCTTAAATAGGATCTAAAAAATACATTAAGCATAATTGAAAAAATATCAACCTTACAATACAAAAGCTTTAATTCGGGGTGCTTTAAACTTGAGTATTTTACTGAACTCATAAATAAAGCGTAATAAAATCGAAATTCCTACTTTCAATACATAAGCTTACGAAAGCTTCAACCTACGGAGCTTAAAGTTTAGAAAACCTATAGCTTAACTGATAAGAGGAACATCAAAAATAGGCAAACCAAAAACAAAAAAACACATTAAGCATACTTTTTTGTAACACCAAAAACTTACTGAAAAAGCTCAAAGCTTAGTGATCACTGCAAAACCGCGAGGAATGTAGTATTAAAACATCCGACACACAATTTTTACGAAATTTATGCACTTACCAACACATTATGAGTGACTAAGTAAATTCCAGCTTTAGCATTTACTTAACAAGCGCACTTAGCGGAAGCCATATGCTTTAATTGATTCAATTACAATTTTTCAATTTGCGTTAAGCCACTAAACAGTACTCAAATTACAAACTCAATTTTTATATTCGCAAGCGAAAATAATTCGATAAAAATAAAAACGCATAATTTCATTAAATTTCGAAAACAAATTCCAAATAAAAATCGTAATTGAATTTCAAACACATGCATTTGCCAACGCGCTCAAGCTCGAAAAAAATTCAGCAACGCGTAAGTACTTAAGTATGCGCTGTTTGTCTGCGTAAGTGTTTGAATTCGGTTCGAGTGTAGATGTGATTCGGTAGTGTGTAGATGTGAGCATGCAAGCGAGTATGAATGAGTGTGTGAGAGTATGTGTGCAAGCGCGAAAATGTTTTGCATATTTTATGTCGTGCTGACCGCACGACGCTGCATGCTAATGAGACCAACACACACACTCAATCTCACACACACAGAATTGCATTAAATTCCCGCTAATTGAAATATTTGCCAAAAAATTTTTTGAAAAAACAACCGAAATGCAGTTGGGAAGGACCATCGTCGCTTTTATTGCTGCCACGCTCAGTGGCCAGCAGCGCGCTTGGGTCGTTTTGTTGCTGTTGTTGTAAGGAATTTTATTATTTAATTCGTTTTCAAGGCTTCTAAATTTGTTTGCTGCTGTTCAGGGAGCAATTAAAAAGTTGTTAAGCGAAACCTTCTGTTTTTATTTAGAGAAGTGGGTAGCCTTGCTTTACGCCACTGTGTATATTATTAAGCAATAATTTTGTTGTTGGCGGTACCTTGAAAAAAATTAAATGGATATATGTATATCTTAAAATGATCATGACTATACAATTTGGCTGTGGAGCACCTGTCGCATGTTCAACCGACCACACACGCTTGCTTTACATATACCTAAATCAGGGTGTCATAAAAAGAATAGGCCTACTTTAATGGCAACTTGGTCTGGGTATATGCAAAGCAAACGTATGCGGCCGGTTAAGGACCTTAAACTTCTTAATGTGAGTAACTAAAATCATGTAATGCATTCCCTTCAAATTCGATTTTAATATTACATTTATGAGGACATCATGCTGTAACTTAGAAACGAAATCTAAATAACGAAAGAAACAAAAAGCTATAAAAAAGATGAAGTGGCAGGTGTTCACATGAGTAGGTAAGAATATGGGTGCTTCATTACCCCCAATCAGGTGAAATTCGAAAGCTAACTTGAATGATGTAAACTGAGCTGAGCACGAAAATTATTATGGTACAGTTTGAAAATGAGCTAACCCGGGCCACAAGATATTTGCAGCATACAAAACGAAATTGTAAACCTCATCCCCACATTTGTCTCTAATGTAGATAACTCAAGAAAAACTATGAAGAATACCATATGTAAATAGTACACCTGTTATGCGGTCGCCTCCAAAAATTGTTGAAAGCCTTGCATATATAACTTTAGCCCCCATAAACCGACTTTAAGTTTAACTTTCCCTCTGTTTGGTATTACATCGTATATCATTTGATCAAATTTTACCCGGACTGGAAACATTAACCAAAATGTTTTAAGTCAATCCATAATAGTTATTTAGATCAACTATTATCTCTCTGATGTACCATATGTGTCTATAATTATCTACCTGTTATTCTCCTTAATAGAGTAGTATCGAGAAATGCATAAGGAACTTTTTCATATAAAAAAGGTTGTATACAAAAATATTTTATCGATTCGGTTTGCACGCGGTGTTAAAGTGTAACATACCTATATCGTCAACAATAAGTGAGACTTCTTAATAAAATAAGAGATGTATTGCACTTTTTATAGGGTAATCTGGTTCTGTAAACGTGCTACTTGGTTTATACAAATATAAATATTATATTTAGAATAAAATTTTAAAAATTTACAGATTTTTTCAAATATCTTACACTCTAATCGATTTTGGCGCTTGGTGAGAGAGTTTAATATTCAGTTCAGCCCTCTCTTCTTCTTTTTTTTTCCTTTTCCCCTTTCATATTTCCGCTTTTTTCATTCACTTTTTATTGCTTATGATTTGATTTGTTGACTGTAAAGTCATTTTTTAATTCGTTACCATTCCTACCATTTCCTCTCCCTTTCTACTTTTATTTTTTTCGCGGTCAAAGCTTTTTATTATTTATTCTATAGGTGACGTGCGTTTCGTCCGCTTAAGAGTGGTGAAGAATTGTATTACAATATATTTTTATTTTTTTTATTTTTTCTGTTATTCTTCTATTTGTTCTGCTCATTTTCAATTATGTTATCTAGTTTCATAATCTGCTTTCGGGTTCTTGCATTTGTGTGATTTTCTTTTATTTGGCAAAATAATATTTTGATTTTTTAATTAGGTTATTTTGTTTTGGTTGTTTTCTTAAATTTATTTCACCAGAAATTCAATGCACTTCATTTGAAATTTCATAGAAGCATATATTAATATTATATAATGTATATATAATATAAAAGTCATATATTTTGAACTATTTGTGGTTGAGTTACATTAAATTACAAATTCTGAGAAGTAATATTAGTTTTAAATGCACCAAAAAGTAATTGCTTAGAACAGCGACCCTATTCACTGCAACCTCCTCTACCAATATTCTCTCTGTTAACAGTTTGAGAACTTCAGCCGCTATATTTATCCATCCAATCGTAGATGGCGATGTATAAAAACAGGCAGATATAGTAGTTGAGCAAAAGAGAGAGAAAGGAAAGCGAAAGCGATCAGGTAAGAGAGGGAGAGTAAGTTTACACTTGAATTTTGGCAGTCAAGCGACAGAGGACAGCTGAAGAAGCTAAACCAAATGACCGATAACTAAGGGTGTGAATTCTCAAATCATTTGCTGATGTAGCTTCATGTCGCATTATCATTAGTGTGCTGGATGAGGGAAATCTCAAAGAAATATTCTTCAGAGCAAAATAGAAATGGGTGCAAGATGTACCCGCTTAGGTCGGAAATAGCCAAGGTTGAGGTGATTTACTCGTCGATCGTGTAGATAAGAAGAATGTTTCATCCCGATCAAGGGCAAGGCTGTGGATCCCGACCAAACCATAGCAGCTGGACCAGATAATGCAGCTCATCAGAGCCTGGAACCCGAATATGCCGCCTAGAGGGTAGAGATTCGTCAAGGCCCTGGAAGACAAAGTACAGGAAGTTGTCATGGAAATCAAATTTGTAAGACGTATAGAAAGCATACAAAGAGCAGCCAGTATTTGCATCAGTGGAGCTCTCAGAATAACGACAAGCCTGGCACTTAACGTAATTTTACATTTAATTACTGCCAACAGACTTGTTTTGTAAGCAAATGGCAGCGAAGTGAGCTCTTGGACTGAGGGAATCCTTCCTTTTAGCAACAAATTACATTTACGTGACTTAAAAAGTTCCCGTTTCTACCCATTACCATGGATTTTCGAAATCTTATAAAGTTGAATCTAAATCCGGTCCCCAATATTGCTTTCCCTTTCGGAGAAGAATGGGGAAAGGAGCAAGATTGACAAGGGCGCAGGCTTAAGCGTCTATGCGGAGCTAGATAATTTGGTGGAGTAAATCCCTGACTAGAAGGAAGGTGGAGGAACAGGGGTTAAGAAAAAGAGAACGAAGTAAAAGAGAAAAGAGTCGAAAAGATTGGTATAGAGTGAGAAAGAGAGGGGCGGAGGGTGCAGACCACCGTACTTTTTTCTCATCTAACCGTTTTTGTGAATACTCAAATAACTCAAAAAGAGAGAAAAGTAAAAAGATAGAGAGAGGTTTAGATAAACAGATCGGTAGAAAAGGATAAAAAGAGACGGAGGGTGAAAATGAGCTTAGTTTTTCTCTTTTTGTGAAAACTCGAATAACTCAAAAAAAGAAATAAATGAAATCAGAGAGGTTTAGATAATGAGACCGGTAGAGATAAAGAGAGAAAGGGAAACACAGGGTGGAGTTTACTGTAGTTTTACGCCCTTCAATGTTATTATGTGAACATTTCTGAAAATGTGAATAGTATTTATAGTTCTGAAGGTAAATTGTCGAAAATATCGACAAAAATATTGGAAATTGAAGATTTGACTGCCGCGGAGATCACCATTGCATACATTGCAATTTGAAACAATTTAAAAAAGTCTGAATGCACAAAGAAGCTCGATGTTTGAGTGCCACAAGAGTTTACCAAAATAAGAATTAGGGACCTAGTATTCATCGCGCTGTTGAATCGCAACAAAATTGACCTATTTTTTAAGCGAGTGGTAAGACTTGTCATTTACGGCAATGTCAAACGAAAAGCGTCGTGGTCGAGTCGTGGTAATCCGTCGCAAACCAAACTAAAATTGACGGTTAGAAAGAAGATTATTTATTTTGTGAGAGTGGAAGAGCATCATCTACTATCAGCTACCTCCAGTCAAACTCTTTATTCGGGTTTATGCTGTCCAAAGTTGTACCGTCTGAAGGAAGCTATTGCCTAGAACTTGCTAGCTGTGGCTAATAGGAGAGGAGTAGTGTTCCATCAGGACAATGCCTGGCCTCACATATCGCTAAGGACTCACCAGACGGCTCGGAAACTTGGTTGGCATATTTTTATGCATCCACTTTATAGCCCGGAGCTGCGTCTACACATAATTTGCTTGTGAAAAATTCGTCTGAAGAAAATCCAGTGAAAAGTTCTAGTTTTCTTGCCAACATTGGCGAGGGTCTTTATGAAAAAAGCATTATAAAGCAAGTATTATTTCTTTACTTTGAACCACTATATGTGGCAGCTGACTGCAGCGCAAGTTTCTTCATTACAATAACCATGTCCGTTATTGCACACACTGCCAAGAAATATGCTTATTCTCTAGCCAAATTATTTTTATTATAATTTTTATCTGCTTGTCGCTGGGCGAAGTCGACGCCGCCATCACTTCAGCCACTCGGCTTGTTATTCATAACGACAAATTAAAACAATTAACGCAAACTTTGATTGTTGCCGCCAGTCAAATAAAAACAAATTTCAGCCAGAGAGCGCCCCAAAATTTTGCGCCACGCACAAGCGAACGATAATCGTTTAATCTAATTGCCTTTGCATGTGTGGTCGTGTGGCTGAAGCAGAGTCAGCGTGTGAGCCATGTGTTCGCACATATATATTTGTGTGTGTGTGCGCGTGTGAGTCAATGAATGTTTGTATGTGTTGAGTAAGCGCAACGCAAAAGCCGAAGCAGCTAATTAGGCGTATGGCCGACTTCAAGGTTTGTTTGTGTTGCTTTTTGTCGGCGGCGCTACTGTTTACCCTCTCAATGAGCTCCGCTACACCACACCAATACACAGGCACGTACTTGCGCGCTCGCAGAAGCAGCAAAAATTCAAGGCTAATTATGCATGAGTGCAATACAAACACAGAGTATGTTTATGATTATGTGTGGCATACAACTAGGCGCATATAGATACTACTAAGTGTAGCATACATCCAGGCGCATATATGTAGTAAGTGTAGCATACATCCAGGCGTTTATATATAAGTAGATGATATAGCAGCAACCAACAAAATTCAAACACATCTCTGCGCTTTAACCTTCCCTTCGTCTTGTTTACATCATCGACATGCAGGCATGTGTGTGTGTGTATGGCAATCGCTACCGCATGCTGTTTACATAGCCTACGCGCTTAATCCTAAAAGTATGCTACGCGGCATGAGGTTGACTTGTAACTTAGTAAGCAGCTTACTTAAGCAGCACTTGAACGATGGCGCATCGATTCGGTATTGCGTTTGTGTACCTGTTTAAGCGGGTTTAAGCGGCTGAAGCATGGAAATTTAAAAATCGCACACTAAAGCGAGAAGGCACATAAAAATAAATATATTTTGTGCTTCTACCGTCACTTTTCAAGCTACGGCAATAGTATGAATTTGAAAACCAAAATTATTCAATTTGTAAAGTTCTTAAAGTCTACATGTATGCGCCTTAAAGCATGGTATCGACAGCATCTTTTTTCGTTTTGCGCTCGCCATACACACAATAAATCAAGAACTGCCAAGTTGAGCTGTGCAAAATTGACCAATAAAATGTAATAAATCCTACGAGTTGTTCGGCTCACATGTGCTTTTATCATTGACAAGAGGTCATCTGGCAGCAAAAAAAAAAGAGGCGCACTCACGTTGCTTATGCAATATAGATGTCTTCAAATAAATTTAACTATGGCTATGCCTTTGGCCTTTAACACTTGTGCAGAGAAATTCAGAGTCACACACACACACGTATAAGGACATTTGTATACACTTATATACATACATACATATACATTACAGAGGTATATAGACATTTTTGTTGATTAGGTTCGTCTCCGCCACCGACACTTAGGCACGCACCGACCATGTGCCGTCGCTGCGTTCAAGTTTTCCGAGTCGCCTGTTTGCCTGGCGGCCAGCTGTCACACCCACGCACACACTTACACAAACAGTTCGTGTATATATGTGTACACTATCACTTGCACAAGGCGCTTAGACGTGTTCGCCCACCAGCCATGCTGTGCTCTACAAAACTGATGACACTCATAAGCCGATAGTGTCAAATCCGCAAGCGTGTTAACCCATTCACTGGCACAAGGTTGGATTAGCAAGCGCCCACGCACACACAAATACTCATACAAACACATAGATAGATATGTATGTATGTGTATATAAACTGACAATCCAACACATTGTCACAGTCAACCGGCTCTCGAGCTCTTTACACCCGTATTAAAATAATCCCTTACACGCACACATACACATAAACGCTATACACTTATTACACAGTTACTACTACACGGATATGAGTGTGTGTGTCTGTAGTGTTGCATGTAAATTTCAGCTTCAACTTCTATGCGAGAAAATAAATTGTTTTATCAAATTTTTTGACATGTAATGTTGCTTAAAAAATACAACAATACCAAAAAACACAGCAGCAGCGCAACAACAACAAAACATTAATATATTCAAATGAGATTTGGGCAAAATAGAAATGTGTTAAGCTTAACAAACGTAACGACCTACATACATCCATACAAATATACAAATACATACACGTCAAAAAAAATACAAAAATTATTCATAAAAAAATTATATACTAAATAAACTGTTTCGAAACCAGCTTTGTTATGTAAAAACTACCGACTTTTTAAAAACTAACAGTTTCTATAGAAGAAAAATTTTCTGCACATTTTCGAGAGCAAAGCATTCTGGGTATTTTTGTAATATAATTTAAAAATTATTTCGCATTAGAGTTGCCAAGCTTTGAACAAATTTAGAAAAAATAAATAAATGGTGCAAGAAAAACATTTGGAAAACAACACTGGTTTTCACATATTTTATAGCTATTTAGCTAAAATAAAGGCGGCAACTCAGTGCTATATTATTCCATTTTGGCAACTCTGTCTATGAAATTTAATACATTTTTCATAGACAGAGTTGCCATATATGGAATCATATAACAGTGAGTTGCCGCCGTTATAAAAAAAAAACTGGTAAAAAAATAGAAAATTATAACGTCAAAGGTAGGGTATCGAAAATAAAATTCTGATAAGTTTACATGGCTAAAAAATTATTGAGATGGAGTTGCCACCTATTTAAAAAAATTAAAAAGAATTTCCAGGTGAGAGAGTTTATACCAAAAATATTTATAAAATGCTTTTTTTAGTTGAAACATACATACATACATATGTACAGATGTATGTATATCGCAAAAAGTTGCCACCTTTCTGGAAGAATACAAATGGAGCAAAATATTATTAAAAGCATGTCAAAAAGCTTAAGAAGTACATATATTCAGAAAGCATTCGAGTTCTTAATTTAATTACATTTTGAAATAGGGTTGCCCCCTCAAAATAAAAAATCTTCAAGTTTTGCCGAATATCTAAGAATTGATAAAACATACACTTTTACGTCAAGGGTAAGGTAAATTGACGTGGTTTAAAAAAATTTAGAGATAAAGTTGCCACCTATTTAAAAAAAATTGGAAAAGAGCGTTTCGAGTGAAAGAGTTTATATTAAAAATGCTTGCTATATTAAATTTAAACATATTTTTCAAAGAGTTGCCACCTTTCACAAAAAAAATAAAATTGAACAGGATAATATTGAAGGCATGTCAAAATGCTTAAGACGTATTTTCAGAAAGTATTCGGATCCTTAAATAAAATACATCAAAAATTAGAGTTGCCACCTTTTAACAAAAGAAAAATTGAGCAAAATACTATTGAAAGCATGTCAAAGAGCTTAAGACGTATTTTCAGCAAGTATTCGGATCCTTAAATAAAATACATTAAAAAATAGAATTGCCACCACAAAATAAAAAATTCCCAAATTCGGGTAAAATTTAGTCGGATTAATATTTTACTATTTTTGTTGTCTTTTCAAGTACAAGCATTAACAATTTGCGTATTGTTGGTAATTTTCAGTTGCTGTTTTTTGTATGAAATCCTATTAAGTATTCGTCGGATTGCAACAATAATGCTAAATTAGGAGCCTTCAAATCGAAAATGTATACGAAAACTTGTCTTGTCTAAAAATTCTGATATTATGAAACACCTAACCTAGAATAATCACAAGCCGAGAAAATTCAGAGTAACCAAACGGCGTTTTTGGTAACACGTCGACGCTTTAAAATCAATTATAATATATATCCTAAACAGCAAACTGCTACGCTGTAAAAACCCATAATGCCAAACCTTTGCTGGATAAAGATTATCTGAAAACTTTTTTCTGAAGCCTACGTCCATACCTCCGATTCAAATGCGACAAGTACTATCTATATTAGAACGCTTAAAACAACAAAAACTTTTCAACTTTTAGCACTAAACACTTTAAAGGAAACTTTATCCAAGTTGCGCGTTCGTTTGACACTCGCTTACCCAAAAAAAAATTTATTTTACAGTTTACGTTTATAAAAACCGCATATCTCAAATTACAGCAATCCGAACTATTTTTCACGTTAAGCCTTCGTAAAAAATTTAATATAAATAATTTCCTTAACTTCCTGCCATTTAAAAATGTTCATCAATATTCACCCGTGTGTTCACTTGTATGTTAGTTGGCTGCTCTTTTTCGCAAATATGTTTGTTTTTATTGTTATTGCGCCGATAAGCGTTTAAAATGAATTTACTTAATTACTATTATATTTTTTAACTTTTTTCATATACACAATTTTTTCAACACGAACTGCCATAATTATGATATCGCAATTAATTAATGATGAAACAAATTACTTTTCAATTAATAATAAATTGTGTTTTAAAGCAGGTAGGCAGGCAGGTATAAACGTTTAATCTGCCAACGGTAATAATACAATTTAAAAATTCGAAAATTTATTGAGAAAACAAACATTCATGCATACATATAAATATTATCCATATATATATGTCTATATGAGTATGTTGATACAAAATAATATTTATTACGCCTGTGGGACTTTAAGGCGGCGCTGAGTATTTTATGATAAATTGTGAGCCCGCTCACGTTGCGATTGTGACTAGCCTAGGAACAAACTGGAAATGACCAAAATATGGCAGTTGTGAAACTTTAGTCGACGATAATTAAAGTTATGAAGTGAATTGCTTCAAATGTTTTTCTAAAAAATAAGAGCACTAAACTATTGATATTGGTTCTCGGTTCAGGTCAATGTCTTAATCTCTATTCTATAGTAAAATCCCTCCCAACAAAGAGTGACATCAGAGTAAAGAAAATTGATGAAGACTTGAAATTTTACAATTTCGAAACTTTACATATATACTTATAAGAAAGACCCATCATGATATGTAAGATATGGCTCATATATCCTGATGACTGCACAAGCCAACTAATTATGGGTTGTCCAAAAAGTCTTGCGGTATTTTTAATTTTTTTATTTTATTGAAATTGAAATGAGTTTTTGATGACCCATGCCCAGCTCTTGACCGATGTTACGGCTGCTACTATGCCGGTCTCTTTCGACCAATTCAGCGATTTTATCGAAATTTTCGACGACAGGGCTTCCGGAGCGTGGCGCATCTTCGACCATTTCTACACCAGAACGAAAACGTTGAAACCGTCTTTGTGCGGTGGAAATGGAAACTGTCCATAAACTGCACAAATTTATTGGCGGCTTGAGATGCATTTTTGCCTTTATCGTAGTAGTACTGTAAAATATGCTGTATTTTCTCTTTATTTTGCTCCATGTTTGCGACGCTATAACTCACGAACGACTTCAAAGAAACGACAATCAATCAAACACGTGTTAGCGCGTGAAATGAGCTTTCCAAAAAGGTATAGCATGACCCAATGCGACGAATAAAACTAGAACTACGCGCTTTCAGCGCCAACTAGCGAAAATACCGCAAGACTTTTTTGACAACCAATATATCGTCACCTAAAATGCAAAAGAACATAACATCACTTTTCATAAGATTATAGGCGAAGGACAAATGTTATAATTGAAACCACTCATATTGAAAAAAATGGTTATATATTGGTTATATATTAGTTATATATCGGTTATTATATCTGACAGCAATTTTCGATTTTTTTTAAGTGACATTATTTTACATTTTAGGTGACAATACGAAAATAGTTTGAAACAAAATTTACGTTTTGGTTAAAAAATGGTTATATATTGGTTATTATATCTGTTAGCAATTTTCAATTTTTTATACGATACGTGGTTTTATGTTTTAGGTGACGATATGAAAGTAGATCGGTGTCTACAGTTAGCAAAAAGTGATATACTACCAAGAAAGTGCGAAAGGGGTCATTATATCCCCACACTTCTCACAAAAAGTTCGTTTGATTGTGTAACGTACACTTTTTTCTTAGTCTAATTTTACTGCTTTGTGCATAAAATAATCATCAATCTTTCAACGAATGAAATTCTGTCAGTTACATGTGTAAGGATATTAAAATTATCTCTAAAATATTGAGATAAATATTTTATTTATTTATCATAAAAGAAATTCCCAAGAACCAATGCTGCCAGGAATCTCAAAAGAAAACTAATAGAGAAACACAAATATTATATCGACCGTTTGCATTTCGTGGAAAAATACTTATTTGAATCACTTTGAAGATTTAAATTGATAAAAAGAAACCATGGAAGAATGGCATTAAGCAGAAAAATGTGATTTTGAAGAAAAACCTTTACCAAAGCTATTCTTTTCTGACGAAAATTAAACAACAACGTTGTGAAATACATTATATAGTATATGGCTACATTTAAAATAAAAAAGCTGTAGAAAATTAAACTGCTGACAATTTATATTCTAGAAGTTACATTTTTTACAGTGTCTTTTCCCGCTATCTTGTCACGAGCTGATGTAATCCAAAGATATGTTAAAAAATTTAAAGGATGCAAACCTTTTCGGCAGTATTTTACCCCTTCAGAACCGCTAGCTAAACATTTCTTCTGAAAAATCTAAATATTTTTTATTGAATATGGTTTTAAAATCTGCCATTAAGTCAGCACAGTAGTTAAAATGTTCTAAAAATTATTTTCTGAAGGTTTGAGGTAGTTTCCATAATGAAAATCTATATTATATTTTCAGAACCCTTTTAAAATAAATTTCTTTATTTTTTAAATATAAAACAAAAAGTTTAATTTTTTTTAGAATTTTTAAAAATATTTTGAAACAAAGGTAATTTGACCTTTAGAAAAACGCTTTAGAAAAACAGCAATAATCTTTACCCTTTGTTCTTAAAGTTGGTATCAGAGACAGAGTTAGACTCTATATTGCATTATATCACAATAGTTTTAAGATATAATATGTTCCAACGCGATTTCTATTACATTTGTCTAACAGTGACTCCTTTATGATTTTTAGAATTTTTTTATGTTTCAACAAATACACTACTTTCAATTTTTTGACCTCAAACCGGGTACATGAAGATTTCCATGAAGTTTCTAAGAATATTGTCCACGGTAAGACTACCATTTCCAAACATATGGTTCAAATCGAACCACCAAAGCATATAGCTTCCATACAAACTGATCGATCAAAATCAAGATAAATAACTTCATAAAAGATATGTTTTTTACTTGTAAATTTATACTACGATTTTTGGATTTATTTATTTTTATGCAATATTTATATTTATACTGTACTATAAGTGACTTGAATTTTTAAATGTTGTTATTTTTATTTTTTAACTTTTTGCTTCAGTTAATATTATTTGCGAACAATTAATTAATTATGTATTTATCATTTACTTGGTAATTATTGAATTATTTATAAAAGAATTCGGCTTTAATATTAATGCTGTTGTTTTAAAAGAATTCACGCTTATTGGGTATGAAAATGCGTTGTTTTCTGGAGGGTTTCCAAGTGCTTCTAAATAGGTTTTTATGTGCGCAATTAATATATGAATTTATGTAATATATATTTTTTAACTATTGCAATGCATGCTTAATAGACAAACAAAATTTTCCGTTTACAGCAAACAAATTAATGCAAAAGCTTATTAAGACTTTTTTTTAATTTTTGCATACAATAATTAATTTTTTTCTACAGGAAAACGCGCCTCTGCAGCACATTATTTAAAGAGTCTATATCAATTTCGCGCACTGCTCTCACACAGCTGAGCGTGTGTACTTTAATCGGTGTTTTTTATAGATTTTTTCCTGTTTTGTTAGTTTTTTTTAATTTTTTTTGTGTTTTTTGTTTTTGTTTAATACGAAGGCATTACTGGCGCTTATAATTGAATTATTAGTACATCGCATTATATTAAAATGCAAATTAATTTATATATGTAAATATTTTAGCAGCATTGTTATATCATAACGTTGAGCAAACTTTGTTTTTGTTATATAACTACTCAAATTAAATTTGTAAACACCCACAACGTACTTAAAATACATTACAGTTTCACATTACATATGGTCGCTGTCCTACTTTTGACAGCCAGGGCACAACGCAGCTGCTCAGAAACTTCGCACATTTATATATGTTACATTTACATTTATTTTTTTTTATACTTTTCTTTATTGGTTTTTAAATTATTATTATGTTTTTTATTTTTTTTATTTAATTTTATTTTTTTTATTTTATTTTTTATTTTTTTATATATTTTTTTTATTTTTATTTTTTTTTTAATGTTTTAATTATTATTGGATGAAAACACTGTTACATTATTTTTTTATGATTTTAAGCTTAAAAATAAATTCCGTGAAGATAAATTCCTTTTTCATTTCTAATTTTTTCAATAACATTTTCCTTTAATTCTTAATTTTTTATTATTATTTTCTAATTTAAAATTTTTTTATTTTTTACTTATTTTTATTTATTATGGTTTTGTATTTTTATTGATAATTTTTTTATTTGTTTGTTTTATTGGTCTGTAGATTTTTTTTAATATTTTAATTATTATTGGATTGTTTACATTTATCATTTATTTTTTTGATAATTTGTTTTGTTTTGATTTTTTCCTTTTTAATTTTTTTATATTTTTTTTATTTTTTTTTTTTTTTGATAATTTTTTAATATTTTTTTATTTTCATTATTATTAATTGTTATTATTTTTTTTATATTTCTTACTTTTTTTAATCTTTGCTTTCTATTTTATATTTTTTTTTATTATTATTTTTTTTTTTTTTTACTGTTTTTATTTTTATTTGTTTTTAATTATTATTTATTATTTTTAATTTTTTATTATTTCTCATTTTTTATTGATTTTTAGTTTTTTTTATTGCATTTTTATTATTCTTTTTAATCTTTTACTTTTGTTAATTTTCTGCCTTTTACTATTATTTCTTCTTTTTATTTTGCAAACTCGACCTCGAAAATTACCTTTTTATTGCCGCCGCATGCATTCATTATTACTTTTCGTATTTGTTTTGGGATATGCAGGAAGGCGTGTGCCACATTTGTTCGCACTTCAGCAGCGATTTCCGCTTGTTGCCAACTTTTCACTACAAATTACACGCGCTTTTTCTGCTGTTATATTTGCTTATGTTGTTGTTGTTCATATTTTTTTTTGCTGTAAAATACCACGGCATATAAAGAAAAGTGGAAAAGTTTATTTTTCGCAACTTTTTTATGTATTCATTTAAATTTAAATCGGCATATTTTATTAACGAACACTTGTCAGCACTTCAACGTGCATTATGTGCGTGTGTGTGTGTGACTGAGCGCCCGCAAAATATCCTCCGAACACCAGTGGTATTAAATCGTCACAATTTTCTCACTCATTCACGTGTGAATTTATGATTTTGCTTCCGCTTTGCAATTTTTTCCTATTACAAATATTTTCATTGCTTTCAACTGCTTTTTCACTTATGTTTGTTTTTGTTTTCGCTTTCTTTTTGTTGCTTTCTGCACTTCATATCACTTATCCGGCACGGACTTCACACACAAAATGGCACAGTCACACGACGCCAATCCATCACGCACCAAAATCGCGCGTTTTTTATTGCACATCCGTCTGCGAAATGGCGACTTTCGCACGTGTGTGTGTGTGTGTTGGAGCGACGCATGCAAAACTTCACGCGTTCTGCATGCTGGCACACGCATTTATAAATTTTTTATTTGTTTTTGGTAAAAACTTTTGCTTTCACACACACTCACGCGTTCCGATTTCGGTGCGCGTATAACGGTACATTTCAACGTGCTTCGCTACGCGTCAGGACATCCGTACGTTCTGAATGCCAACACTGAACTAGCGAGATCGCCGCAACTGTTGGGTGACGAACGTGTGCGCTGCCGCTGCTGTTGCGTCGGTTGTTGGGTCGTTGCCGGTCGTTAATCGGCATCCGCAAGCAAAACCGCACTGACACAATGGCAGTAGCGAAATCAGGCGCTGGCATTGTCGCCGCCGCCGCCGCCGCCACCACTGTTGCCACTAACAAAAGTGTCGTCGTTGTCCATCAACGGAACCGCCGACAAGTTGAACGACAATGTCTAAGGCAATGGGAAGTACTGAAGTTTGTTGCTTCTTTGAATTGCCAGCCGACCGACTGCTGCCAGCTAAGGTGCGTGACCGATGTTGGATGGGTGGTGCGGTGCAGAACTCCGAAAATGTTAGGGCGAATTCAGAGATTTTAGCAGCAGCTTTACAGGTTTTAAACGGTAACATGCAACTGTTCCCAGCGCTCTTCCGCTGTTACTATTATGTATGCAGCGGGTTTTTAGCAGAAGAGTGACATACGGACATTAAAACTGGTGGTGGCAGTAAAAACCGTTACTTTGTGGAATTGTTCCCACTATTTTCTTCACCAAATAGGTTCGTTTATTCTGCAATTAAGCATCGAATTGGTCTGAAAGTTCGACATAGTGGAGGCTTGTGATCGTTTTGCCTTTCTCAGATAGTTGATCTAGATCAGACATTGTGAATCTAAAAATGGTGATCTTTACTATTCCGGCTGTTAGGATTTCACCTTTTAAGAGACAAGTTTCGGGGGTTAAGTCGACCGTTTCGACTATTTCTTAGGCTTCGGTGGTTTCCGTCAATCGACGTTTGACTAATAAGTGATCCTGAACATTGGCCATGTTTCCTACCGTGGTAACCGTTTTGGAAACATACGTGTATGTCCCATGAAAACCTGAAGGATGCTGAATATGATTACTCTTACAATCAGCATCCAAGCTCTTTTGTCTTCAAGAAAAAAAAATCAAACAACCGATTTATGACAATTTTTGGTGCCATTGGGCGAGTAACTCAGGACCATTCTTGCATTTAAGTCCAGATCTTGAGGCTTATACCATATGTTTTATTTTGTAACTATAAATCTTGGTTACGGTATGGATGGACCTATCATCTTAAGATTTGATAGTATTTTACGAAGTCTATAGATTTACCAATATGTTAAAAGACATCAAAAGAACTATTCCCATGACAGATTTTTTTCTTTTTCACTGGGTTAATTAAAGATTAAGACAATTGAAAAGTTTTCACATCATTCTACACTTTTCAAAACACTCACAGTCATTATTGAGGTTTTATGTAAAAGCTTTTAACCAACTAAAGCATTGTTGTGAAGCTTTAACTATAAATAGTGTTAAAGCCTTGTCAAATTTCTAAAAAGCACATGAGACAGAACTACATATTCTCAAAACTTGTAATAGCCTCAAACCCAAAACAGTACACAAATGTATCTTTACGTTAAACATCCCTTAATACAAGGGTGATTTTTATAGAAAAGAGTGTCGCTCATAACCAGTTTCTTTAAACACTATGTTAAGCTTCTATTTGATTACATAGCTTTTGAAGGGATGAAAATAATAATGCCTTGAGGGATATTCTTTCAGTATGAAATTATTTTAGGGTGAATTGAAGAAATGATGTTAAATAACAGCTTTCTATGATGTTAGAAAATAGAAAGCTCTCTGTAAAGTCTCCTGAAGCTCTGCTAAATGATTATGGCCGACTTATTTAGTACTAATTGCTGTACATCACCGCTTATTCAGCACTTTAGAACTGTTGTTAATGTTTTTAGTATAACAGATGTTAACAACAGACATTACATTAACAGTATAACAAATGTTAAAAGCTGTCCCAAAAGTTTATTCGCGCAATAATCTGTTATCAAATATTGCATTAGCCATAAAATATATATAATTTTATAATTATTGTTAAATGTTTTTTAACAAAAAATGTAGGGTTATTTTTTGCTGAGCTTTTTTCGCAAAAGCTTTTTATTGATATTTACGTGCTTAAATACTGGTGAGCATTTTCAATACATCACACTATAAGTTTGCCAACATTGCTGGCATTAACAGTAAAAGAGTGTAAAACTCTGGAATTTTTACAGAAATGATAAAAAAACTGAGAACGCTTTGATTCGACCGACATTAAATTTGCGGTACTTCAAAGTAAAATCAACATTAAATTGTTGCGACAATAATTAAAAATTAGCCAAAAAAGCTTTATATATAGTTCATGATTTATTTGGGTTTTAACACAACTAAGGCTTTGCTTTTCTTTAATCTTATGTCTACATATAACCAAAAACGTGGACTATACTTAGGCGATCCTATATCGTATGAAGAAGATATTTAAGAGAGAAGAGAAAATGGTAAACTGTCTTCAATAAACTGGTTTTAAAATTTTTAGAAAAAAATGGGAGTAATAAGGGATTCTCAAGTGAAATAATATAGGAGAGAGACATTTTTGAGAGGCGGCGAGGAGTCACTTTGAAAACTATATTTTAAACAATTTATAGACAAGTCAAAAAAGTAAGAAAAGAATATTATAATCAATAGAAAAATACAGTGAAAGCTATATTAAAAGGACGCTCTATCAAGCGGACAACTCTACTAAGCAGACAGAAAGCCTAATCTTACCAATGTCTGCTTATGTGAAATATCACTACAATAATACAACTAAATATTTAAATTTAATTACTAATAATCCATACAATATATAAAAGAAGTGAACAATTACACACAAAAAGATGAAAACAAAATATTTCAATAAAAAATTATACCGAAAGTAAAACAAAAACTTCGAAAGAGCTATCAAATTTAAAACACTTAATGGGGAAATTTCACTAAAAAAATTTAAAACGGAGTTCCCTATTCAGAAACCATCAATTTTTTTATGCCTTTTCGCTTTAAATAGCTCGACGCATATAAATAAGTATAGAAGTATATGAAGGAATTCCGCTAATTTCCTTTGTGCTAGGCAGCATTTATTGCTGCGGCCCACTTAACTTCAGTCCTACAGCGATGTAATTCAATACGATTCATAAAAATTTATATAGAAACAACTGTAAATCGCACACACAGACTTTTTACATCTCCCTCCACACACACACTGCCTATGAAGTGCTACTTTACAGCACTCTGTAGACGCTTAACATACTACTGTTAATTGTTAACATTAGTACCGCTTAATATACAGCTCGTCTGTTCTCACTTCCGTGCGCTACGCAACTGTATTTTGCTCTTTGTAAAGAGTCCTATTGAAGCTGTTAAAGAATATTAATTTGTAATTGCATTTCCGAAATATGTAGGCTTAAACGAACGGTTGGTGGCTGTTACCTGCACGTTTTGGCTGGGGAACTTACTAGTTTTTTTGAAACTGAGTTCGATTAATGTTTCAAGTGCATATGCTTACGAGTATATGGTGGTGATTAATAGCCTGTGGTTTCACAAATGTGGCTAGGTGTCACCTAGATCAAGTATTTGAAGCAAGACTTTAGAGAAAGCCGCTTCCTAAGGCTTTAAATGTAATGTTCTCAAGACTTTTCCGGGACATACCCATGTTAAACTATTTCTATTTAATATTTGATACTTAAAATGTTCAAGCAGTTGGTTATCTTCTAACTCTTTTCGCCTTAAGCCATTTCATAACCCAATCACAGAACCCAATCTAATCAGTAAGTTCAGTTCAGTAAAAGAAATTGAAATGATCACTTACCATACATTAGCTTAGGTCTACCGAACGACCTCAGCTTGATGAAAATATTGACTTCACCAGTTGAAATGTCGAAGCCATACTTGTAGTGCTGGAAGTAAAAGATTTAAAATTTGTTAGCTTTACATATACATACATATATCCGAGCACATAATAATGTCCTAAAAAATAGGTTAGAAGAGAGTTATGCATTGTAAAAAAGTTTCTAGATCTTAGTGATATTACAATTTATATCCCCAAAGAAACTGAAAAAACTTGGAATAAAAAAATCAAAAAGGTAATGATATAATAATTTCAAGCCTAACTCACCATCCTGGTACATAGAGCAGTTCTTGCGCAAAAGGCACAAGGCGCGCCCTATAAATTTCACACAACTCAAAGCGTTCAAAAAAGTTTAGTAGTTTGTAGTTATGATCCCGCCTCAAGGTATCTACCAAAAACTAACCGGTGATATAGTAAACCACAACAAATTATTTAAACATTTAACGATGAAAGTTCAACGTCCTTTATTAAGTTGCAAAGGCCTGATCCAAAAGCCTCAAGCAAATGTCAGTTACAATAAAAATAATACGAATACTAATGGGTAGAAACCATTACTCCACTTTTCACACAAACAAATTTAAACATCAGCTGAAGTTACAACAGCTTCAAGCATCAGGCAAAAAGACATTACTCAAATAACTCATGTTTCAAAAAAAAAAAACACAATGCGACAGTAGTAATCTTAGCTATTATTTTCTAGAGTGGTTTCTTCTGCCGGATTTCTAACTTCTTTTATGCCTCAAAAATTTCTACGCTTCAATCAATCAAAACTCACCATTATTTGTGCTAATTCGCGCAATATATAAATATAAGTATAAGAATATTACGCGAAAACCCAGCGAGAATATTCAGAGAACCGTAAACTGAAACTAACCTTAATTTAGTTTTGCAACGAAGAAATTTTTCAAGTTATGTAAGTTATGAGAGTTATGAAAATACTGCGCATTTAAAATTAGTAACAGATCTGGTTTTCCTTTTCTTGTATTCAATTCTTAGCAGTTGGTCCACAAATTTATTGGTAGACTCGCGGAAAATTGGAATTGGATAGCTAACCAATCCCAAAATGAATATTTTACCTCACTTACATATTAAAATTTTTTTATATAACTTTTCTACGAAAGTTGGTACTCATACCAATTCTCAATTTTAACTAAGATGCAGCAAAATATTTTTAAGTGTTTAAGCAGTATTCTACCCAGTATTTGATACATCGGTCACAGAATACCAAAATTTTTTTTTTTTAGTTTTTAAATTCGCAAAATAGTTGGTAACCCTCACCGAAGGTAAACATTTTGATTTTGATATTTATGTGTTTGTAGTATATTTCTGTATACTATCACCCGCAATATAATAATAATATTGACAATGAATTAAAATCTTTAAATGGGTGGCAACCTTTCAACAAAAAATTTGCAACTGATCCCTTTTTTGAATCTCTCAGACACCCATAAGGCAATCTTATTTTAGTTTTCACAATTTTACTAAATTAAAATCGATAAACATGTGGCAACCTTGCAGAATAAAAAAAAAATTCACTTGAACGTTTTTTCAAACTCTCCGATACTTAGACTGTAATAACAATCCTAGCTTAAATATTTTGCGGAACTAAAATCTTTAAACAGGTGGCAACCCTAAAAAATAAAGTTATTTTTTCGTTTTCTTCAAACCCTTAGATACCTATATTGTAACAATAATCTTAGCTTAACTATTTTACGGAATTAAAATCTTTAAAAAGTTGGCAACCCTTTATCAAAAATTAAACAAACCGCTTTTTAAATTTCTCAGAATACATAAAAAATACTTTAATTTCTGCAGTTTTACTTAAAAAAAAACTTTAAAAAGGTGGCAACCCCGCAACAAAAAATTTCAACTGACGACTTTCTTAAAACTCTTTACTTAGGTACTCTTAACGTTTTAATTAAAATTTTCGATTGGGTGGCAACCTTGCTGAAAAACTGTTTTTAACTTTTTTAAAACGCCACAATTGCAAAACAGTTTTTTCCAATGGCGTATAATAATTTGTTTTTTAATTTTTTTTTAATTAAAAAATTTTCAACTCACATATTTCTGTTTGTGCTTTAAAGCACATACATACATACATATATGCATTACAATACTTTAAATGTGGAAAAAAATACTAAAATACTGTTTAATTAGTCACACAATTTCAACACAAATATTTGACTCAATAACGACTCTTTTAAAAATATCCTTCTATAAAATATACCATTTTTGGCATTTAATTAAAAGCCGCTTTCATTTGTTCTGCCACAAAAAACTTGAATAAATTTCTTATTGGGCGCATTGTGTCATCTAACGGTATTTACACGCGCATACAAACGCAAACACGTGAATATTCAAGTCGCTCACTCATTCGCTGTCGCTTTAAAAAATTAAACACAAATCTCCATTTTCGTTTCGTCACTCATTTTGCATAATTTTTCAGATTTTCACATTCTTGCTTCGCACATATTTCGCCCTTTGCGGTGTTTTTTCGATGCTTTTTTTTGGTTTTTTATGTGTGCTTCAACTATCCATTTCATAAAGCTTTTACATATGTACATTTGTACTCGTTTTTGCTGAAGTACCGCTAGTACTCGTACAAATAAAATCAAGTGTTTTTTTAGCAAGACTCACTAAACACACACACACACACACACATACGTGCAGTACTTAGCGCATTCGTATTCCACTTAGTTCTTTTATGCTTGCGGCTACATGAGTTTACGCTGATTTTCTAATGTCAGCGACACATTTGAAATGCTAAAATCGTTCAACAGCAACAACAACAAAAAACAAAACACAAAGCAAACAACAAGCAACAACAATAATGGAGCGACCAAAAAAAGACAGTAAACTGTGACAAATAAGAGAGCAACAAAAAACTTTCTACATAATAACGGTACTTTTTACACTAACATACTGACTGCCAGCTGCCACAAGAGCTAACCTCAGCTAACGGTGGTGTATGGTATGTGGCAGCAGAAGTAGACAGTTTGAGCACAGCAGAATGAGCGATGAAGAGCAATAAAAAAATATGAAAAAAAAAAACAGAATAAAAATGAAAAAAATTATTTAAAAAATAACAACAAAATACTTTTTTGATAAAATAAATTTTATGCAATAAGAAAAAACATTAAATTCTTCTGCATCGGAGCTACAATAGCCTTCACCAGTGCATTTATTACTCTTAGAGCATATAAGGGTACCTATATGCTATAGTGGTTCGATCCACGCAATATGTTCGGATATTGTAACGTTGCTTTGGACAACAGTATATGCCAAATTTTGTGAGGACATCTTGTGAAATAAAACAGTTCTCCATACAAAGATTTGATTTTGATCCGTCAGTTTGCAAGACAGCTATATGCTTTGGTGGTCCGATCTGAACAATACGTTCGGATATTGTAGGGTTGCCTTGGACAACAGTATATATCAAATTTTTTGAAGATATCTTGTCATATAAAACAGTTCTCCATACAAAAACTTGATTTTGATCGGTCAGTTTGCAGGACAGCTATATGCTATAGTGGTACGATCTGAAGAATACGTTCGGAGTTTGTAGCGCTATCTTGGACTATAAGTTGTGCCCCATTTCTTGAAGATATCTTGTCAAACAAAAAAGTTTTTCATATAAAAGCTTGATTTCGAACGATCAGTTTGTATGGCTGCTATATGCTATAGTGGTCCGATATTGGCGGGTCCGACATAAGAACAGCTACTTGTGGTGAAAAGAATGGTCGCAAGATTTCAGAACGATATCTCAAAAATTGAGGACTAGGTCTATCTAGGTATACAGACCGACAAACCGAGGGACATAGCTAAATAGGCTCAGATCGTCACTGTAATCATTTATGTATATACATATATATTTTAAAGAACCTCCAACATTTCCTTCTCTTTATTACAAACTTTGTATCCAACACAATATACCCTGTTCAGGGTATAACCAATGAAAAAACTTAAGAAAAAACTAAAAGTAGTACAAGGAAGCTGACTATTTCAAGCAGTACAACAACAACAAGAAGAAGCGAAAAATGTGACAACACTATCATCTAGCCACCCACAAAAGCGCTTATCCCGTATCAATGTAGCTATCATGTGTACATATGTGGCATGTTGCATGCAGCATGTAGCATAAATGTATGCAATAATGCCTGCTGTTGCCACCACTGCTAAGCCAGTTTCATTTAAGCGCTGAATTTGGGTTTGTTTTTGTTTTGTTTTGCTTGTTGTCATTCCATTTTTTGCGCTTTCTCATTTTGTAATTCAGCGCCGGCGCTGCTGCTGTTGCCACTAAGTTGCCGCTAGCATTGACTTCACATCATTGCTGACCTCATTTGCGCAGCTGACATATATCAACAAATTCAACAGCAACAGCAGCGGCATAACGGCAACAACGCGTGCAACACAAACAATTGCATTTGCCAGAGTGAGCTTATGGCTGTGACACAACCTGATCGCAATTCAATGCACTTCACATGTGTTGGGCGCAGTTTTAAGCAAGAGCACACTTCCCGCCATTTGAATGCCATTCAACGGTGATTGCTGGCAAATTTGTTGTATGATTAGTGGATCTACTTTAATTCTGCATTTAAATGCTGTTGGACGACATAGAACTAGCGAATGTTTCATTTTGTGGGAGGTGTTGTTACTCTCGCTTTCACAGGTATTGGGTTGCGTATACGCCATGGCATCTGTTCGCTAGTTTGTTGACGTGATTCGTGAAGAGCAACAAGGAAACCAGTTGATTTTGCAAATGAAATGTTTTGGGTTATAATATATATATATATATTTGTGTTTTATTTTTATATAACTCAAAATAGTAGGTATACAGTTATATGTGAGTGAAATGTAGTTTTTAGCATATTTTGAGGCCAGTTTAGACTAATTCGGTGATGATGATTTAAAACCCAATTTTTGGAATACCTAGTATATCTGTTTTCTTTTAACTAATATCGGTTTTAGACCGACAAAATAATTAAATCACAAAGAAAATCGTTCACGCAACACATTTCAGTCAAATATGGACTGTGTAAGGAAATCTATTATGTGAAAGGAGGGGTCATTTAAATTAGTAGTTAATTTCGGATTATCTAGCGTCCGATATCGTCGTTAGAGAAGACTACTACTGTCAAAATTTCAAACGAGTCGGACTCGTGGATTTGTTGTGGCCGCGGGTAGAAGCAAGCATACCCGAGATTTGAAAAAAGAGCAATATCGGACCATTATTTTTTTGAAGAGTAATAAATTGCACTGTGAAATCAATAACCGCTTGGATACGATGACTTTTCTCCTTCGATGACGACCGTCAAAAATTAGTTTAACAAGTTCCCATATGGTCGCACGACAGTTTTTCCAGAGCCACGCAAATGCTCAGCGAAAACGGATACTATGCATGATAACGAGACAAAACCTTCGATCTCATAATGGCAGGCTATCGTTTCAAGGTGAACGAACAGTTGAGACAGTAGCAAACTTATTAGGATTTCGGCGGGACGGTTGCCACGTGTGCTTATGTCGACCAAG
This sequence comes from Bactrocera neohumeralis, assembly GCF_024586455.1. Taxonomy (NCBI): domain Eukaryota; kingdom Metazoa; phylum Arthropoda; class Insecta; order Diptera; family Tephritidae; genus Bactrocera; species Bactrocera neohumeralis. The sequence goes on along the minus strand of NC_065920.1, from coordinate 4,311,972 downwards.
AATCGAAACCACGAGACCATTTTCAGTAGTTTTTGGCGACGCTTAAGCGAAATCTCAAGTGGCCGTAGAAAAAACACGGATCCGGGTTCATTCCTGTTACTTAGACCCGACTGTCGTGGGAACAGAAGATGGTTTATAAGGTGTGATCGACATCGAATATTTCGAGAAGGGCAAAGTGATCATAGAGCTCCACTATGTCGAAGTAGTGACAGTATGCTTAACATTTATTTGTTCGGAAAACGAAATTTTGGGACGAAACACAAAAAAAAATTAAGGCATCATTGGCAACTTCGAGGAAATTTTAGAACTATGGAATCACTACTTGTTGCTTCTATGATTAATTTTTGGGACTTATTTTCAGAATATAGCGATGAACTGTATATGAGATTCTTGGAAAATATTGGGGTAACCGATAGGGAAACAAATTTTCAAATATTGGGGTAACCGATAGCGAAACAAAATTCCTAGTTCTGGTATTCATTTCTTATGTGTACCAGTCCTTTGGCAAATGAAAAACAGTGTTCATAATTCATTCAGTCATCGGAGTTGATGAATGATGCTCTGTGAAGGCAGACTAGGTTAGATGAAAAAGTCCTAAAGGACCCACGAAAACGCTGAAATTCTCAAGCTGCTCAATTTTATCATTAAATATAGAAATGCATCAGCTATTAATAGAAGTTGCCGCAGTATGGAATAATATCATAGAGAAATTATCTCACTTGTGACACAGTTTTTCTTATTTTACGCAAAGCCACAACAGCAGAGCGCTGATAAAATGACAGTAATCCCTAAGAAATGCGTCACTTACGACCAATCCACGCGAAGGTTACAAGTAATCATCAATCGGCTGAGGCTGACGCCGTTGTGGATGATGAGACGGCGATGAGCCGCCGATGGATGCGATTTCAACGAAGCAGAGAGAAAAGGAAAAAAACTACACTTACAAATACAATTTATTTGAGAATGCAGAGCAAAAACTACACAGACAGTCGGACATTATGAAACAAAGAAGCAAATAGAAACAAATTTCGTGATTGACACTGCTTATCCAGTTGGACATGTGTGGGTGCGTTGTATATGTGATGTTTGGCATATTGTGTTGTTGCAGTTTTTGCCAGTGACGAGGCTGTGGCTGACAAAGTAGCCGCCGCATCACTGGCGGCACTGCCGAGTGCCTGCAGTGAAATATTTGGCGTACCGCATGACATTCTGTGCCAAATGAAAAACAAATTATCAGCGCTGACTACTTTGTAACTGTTATTTACACTGCAAGCTCATAAAAGCATTACATTGTTGCACAGCGCATACTTAGCACAACCTTATCTAGTTCTACTCCTAACTCATCTCTCGCACTCTCTCTGTCTCTCTATAATTTCCGCTCGTTTTTTCTGTCAGTCTCGATTTTTTTCGCTGCACTGCTGATGGAATTTATTTTGTCAATGTCGAAGTTCATTTGGCAGTCATAAATCACTTGACGCGCAGCGGAGTGCCAACCGGGCGACCGACCGCGCTTGGCAGCCGAGTGCATGATGTGCGGGCGCTTAAGTGCGTTTGTGCGCGTGTGTCTGCAGTAATGGCCTTGAAGACGATGGCGGTGGCGATGCGCTGGCACAGAACCGCAAGCTTCAAGCACCTCGCCCACGCGCCTGCAACACAAGCGATCGACAACAAGTACCAAAGCAACTCTGCGGCCCACTCAGCCAGCAGCAGGCGAAGTGAATATGCTGGGATTGGGCTCATAAAATGTCAGGCGGACGGCGGACAAGCAGATGCATATATGTTGTCTAGCAAAGGCTAACGCATATTTACAGTGGCGACACGAGAAATAATACCAGCAGAGTTATATAGATATAAAAATATACTTTTAAAATTTGTAAAATATTTTTTTTTATTTTAAAAAGGTTTGCCATTAACTAATTAAAAAACATAATAAAAAAATTATAAAAAAAAAAAATTAAAAAATTAAAAAAAAAAAAAAAAAAAAAAAATTAAAAAAAAAATAAAAAAAAAATAAAAAAATAAAAAAAAATAAAAAATTTAAAAAAATTAAAAATAAAAAAAAATAAAAATATTAAAAAAATTAAAATAAAAAAAAATTAAAAAAAAAATAAAATAAAATTAAATTAAAAAAATTAAATAAAATAAAGAAAAAATTAAAAAAAAATTTTAAAAAAAATTAAAAAAACAAAATAAAAAAAAAAACAAAATAAAAAAAAACATAAAAAAAATAAAAATTAACATTTGATTGTTGTGACCAATTTTAAAACCAGGTTAATATAAGACTTCCACGACTGTAATGGCTGGCTTTGCCTCGAGCACCTGTGGGCTAATAAAAAAATTTGCCGGAATCAGCTCATTGAGCGAATTATGCCACAGATGCAGCAGGCTTATTCTATTTCGTCAGAAACATGCCCACACACATACATATGTATTTAAGTATATCATTCTTCTTGGCATTAATGAGCTGTTTTAGCCTGTGAATCGCCTGAACTTTTTTTTATATACCCCACTGGCGCTAGAGGGGTTAAAGTTCGGAGATTGCAGAAGCCAATATAGAGTTCTAATGTAGCCATTTACGGACTTGCCTTTGCTGAGTGTTTCAGATCACTGTCCTGCTGGACAATCTCTAATCCATTTTGAGCTAAGTCTTCTACAGTGCCAAGCTAATGGTGGCGCAAAGTCTCTATATAAGACTCTGCCGTCATTTTTCCTTCCATTTCGTCAACCTAAAACCACCAGTGGTCGACATGCATCCCCACACAATAATAGAGCCTCCCAGTCACTTTCATTCCAGGTCTTGTTTCTGAAACATGATTTCAATTTTCCTACTCAAAATACCAACTCTCCAAGTTCTCACTTAAATTAATAGTAACTCTCCTTAATTAAAACGAACTTCAATGAAGAATTCTTTTCCATTATTGGTCTGTTTTCAAAGTCAGCATTGCTATATACAATTCAATTTCTATAATTGCAATATAATGCGAATACACAAAATCGAACACTAAAATTTGTACATATGTACATAAGTAGTTATACTTTGAAACTCAGGAACCTTGCTGATCTCAATTCTACACCCACCACTGTTAATACAGGTACTATCTCCAACCGTTCGCAAGCACATATGTTCAGATCCTCCTACTTGTACCATATTGCCGCAAACATAGCGTTTATTACATAACACCCACTTTCTTCCCCCTAAGGGACTTTCTTTTCAAGGTGCTTTCATGCAGCTCCTTTTCTATGCGCTCGCTGATTTCTATGGCATTCCAAAGAACTGCATTTAAGCGCACAATTCCCTACAAGTTGTGTATGTGTGAGTACCGGAAGCGCATTGCGTAACCGGAAACGCGCTTTTATTGAAGCCTTACACACAGCCACTTTCAACACATGAAGCTGAAGCCGGAGCTTACGCTGTAACCGATCCGGGTGGAGTGTTGTGCATTCACCACAGACAAAAGCATTTATTTGCACTTCGCAATAAATCAATCGGATGAAATTAGATTTTCCTTTCTTCTCTCTTTCGATTTAGCTGTGGCAATATTGCTTTTGGGAAATCTACTGCAATCGCACACACACACACACGGTCGCATGGGTGCAAATGTGTAAGAAAATATTAGTTTAACTTCAGAGATTAATTAGGCATTGAATTGGTCGGTCGTTGGGAAATGAAGGAAGAAAAGAAAGCACTCAGTCGAGAGATTATAAAATTTTTCTTTTACTTTTTTGCTCTAAGCGAGGGAAAATACTTTTAAGTGCATTGTGGGAATGTGTAAATGAATGTTTTCTGAGATGGAAGTTTTATTGAGGAGAGGTCAAACGAGCAATTTTGTAAAACAACAAAAAAGGAGTTTCCATATCGCGCTGAAATAGTACAACTAGGCTGATACCAGCCTGGCTGATTTACCACCTCTTTTCTTGTTCTATTGGCTTTCGGACCAGCATAGCTTTAAATTAATCGCTCTTCGAGATTAACTTAGAGACACCTGCAGAAAAAAAGAATGAAAGAGAAACCTTAAAGTACTGCGGTTTGGTCAAGCAACATACTAACTGTGAAATATCATTAAAACAGTGATCCTAGGTTCGAAGTGGATAGATTTGAAGGCTTAAAGTTTATTCAAATGCTCCAATTCGAAAAGATTAGATCCCTTTCATTTCGTATTCTGAATTGTGGTCCACCCCGACCTCAATTGTTGTACATAAATCTCTCCATCGTTTGTAGTTTGTCGGCTGTACTTGATCCAGTTTTCACTGGAGAGTTTCAATGAACGAAGAAAGTTGTGATGATACCTCTGAAAGGAAATTCCGCCTCACATTTATGATAACAGACCCCTCACAAAGGAAAGGTTATACCAAGCAAAAGCTTTCACATAAAAAATTCAGACGCTGGCCGTTTGCACAAGACCCTAGCACCAAGTTCCGATACAAGCAACAAATCTGACTGACTAAGCATAATGAGGACTTCAACTACTAAAACATGGCAGCTTCCTTAGCCAAAGTCTAAATAAGTGTGTGTGAAGAGCTTGAGAAGTTTGCTTGCATGAAAGGAGGCTTTTCTGAGAACGTATGGTGACTCCCAAAAGGTTTGAATATCGGTGTGAATATCGTCCAGTACCATTTACATATGTATATGAGGTTCCAAGAAGCTACATATATAACACTTCAATCTAGAAGACGCAGAAAAAAGAAAGATGCAAAGGTAGGAAAATAGAGAATAGAGAGAGAGATGGTAAGAAGGTGAGAGTTAGAGAATGAGAAGGGGTGAGAAAAAACAATATATAAAGAATGAGAGAAAAGAAAAGAAAGATGCAAAGGTGGAAAAATAAAGGACAGAGATAGAGAAATAAATACTGTGAGAAATACAGAATGAGAGGGAGTGCGTAAAAGTGATATATAGAGAATGAGAGAGAGAATGCTAGAGTTCAATATGGCACAAAAAATTTCACAAAATGTTCCTCCTCCAAGTAAATTTGCTCAGACATTCAGGCTGACAGACTGACATTGAATATAAGCTCATTTCTTTAAACTGCAATGCTAGATAGACTTAACGAGAGACAGAGAGAGAGAGAGAGAGAGTGATATTGAAATAACGAAAGAGATAAAGGGTGCGAGAAAGAGTGAGATATTGACAGAAAAGGGTTTTAGAGTTAAATATGGAAAATAATTTCATAGAGATTTGACCTTACTGCAATGCCAGAAATATGCAAAGATAGAGAGAGAGACAGACTTAAGAGAGAAGAGAGATATATCCAGATAAAGAGAGGACGAAAGATAGGTAAAGAGAAGGCGAACGAGATATAAGAAGAGGACAAAAAAGGAGATAAAGGAAGTTTTAAAGAGGGATAAAGAGAAGGCAAAAAATAGATATTTCGGCAAATAGCGGGTTTATTGAAGTTTAAATCTATAAAGTACAATCCTAGAAAGATGCAAAGTGGAAGAGAGAAAGATATTTCGACATAAAGCGGAGGAAAAATAGATATGTCCAGATAAAGAGAGCGGTAAAGAGAGGGACAAAGGGAGTTAAAGAAAGGGCGAAAGAGATATTTCGGAAAATGACAGGTTCATTGAGCCTTAAATCTTTAAAATACAATATTAGGAAGGTGCAAAGTGAGAGAGAGAGAGACATATCTCAAGGGAAAAAGAGAGATATCCTAGCTAAAGAGAGAGAGAAAGAGAGTTAAAGAGAGGACGAAATAGAGAGGAAGAAAAAAGAGAGTTTTGCAGTGCTATTTGGAACATTGCACTGCAAAACTCTTTTTTTTTCGTCTCTATTTCGTCCTCTCTGCAACTTCAGGGAATTTTTTCCCTACAACCAAAATTTTGCAGGCTTTAGGGTTCATTGAACTGCATTTCTTTGAATTTTGCATTACAATTTGCGAAATATTGTTTTTGCCAGTACAGCAGTGTATCCAACACACACATTCATACATTTGTACATATTTTGACAGGATTTGCAAGCGAATTGACTATGATTTGCACCGGATAACTTGTACGTTATCATTTTCAGCTTTTTCGCTTATTCGATTTCAAGCACCGCAGCGCGAGGCAAACAGGGCTACTTGTGTGTGGCAAATAGCGAGGAACTATAGCGAAACTAACGGTATGAGGAGTTGTTTACCACAATAGCATACAATGCATGTGTGTCAGTGTGCTGGTGTGCGTATAATCTGAGCTGCCATGCACTTCAAGAAACTAGATTTCGCTGTCAGTATGTCGAATTGATAGTGAAAGCGTAGAAGAGAATAATAATAAGTTGAAAATAAGGTTTACTAAATCTGTAGCGATGTCAGTGCTATTACATTATATGCATGTATGCATGCGTGAGAGTGATAATTTTAGCGTAATCACAAAAAAGCCAAATTGAAGCCGCTGCGCAGAAACTGCGGAAAGTGTTTACATGTTTACATGTTTATATATCTACTTGTAGTGGCAACGGGCTTATTTACTTCAATTTTCGAATTACATATGCGTTGCTGCAGGAAATAGAAAAGTGATGTTGCCATTTTGACAGCACAAATAGCAGCTCTAACGGAGCTACTAAGCTGAGCTGATGTGATTCATTTTATTTTCAACTTTTTTTTCTGTCTTTCATTCGTCTTGCACTTATTTCTTGTGCTTTGAGTAGTAGAAATTGGCTTCGACGATTGACTTTTGTCGAGTTGCTTAACACACGCGCACCGTTATATTCACACACACACAAGCGCGCGGATATATGACAAGGCAGCAAACACGTGGCACACACACACGCAAAGAAAGATATAGCGACTACCCGTCAATCTAATCAAATTGTTAGCGTCACAGTGAAGTATATGAATGATGCAAAGGCAGAAAAGGACAGACGTCAAATGGAATTGAGTTGAGTTGAGTTGAGCAGCGCTGTTGTGGATGAAGTCAAGCTGAGCTGAGTTAAGCGGAACAGCGAAAGTTATAACTTTATTGCGTTGCAATTGAATTGAGTTAGCACATCGTATGTAGGCAGTGGCGAATGCATGTGCGTATATGTACATATGTATGAATACCTTTATCTACATACTATGTATATATGCATAAGTACATATTTACAAACATACATATATCTATACAGAGATTCCTGCAGAAAGTAGGCTATTTGAATTTGCCAGCCAGTAAATTATATTACTTTAATACCCGACTCCATAATTTAGAAGTACGCCTATCAAAGAAATCGTTATGAAGCGTAAGAATAAGAGAAAATGGTATCTCCGGCTGCACCGAAGCTATAATACCTTTAACAGATTCTTTATGCTATGAAAGCATATAAGAAAATTTTCATCTCGGTTTTGAGCGGTCAGTTTGTATGGCAGCTAAATGACATAGTGATCCTGTCTTGTCGGATCTGATTGACCTGACCCTTCGTTTGATTCTCTTGAGCAATTCCACGTAAAACTTGGGTCAAAAACGATATCGTTTTCACTTTTGATTTGCTCATTCATCAGCGACCTCTACCCGGGTCTCCAAAAAGGCCTGTTATCAACTTACAAACTAGTTACTTTTCAACCAGTTACTTTTGAAACTAGTTACTTTGGAACTAGTTGCTTTCGGACCAGTTACTGTGGAACTAGTTACTTTCGGACCAGTCACTTTGGAACTAGTTACTTTTGGACCAGTTGTTTTGGAACTAGTTACGGTCAACAAATAATTAAGTTTTTTGCATAATCGTCAAGATTTGTTTCGCTTTCAATGAATTTAAAAATATTTATTTCGCATACTTTTTATTTTTGGCTTCCTCTTCATAGCTTATTGGCAAATTGTTTACATTGGCCTAACTTCTTATTTCATTGTCCGGAAAGTAATAGGACTGAGTCGATTTAAAAAAATTGAACGAAACAAATAGTAGTCCGATGGTGCAAGGTCAGGGCTATCTGGTGGATTCATCAAAACTTCCCAGTCACGTTCTCCCAGTTTTTGCTGAGTCATCAAAAATGTATATGGTCTAGCGTTGTCCTGACGGAAGACGAAGCCCTTTCTGTTGATTAGGTCTGGCCGTGTTTTTTTTCGATGTTCGATTGTTTGCTTCAATTTCATTGCAAAATCTCACATTTGGAAAAGTAAGCTTCTACAAAGTAACCGGAAATAAAATGAGAGAAAACTTGCGTATGCAATACATTAGTTGCACAAATTAAATAAAGTCTACTATTTGCTATTCATATATGTATGTACATATGTCTATATACATATATTTCTTTATTTACGTAAATCAAACGTCAGCTTTGATGCTTAGTGCCTGTCAGCTTTTATTTACTATATACCTTAGAGCGATAAGCAAATCAACTATGATGCTTCAAGGAAATATTGTCCTCCTATATACATATGTATATTTACAAGTATGAGTGTATAATAAATATATATTTATATAATGTATGCATTTTTTGTAGCATTTCTCACTGACCAGACGCTAATTCAATGTGATTCGCATTCTCATTAGCTGTCACGGTGAACTGTGACAGTGAACGCAATTCATTTGACAGCTCCAAATGTGCAAAAGTGCGGTGAAGCAAATAAAGTGTGCATGCATAAAATTAGCCAAATAAAAATTAATGCAATAACACAGAATGCCAAAGTATGGCTTGAGCAGTTATTTTTAATGTCGCGCACTGCGTATACGCAACATATGCGTTAACAATTGTGAACATGAAGGCTTCATGCTGTATACATTGCATATGAGTATGCCTATGTCACCAAACATAAATGCAACCAAATATGATTAGGAATCAAAGAAAACATATGCACTTTAACAAATTTAGTCTGGATGTACAGGGTTTGTCCGTAAAGTAATAGGACCAATCGTTACAATTCTTTAAAAACTTTCAAAATTGGCTCCTTCTGCGTCGATGCACCGCTGCCAGCGGGCTTGTTGCCCTTTCATCGGCCTTTTCTGGCAAGGAACCAAAGTCCAGGGGGCCACATCTGGGCTATAGGCCGTCTGCGGAAACGTTGGGATGACGGCCTTGGTTAAATAGCTGTTCACAAAAAAGGCGGTGTGAGCCGGGGTGTTATCGTGGTGCAACTTCCAATTGGCTGCAATGACTTGTCGGACCTGATTGACCAGGCCCTTCGTCTGAGTCTCTTGAGTACTTCCACGTAAGACTTGGGTCAAAAAATACATCGTTTTCACTTTTGATTTGCTCATTCATCAGCGACCTCTTCCCGGCCCTCCAAAAAGGCTTAATTGGAAAACTGTTATCAACTTACAAACTACTTTTCAACCAGTTACTTTTGTAACTAGTTCCTTTGAAATCAGCCACTTTTTAAGGCTTAATTGGAAAACTGTTATCAACTTACAAACTACTTTTCAACCAGTTACTTTTGTATCTAGTTTGAAATCAGTCACTTTTTAAACTAGTTACTTTTGGACCACTTACTTTCGGACCAGTTACTTTTGGACTAGTTACTTTCGGACCAGTTACCTTGGAACTAGTTAATTTTGGACCAGTTTCCTTTTAGACCAGTCCGAGGGGCCACATCTGAGCCGTAGGCACGCTGCGGAAGCGTTGGGATGCCGGCCTTGGTTAGGTAACTGTTCACAAGAAAGGCGGTGTGGGCCGGGGCGTTGTCGTGATGCAACTTCCAATCGGCTGCGATGTCTTGTCGGATCCGATTGACCCTTCGTTTCAGTCTCTTGAGGACTTTTACGTAAAACTGGAGGAACAGGAGAAAGAAATTCATGGTGGACGATACCTCTGATCTCAAAAAAGACAATGAGCATCGTTTTCACTTTTGATTTGCTCATTCATCAGCGACGTCTTCCCGGCCCTCCAAAAAGGCCTAGTTGGAAAACTGTTATCAACTTACAAACCTTTGAAACCAGTCACTTTTGAAACTAGTTACTTTGAGCCTAGTTACTTTTGGACCACTTACTTTAAAACTGGTTACTTTTGGACCAGTTACTTTGGAACTAGTTACTTTGGGCCAGTTACTTCGGAACCAGTTTGTTTTGGCCCAGTCCGAGGGGGCCACATCTGGACTGTAGGGCGGCTTCGGATGCGTTGGGATGCCGACCTTGGTTAGGTAGCTATTCACAAAAAGGCGAGTGAGTCGGGGCATTGCGTGGTGCAACTGCCAATCGGCTGCGATGTCTTGTCGGACCCGATTGATCCTTCATTTGAGTCTCTTGAGGACTTTCACGTAAAAATTGGCGTTGACGGTTTGTCCAGGAGGAACAAATTCGTGGTGGTCGATGCCTTTGATGTCAAAAAGGACAATAAGCATCGTTTCACTTCTGATTTGCTCATTCATCAGCGACCTCTTCCCGGCCCTCCAAAACGGCCTGGTGCCACCAAAACACACCATTTCTTGCTAGAGCAACATCTGGGTAAGCCTGCTTGATCATATCAACCGCCTCTATCACAGATTTACCCAGTTTCACACGGGATTTAATCGCGTACCTCTACTCTAACGAACGCTGCATATTCGGCTTGCACCACTCACAGCAGATGCTCGAAGACAACTGACCAGCCAGAGGGGTTATTGGTCTAAGACCCGAAGAGGTGACATCGATATTATTGGCCATAAAAACCACGCTATTAGTTCGCTTTCTCCTGCTTGAACTAAAAAGCGAAGCAAATGGGTCTGGTAATGAACAAGGACAAGACGAAATATCTCCTGTCATCAACCATACAGTCGTCGCACTCGCGACTTGGCTCCCACGTCACTGTTGGCAGTCATAACCTCTAAGTCGTAGATAACTTCGTCTATCTTGAAACCAGCAACCCTTGATGACTGGACGATAAGGGTTTTCGAAAAAACGTTCTGCGGAAGATTTATGGTCCTTTGTGCATTAACCACGTCGAATATGAGTTATACGACGCCATTGACATAGTTCAGCGAATTAAAAGACAGCGGCTACGAGAATGGTTGAAAACACTCCAGCTCTGAGAGTATTTGACGCAGTACCCGCCGGGAGAAGCAGAGGAATAGTAAGACTCAAACAGGTGGAGAAGGACCTGGCTGCACTTGGAATCTCCAATTGGCGCCAAGCAGCGAATTCCTGAAACGACCTTGGTTAGGTAGCTGTTCACAAGAAGGAGCGGTGTGAGCCAGGGCGTTGTCGTGGTGCAACTTCCAATTGGCTGTAATGTCTGGTCGGACCTGATTGACCTGACCCTTGGTTTGAGACTCTTGAGGACTTCCACGTAAAACTTGGGTCAAAAAATACATCGTTTTCACTTTTGATTTGCTTATTCATCATCTCTCTCCCGGCCCTCCAAAAAGGCTTAATTGGAAAACTGTTATCAACTTACAAACTACTTTTCAACCATTTACTTTTGTAACTAGTTTCTTTGAAATCAGTCACTTTTTAAACGAGCTACTTTTGGACCACTTACTTTGGAACTAGTTACTTTCGGACCAGTTACTTTTGGACTAGTTACTTTCGGACCAGTCAATTTGTAACCAGTTACTTTTGAACTAGTTACATTCGGATCAGTCACTTTGGAACTAGTTACTATTAATTAACAGTTTTTTGATCAAGATTTGTTTCGCTTTCAGTGAATTTAAAAACATTTATTTCGCATACTTTTCCTTTCTTCTTCCTCTGCATAGCTTATTGGCAAATTGTTTACACTGGCTTAACTGCTTATTTGGCTGTCCCGAAAGTAATAGACTGAGTCGATTTAAAAAAAATTTATTGAACCGATCGTTACAATTCTTTAAAAACTTTCAAAATAGGCTACTATCAATCAGAACAACGGCAGACCACACAATCGATAGTAACTCGCCAAAAGTTCCGAAAGCTTGGTTAGAAGTTGCTTATGCATCCAGCTTCTAGTGCGGAAATTAAGTGACCCCTACCGGTTCCTGTCTATGAAAGTTGAAGAAGTTGGTACTAGTTCTAGTAAAAATTGTATACCGCCTGCAAACTAGCCATACATTTTCAAGAAACCATATTTATATTGCAGTTTTAAATCCAGTACTCCATATACGCTAACCACCAACCCCCACGGGGGTTTGAGAACCAACTTTACATATTTCGTGAGTCGTCACATACATATATGGTATGTATGTAAACACTTGAATTATATTTTGACAAAACTCGCTAGAAAACCAACAAGGCAAGTGACACAAGTTCCTCTTTGTTATTTTAGCTCAAGCCAAGTGTACCTATGTGCATTAATACGCACAATCAAGAGTCTACGCATGAACAAAAACAAAAACACACACAAACCTACCCAAACAAAATCAATCATGCATGACTACGCTGACTTTTCCCCCGAGCTCGACACCAACCCAACTTCCCTGCTTGAATTTATGGTATGATGGGTTTGAGCAAGGACAACATTTCAACACAACACCAAACCAGCTACTGATTGTCAATTATTAAGCAACAACAACAAAAGTAAATATAACAAGATTATATATATAATGTACAAGAAATATATGTACATATATAAGAAAGTCTTTTGTTTTGTACGGCCCTGAAATGCCGCCACCATCGTCTGCCGAGCTGGCATTATGAGTCTACCTAACGGTGAATGTGTAAAAAGTCATCTTTGAAATACAACGCGTTCAATGGGGACTTTGTAACAGTAACTTGTTATCGCTACCTTACTGTCAGTTTGACAAGACACTCGAGCAAAGAAGAGGCGGTAATATGAAGTACAAAATTGGTGAAACTATCGGAGGGAGTGATGGCGGCTGGGAGAGTGGTTGGTTGTTGTAAGAAACATGTTGTGCGGAGACACGGCTGGTGTCAAGGGAAAATTAAGGGAAACATGAAAAACAAAGCGGCCAGGTGGTTCGAGTTCAAGTGATATGAAATTACAACAACAACATCAAACTTAAAGGCATTTGTAGTGAAAGTAACAGCGTGCAACAACAAATATTTATAAGTAAGTGAGCTATGCGATAGCTCGCAACGCGTAATAACAAAAACAATGCAAAAGATAATAAATACTATAATATTTACCCAACCCAACGAATGCCGGACGAAGCTAACAAACAACAACAACTAAGTAAACAAGAAGCATACAACGTAAATAAACAAAGCAAATCTTTGGAGGGATGAGCTACAAGAAAAAACAGCAAATTGTTAGGGGGAAGCAGAGTTCAGAAGGCAAACACACTGACATCGCGACCTCTAACACGCCGACGCTGACGTCAAATCCCTTTGGTAGCAACGTCAAAAGTGTCTTGCGGCGCTGCGACATAACGGAAACGGAAGTAATCATTGTCATCAGCACGCTCACCTTTATACACAGCTCAGTTCAGCTCATTGCTCACCTCGCGCACTAACATATTTATTGGATATGTTTTTATTTTGAAAACTGTGTACTCCCAGCGGCGGTGCCGCTCTCAATGCCTTGGAGTGTGTATAATTTGTGTTGTTAGAGACAAAGGCGTATGTCGTCCGCCTCGGTATATTATAGCCTCCATAAGTGTTGACACACGCACATGCTTTGGTGGGCGAAATGATGTTTAAATGATGCATGAACTCATTTGAGTTATGCATTAGTGTTTAAGGCTTCATAAATATGTTTATGATGATGACGATGGAAAGTACCCCGTAAGATTCGGAAAGTATGAATATTTTTATTGATATACTATACATATCTAGAGTATCTAGAGTCAGTAGAAGAGGTCTGTGCACGAAGCAAACCTAAAGTTTACAGAAGAAGAGAGAAAATCAACAAGTCTTCGTCATCGCACACTCTTCCTTATAATAATGGGCTGGAGCATTAATTAGTTCCTGCCTTAAACTTAACTTAATGTTCGATTTTCAGAAAAGTGTAGATTTTCCAAATCGCACTGTCGGACTAATTTAAGTTTAATTACGTTAAGTTAAGTTAACTTAACTTAAGTAACTTACTTAAGTTAAGTCAAGGAAATTTTAAATTAAGTTACTGTTAGGGAAAATTAAGTTTAATTCCGTAAAGTCAATTAACGATAAGTTAAGTCAATTTACGTTAAGTTAAGTTCGGCCGAGGAAACATTAAATTAAATTTAAGTATAATTAAGTTACTTATAAACTTTGCTTTCTTACTGTCAGCCTAATTTAAGTTTGATTACGTTAAGTTAAGTCAACATACGATAAATTAAGTCAGTTTACGTTAAGCCAAGGAAGTTTTAATTTAAGTTACTTTTACGTATAATTATAATATAAATTATAAACCTAATTTTCTTACTATCTGACTAATTTAAGTTGGATAACGTAGAGTCAACTTAAATAAGTTAAGTCAATTTACGTTATGTTATGTTAGGTCAAGAAATATTAAATTATGTTTAAGTAAAACAGAGTTAAGTCTAACTAAAACTAAGTTAAGTTTAAGTATAATTAAGTTAAGTAAAACTTCATTTTCGCACTGTCAGACTAATCTAAGTTTAATGCCGTAAACTCAACTTTTTATAAGTTAAGTTAATTTACGTTAAGTTAAGTTATGTCAAGGAAGTATTAAATTAAATTAATTTTGCGGAAAACTAAGTTTAATTATATTTAAGTTAAGTCAATTCAGTTTAAGTATAATTAACTTAGCCTAATTTAAGTTTAATTCCGAAAATGTCAACTTTTGATAAGTTAAATTAATTTACGTTAGGTTAAGTTAAGTTAAGTTAAGTCAAAGAAATATTAAATTAAGTTTAAGTAAAACAAAGTTAAGTCTAAGCAAAATTAAGTTAAGTTTAAGTTTAATTAAGTTAAGTATAAACTTCATTTTAAACGAAAAGCAAAGACACAACGCTCCAATTAATTTTTCTGACTGCATAAGGCAATCTCCAAAATTTTGGCAAAGGAATCCTGACATCGTAGAAACTCTAACCTAAACTCTAACTCTAATCTAAACTGCTAATAATTATTTGAGCAACTGTAAGTACAAAAGGCAAATATTTGCATAATTTTTCCAATCGGGTATCCTCGTCTACAAGTATTCTCGTGATGACAAGTTAAACGTTAATGAGAGCCGAAAAGTTAAGGTTGTTTCAAAAGCTCATCAAGCATTATTTGCATGTATCATCAGTATGTTTTTGTTATTGACATTATTGTTTATGTTTTTCAACGTGGCTGAGTGCGTGTCTGTATGTGTATGTGTTTGTTGAAAGTATGCATAAGATATGCCATTTTATCGTGTAGAGGCTAGCAGGCGGGGTTTAAATGACAAGGTAATTGACGTGTGACACAATACTGTCGAGAGCAGGCAATAATTGCCATAAAAGCTAATGACAAATACAAATCACATACATAAATATGTACATATGAACGCACAACAGAATGAGAAAATTAATCAATTTTGTGTAAACCAGATAATTACTAGTGATCGAAATATTTTCATTAACAAACTGTGACGTTATTCATTCTTATTATGAGATTGAGGAACTATCAAGGTTCCATTGATCGAACTAGAATAGGGTATAGTTCAATGGTTATACTAGTGAATTTAGGTAATACTGGCTGAAAAATTCAATATATTAAGCGAATTTCAATTTAAACAACGAGAATCAGCCTCGTTCTGCATGCTTTTCTGTCTCTAATTTAAAATTTTGAAAGTGAGTTATTCAAGCAAAGAGGAGGAGCTTATACTTTACTCCATCCAAGGAGAGATGACTTTCACCAACCAACGGAATATATGTATATGCTCCAGAGAGCAGCAAATCATAAGAAAATCTATGAGATGATGATTAAAATAAAAATATGCAGAGCGATTGTGGCACGCAATGATCTCTTGACCCTCACAAGTTGAAGAAAAAAAAATCTTAGTGTAAAAGTTCTGGCCTCCAGACGCATATATGTAAATTTACAAGCCTCTCAGCTAGCTAGGCATAGCTAAAAGCTGAAATGGAACCAAAGCCAAAGCAGACAGTCAAATAAGCAGTTAAGCCAGTGTAAAGAATTTGCAAAGAGTTATGAAGAGAAAGCGAAAGAGGAAAAGTTGACGGTTATGCAAAAAACTGCTAATTTTTTATCGGAACTGTTTTCAAAAGTATCTGGTTGCAAAGTAATTAGTTTTAAAAAACTAGTTCCAAAAGTGATTGATCCGAAAGTTACTGGCCCAAAAATAACTAGTTTCATAGTAACTGGTCCAAAAGTAACCAGTTATATAGTAACTGGTCCGAAAGTAACTAGTCCAAAAGTAACTGGTCCGAAAGTAACTGGTCCAAAAGTAACTGGTCCAAAAGTAACTAGTTCCATAACAACTGGTCCGAAAGTAACTAGTTTCAAAATAACTGGTGCAAAAGTAACTAGTTGCAAAGTAAGTGGTTGAAAAGTAACTAGGTTGTAGTTGATAACAGTTTTCCAACTAATTTGCGCGTAGATTTCAAAGCAATTGTATTTAATTTTCAGTTAGTTTCAAAGTAACTAGTTACAAAAGTACTTGTTTGTAAATTGAGAACCTTTTTTAATTTTTAGGTTTTCATCGGAAGTGTATTTGAAATTTCACCTAATTTTATAACAACTAAAAGCAAAGTAACTAGTTTGAAAATTATGGAACATTTTGAGTGGTGCTAAATTGCTTTATTTTCGAAGTCATAGCCACATCAAGGTCAATATTCATTGATTCAAATAAGATATTCAGTACTAAAATAAAGGTTTTTATGCATGGCTGTCTCTATTAAAGAGTTTGATTTTAAAGCTCAGCTACAAGATACGGACTAGATATTAGTAAGCTCCATTAAAACTGAAAGATATAAACTTATATAATCTTCAATATTTCCGAAGTATCTATGCTGTCAGGATACAACTCTCTCTCAAGGACCGCACCAAATACCTTGGGCTAGGTTTGGATAGCAAACTGCTGCGAAAACACAATGTGGATGAAAGATTACGAAAGGTCAGCAATGCTTTATATGCGTGTAAGCAGATGCTGGGGCCTTCCACTCTCTCGTGACCTGGTGCTACACAGTAATTGTAATACTCCACCGTGCAGTAGGATGGTAGACAGGCTTACCAAAATAAACCTACCGGAAAGCAATGGAAACAGTTCAGAGGCTCGCTGCACTGTGCATAACAGAAGCCTTAAAAACAACTCCGACGGAGGCTCTTGAACCGGTACTAAACCTGCTCCTATAGGCCTCCTCGCTGAAAACTGTGCAGCAAAATCGGTGGCACGACTACTGGCTGCTGGTGAACGTATGTACATAAAGAACCTTCGGTGGGTAATGGCGGTTGGACAAAACGAGACGAGATTTCCAAGGGTGGTGTACGGCTATCATCCGAAAATGTGATCAAAATTGGGAAACTCGTACATTGTCTTTACGACGATCTCGACAGAAGTATGGTTAAAAAATCACGACCCGATGGAATGAGCTACCTCGGTGCAAAACTGCAAAAGTCATGTGCAAAACGGTAGATCGGAAGTACACAAAATTTCAATAGGCAATCGATAGAAGAGACTGTAGGAACATGATGGGAATACTAACTGGTCACTGTCTTTTGGCGATACACGTCCGCAGGATGGGGCCTGACAGAACGTGAAGACCGCAGAAAATGTCTAAAGCAGGGCACCAGGAAAACAATGGAGCAACTTTTGTGCACTTATCCCGCACTGGCAAGGCTACGCTGTAAGCATCTGGGGTCTCCACATGGAGGTATCAATAGTGAGGCCGCAGAGTCTGTTAAAATTCGCGCTAAGCGCAGGCATGCTAAAGGATGACTACTCCTCTTGGTCCTGGCGAATGGACTCCATCTTGTATCGCAAAGGACCAAAAATGGTCTATGCGTGGCTTATTGGTCTACCAGATTATTATATATTGTAATTAAATGAACTAATATCCCACTTTAAGCGGTCTGTCATTATTATTGAATGTTAAGGATTTTTTGTAAAATTATTTAATTGCACGAAATTGCATATTTTCCAGCTTAAGAGCTTAATTCTTTGCTAATTCGCTGCAATTTTGGAATGCCAACTAACGGTATTTGTATGCGAGTGCACGACTGATTCATTGGAATTTCATGCGCTCATTAATTTCAATATTCATTATAATAATAATCGTCAGCATATGGATTACAGCAAATAAATGTCAATATTTAAAAATCAAGTGGAGCTCATATAACCACAAAATGGTGAAAAGTAGGTAAAGAAGTAGTTAGATGTAAATGTAAATATGTATTACTCGTACATGCTTACGTTTAAACATGCTGCATTAAGGGCCCATTATGTAGAAGTGTTCTCGTAAGTACTTTTTGTGCTTTCTTCCAACTAATTGGTCAGTGCTGCTAGTCATATGCAGGCGCTTGAGTGTTTTTTCCTGGAACTCATGAGTCCGAAATTCAATAACCATCAATTTGAATAGCGTTTTTTGCAGGAAGTACAAATAAGCACAAACATAAAAAAATATATAGCGAAATTAATTGAAGCTTCGTCTTAAAAAATATATCGAAAATCAAATTCATTTATTGGCACTTCGAAGAAGAAAAACGAAATTGCGTTACTTGATATTTTAGCAATTACGCTAATTCATAAATTCTCAAATCAATTCGCACATTAGCGGGTATTCTAAGAAAATATTAGCGCGCTCACTTTCAATTTAAGTACTTAAGTTCAAATACTGCAATAATTAAAGACATACATATTTCTGAACAAGTGGAACACCACCATGAAAAGACACATGGATTTTATGTTGGCTGCTACTAAAACTGACTAAATGTTGTAGGTCAAATATATATTATTTCTTAACAGCATTTACTATATATGAAGCTTTTAGCCGAGTCTTGGCTTAATATTATTTTACTACCATCATGGTTTTAATCTCAGCAAATAGCAAAGCGCCCTGTTCATACGCTACAAAATCATTTCCTGTTATTGACTGATGAATGACACTATCAATTTGCTCGTCTTGCGTATTTAATTAATAATCTCCGATTAAGTAAATAAATGATGGACTCGTAGCCTTGGCGTTCACAAAGTCTATCAGCAGTAATGAGAATTGCACTACACACAAGTACCGTTGCTAACTTTATGTAAATTTAATCAGCAACCGAGTTCGCTTCAAAGCGCTGACTACCATTTACCACAGTGTTTTCAACTTAGGAGTGAGTGTGGGCGGGGGAGAGACCTTTATTGTGTTTGTGAGCATAATGTCTAGTTATTCTAATTTCATACTAATAACCGTTGAAGTAATTAAAGGGCTAATTTATTTGATTAATCAACAAGCAATGCGAGGAAAATAAATTATTACTGTAAATTGTGTGACAACGAAAGCGGAAAATGCGCTTAAAAAGCTATGATGAGACTGCAGAATTACTTCATTAAATTGATATCGTTTCTTGCCGTAGTGAAGTGGTTAAGACAAGTTAAAATGGCAGACTTCTCTGTTCGCATGACTATTTATCAATCGACATCGAATGAGTGTCCTTAAGTTCTGAGAAAAACCACATGGACCAAAGGCTTTGTGGGTGAGGTCGTCTGCGGAACCAGCACTTTTGCGGTGTAAATATTTTAAATGTTTTAAGAGGGTTGTTAGGTGAAGAGTTACACAATAAATAAACTAGTGAGAACTGGGAAAAGGGGGTCTGCCAAAGAAACCATCCAGAAATCTATCGCAAGAGAAATGTTACATAAGCGCTTCTTAAGTTTACAATGGCCAGTGTAGAAGGAGGTAAGTAGCCTGAGTTTTCCCTTAGGATGTTGATTACATATTTAAACATTTTAAGGTTAACCACCGATTAGCAACTTGGTATGGCGCATGCCTAGAAGTTGTTGCCAATGTTTCTCTCTATCCACTGTTTCATCTTTTATGGTGTGAAGACCAACCGCAAATGAAAGATACCACATTGGTGGAGGCTGCGGAGCGGGCGGGCTCATCAGTCAGTTCATTCCCGGCTATACCTTTATGACCTAGGACCCAAATAAGTTGCACTTGATTTCAATCTTATAGCGATTTGATCTCGTACTCAGAGATTGTTTTGAGTGCCGCTTGACTACGCACTGACTTATAGCAAAGACCCCTGCTCGGAATGTGCTCGGAAAACTACCCATAGATATGGAGTGTTTTGTGCATGGTCTTGAGACCCCTGTGCCAATTCCCTTCGACGTTTTCGAGCCGTCGGTCTACCACTTGATTGTACTTGAGGGTAGACTGTTCTCAACAAATTAAAGAATGACCTAGAGGATATTACATTTGCAAGGATTCAGCACGTCCTTTCAAAATTTTGATTCATTTTTGTTTTGAATAAATTTTATATTCTTACGAATTCAGTATTTATAGCCAATTTCGACAAGATTCTTTAAATAGCTCAGCATTTCGGCTGACAGACTTCAACCCCACAACCCGAAATCGTCCACTTCACTAACATTCTTTAGCATATTCTCGCACTATTCCGAGGTCAATGACATCAAAGCTAAATTCTAGCAACACCAGCACAATTAAAACCACTTTCCGTCCATGTGATTCACGCCATTTGGGTAAAGCCAGATCATTTTATGCATTAAGCTCGTAAATGAACTCATTACCTGTAAATAGCTTCATTACGCCTACCTATAGGAACAACAACAGAATCATTAGCAACTAGAATGTACGTGATTAGCATGGACAACAAAGCAACAAAAACAAGGGTGGTATTGAAATGAATTCATTGATGACTATGTACGCGATTTGGGGCACGAATTGGTAAGATGAAAAGAAAGCAGCAATTTCAGGAATGAATGAAACATATTTGCAACAAACGTTACTTTCAAATAATAATAGTAATACATATATTGTTGCGACAATAAGGTCGCGAATCCATAGTTTTGTAGGTTAAGTTCGAATATTTTAAAAATTTATTATGGCGGCTCCAGTACATAAGTACTGCGTTGCGATCGAGAGAAAATCTAAAGATATTTGAATAAGTCTTCAAGAAAACGGTATACCCTGCGTATGTCTTTTATATTTCTATATTTGGCAACCCTGATGTTGCAATCTGGCAACTCACAACTTTATCGTAAAGTTTGACATTTTTGAAGTTATACAAGCTCGGAACGCTTTGACGTACCAGCGCTATTTGTGCTGTTTACAGTATCTTAAAACATTCATCTCAGCCAAAAAATGGAGTTAATTCGGGAACATTTTTTACAACTTTCGACGTGGATTATCCCAACAGCATTACATCGATGAGCTTAATCCACCTTGTGCCGCTGAAGCTCCATCAAGAACCATTGTTTATCGATGCTATGTGGCATACAGTCGAGGTCGTAGAGCTTATTGTTCCGGAAACAATCGACACTGAGCGCAAACTGATATCGCAAGATCATCATGTCACTTGTCGTAAGATTGAGATATTGCATGAACATTTGATTGCAGACGTTTTTTCACGTTTTTTGAACCATTTAAAAAATGCTGGCTACAAAAAGAAGCTCGATGTTTGCATACCACATGAATTGTCCGTGAAACATTTAATGGACCGAATTAAAAAATGCGATTCTTTGCTGAAACGAAATGAATCCAAACCATTTTTGAAGCGAATGGTAACAATAGACGAAGAGATCATGGTCCAAGGGTGGTGAAGCTCAACAAATGGAGCCAAGGCCAATATTGACGCCTCGAAAGGTTATGTCGTGTGTTTGATGGGATTGAAAGGATGAGCTGCTCCAGCCTGGTCGAACGATTAATTCTACATTTTACTCTCACTTTGCACCATCGGACTACTTTTTCTTTCGGTCAATGCAGAACTCCCTTAATGGAGTAAAGTTGGCTTCAAGAGAAGCCTGTGAAAATTACTTGTCGCAGTTTTTCGCCGAGAAACCAGAAAAGCTTTACACTGATGGAATAATATCGCTAGCGGAAAAATGGCAGAAAATGGTCGACCACTTTCATTTCATGGTTCATTAAATTTCATTATAAATATAAAAAATGTAGAAGTTTGATTAGAAATACGAAAAGATTTCTTCCATTTGAAACTAGAACTAACTGCTGCTGTTCACCCACTCCTCATCAACTTCATAAAGAAACCACAATATGCACAGCTCTTACATATACCTTAGTTTATTTGGATTATGATCGAACGTCATATCATCATAATTATTTCTTCCTCCCAATTATTTCCGTATTAATTTGTATTTTTTTTTTGTTTTTTTTTTCTCTCTGATTTTATTGGGCATCAGCAATATTTTGCAATACCGAACAAATTACAAATTGATGCGTGTGTACTTTATTTTTCGCCAAATCAACAAATTCGAAGTGGAAGTGAATGGAAGTATGCGTAGGGGCACAAGTAAGTCGGATAACACAGATATATGCACGTATGTATGGAAAATATAATATGTGTGTGTACAAATTTTGTAACTCAAATCTACTTTGAAGGTAAGCGTGTGCATCTATTTATGTTGTTAAGCTTATTTTCCGCATTTTCGTATTTGCAAATATTTCGCTTTTCATTTCGCTTGCATTTCTGCTGCTTTCACTACGCAATTTTCCAGCATTTTGCGGCATAACACACAAAGCTGTGTAGACATTTTTGCAGCTAAGGATTTGGGGAGCGAATTCGCACAACAAAAACAAAAAAGAATTAAATGAAAATAAAAACAACAATAAGAAAAAAGAAATATAAAAATAAATTAAAATAATAATAACATAAGAGAAAAGGATTAAAATTTAATAAAAAAGCTATGACAAGTAAGGATTATACAATTTAAGAAATAAAAATAAAATATTCCCTCAACAACCACTCACACGCACACCCACTCATAACCATTAAAAATACATAAAAACAGCACTGTCATTTATATGCCAACACAATAGCCTTGCCTCTGCCGCCTCCAGCCACTTTTTGTGCATCATAAACGCACCGCTCACTCCAACGTCGCCGCATGTTACTCATACGCACCGTTGCACAACCATTGAAATGCCAGCGCACAATTGCAGGCGGCGATTGAGGGGGGAGGAGGAGCGCGATTAATATACATTTGCACAAAATAATTGGCAATTTTTGCAAAATAAACAAGAATAACAACAGCAACAAACAATAACGACAATAATAGCAGCAACAACGCGTACATGTTCCATGCTACAGCAACAGCACTAACAACAGCAACAAATGTGTAACAATAAAATCGCGCACTTTGTGCTAATGGTGCAAATATCCATTTGAGACCATCATGGCTTGCACGCAAATAGCAGCAAACATAAAAAATTACAAACAACAACAACAACAAAAATAAATAATAAAAAAAAAAAAACAATGAAATACAAGAAATTGGCCTGAAATTGAGTATGTGAGGCTAATGTATGTAGATGGGTACATAAATAGCAACATAAATGCACGAAAAGTCGGCAAAAAAGTGGTGAAAAAGGTAAATTGACGCGTACGGCTTTTTAGTTGTTGTTATTTTTGGTTGTATGCTAAACAAATTGTAGCGTTTAGGCGGTTTGCGGTTAATTCGGTCGAAGACATGGAGTCACACATATTTGTAAATAGTAGTGTAAGTAAGAAGATTTGCGCTTTAATGTGTGTGGTGAAAATCTGTGCGTTTGCATACAGTGGGTGTCAAAAAAATGGACTTTTAGAAATTTTTTTAGTTTTTGCTTTTATAATTTTGTTTCAACACTACTAGACCAGGGTACATAATTTTTAAAAACACACAAAATTTGGGTTTCTTGAAACTCATTGGAAAGAAAAGATAGAATAACAGAAATAAAACTAAAAACTGTTTATGCACGATCTGTGGTGGAAAAGAGGTAGCGGAGTGGCTTGGTTGAATTTTTAAAGGTTAAGTACGGCAGGCTTATCTCCAATGGAAGAAATTGATATGACAAAGTTTGAGGCACTAAAAAGATCTACAACATAACCTCAAACTTTATGTAACAAAATCAATTAACGAGTTTTTGGATTTTTTTATTATAAAAAAAATAATAAACCATTTAGCGTCATCTACCGGATGTTTTAAAAACATAGTCTAAATATATTATCCTTGGCAATTTGAATTTCAACCATTGGGTAGTCGAAAAAGTCTTTTCGTATTTCTAATCTAACTTCAACTTATGTATATTATTAATGAACTTTAATGAACCAAATATGTACCATTTTGGTCGACCACTTTTCCACTCGAGACATTATTCCATCATTGTAAAACTTTTTTGATTTCTCTGCGAAAAACGCCGACAAGTAATTTTCACAGGTTTCTCTTGAAGCCAACTTTAATCCATTAAGGAACTTTTGCATTCACTGAAGAAAATTGTAAACCGGTGGTTCAAGGTCAGGGCTATATAGTGAATGCATCAAAACTTCCCAGGCAAGCTCTTCCAGTTTTTGCCGATTCATCAAAGATGTGTGTGGTCTGGCGTTGTCCTGATGGAAGACGAAGCCCTTTCTGTTGATCAATTCTGGCTGTTTTTTCGATAGCTTGCTTCAATCTCATCAGTTGTTGACAGTAAAATGTAAAATCAATCTTTCGATCAGCATGGAGCAGCTCATAGTAGATGATTCCTTTCCAATCCCACCAAACAATCAGCATTACTTTTCGAGGCGTCAAAAGTATGGCTTTGCGACCATTCCTTTAGCTTCAGCATGCTTAGACCAAGACATTTTTCAATATTATTGTCGTATTCGATCCATTTTTCATCTCCTGTTACCTTTCCCTTCCGAAATGATTCGATTTCATTTCGTTTCAGCAAAGAATCGCAGATGTTAATTCGGTCCATTAAATTTTTCACAGACAATTCATGTGGTACCCAAACATCGAGCTTCTTTTTGTAGCCAGCCTTTTTTAAATGATTTAAAATCGTTTGATGATGAATGTTAAGTTCCTTAGCGATCAATCTTTCCCATAATTTCATCGACTTTTTCAACGATAGGTCGACCAGAGCGAGGTACATCTTTCACATCGAAATTTCCAGAACGGAAGCGTGCGATACATTATTGTGCTACACGATACAACATCGTCTCTGTAAACTTCACAAATTTCATTGGTGGTTTGGGTGGCATTCTTTTCTTTTTTATACACAAATATAAAAACATAGCGAGTTTCTTCATTATTTTTACTCACTTTTGAGCAGCTGTAACTTTTTTAAACTACCCCGATTTTTTTTGGTTAAGTGAAGCTTAAAATCTCACCTTTCCAACACTATATGGTATGACACAGTGTGATTGGTAGTAGTGGAGATATACGAGTGCAACGACATCTATTGACAAAATACGAAAAGCCTTTTTCGACTACTCAATATAATTCGATCGGAAAATAAATAACATTTTTGCAAATACGACACTAGCGCCATCTAGCATATTTGTACTATTTTTGAAAACCAAAAGTAAGTTCAGTTTGTTATATGAAGAACGCTCACTTGTGCGACGCAATTTTTAATCCTTTACATCAAAGCTATTTGAAAGGTTTTAAGCGAACCCAATTTTTATCACATCCTCTGTATCCTACAGTTCATAATCAGAACATACATATGTACACCCACCCAAATACCTGAGCACACGCTTTGTCAAGTGCCCCATTGTAAGGTAAACCGTCGCACGTGCGAACGCTGCAGACAAAAGGCGCTGTGTTGCTTGGCCGCTCGATTGGCACAATTCTGTAGACATTTCCGGCTCACTGCGCATTTCTTGGCTTCATTCATTTACTTTATTTGCGCTTTTACTTTATTATTTTTGCCGCACACATTCTTTTGTTTATTTATGCTATTACGCCCTTTATGTGCTCCTATGCCAGGATTCTACCTTTCGTTCCTTAAGCTTGCATACTTTTACGCGCGCACAACAACAACGAGCATACAGACGAGTCAATTCAAGCATTTTCTTTATTCCAACGTTAAATCTACAAAGAGCGCTCTTCCTTGTGTAAGGGATTTAGCATTTCGTGTTTCAATTGTGATATGGGTTTGTCGTTAAGATCCGCTTTCACTGGTTACACATAGCCTCCTTGGCTATAATGTTGCTTTTGTTGCTGTGTACATTTTAGTTAGTCACATTAAATGGTCGAAATTAAATAATTCATCAAGTTACCAGTGTTTATTTTGTGGTTGCCTGTCATTATAGATGGTATATAATATCTGTGCACAAATAAAGGGTGTGTTTTCGGAGAAATATATATTTTCATTTAAAGACCCTCACAAAAAAGGTCTAAAAGAGTTTCGGGAACTAGTTGGCCAACTGGCAGGTGAACTTCTTGATATGATATGGTCTTACGCTCTGTGTTTTATTCCGTTATAAGTCTTGAAATTGGAGTGATTCGCCAAGAGAGAATGACAGCTATTTTGCCAGCTCTTTCGTTTGTTATTCTTTTAGTTAACTCTATTTATCTGAAAAGTAAGCCCTATATACTGGTTCATTTCTTTATAGAAGAAACAAGGTTGATGTATTAAAGTAGAAAATTAGTTGCCATACCCACGTCTGTTTAAGTTTGATAAATTGCATTTAAACCGAAATTAAAGAGATTTAAACCCATCTTTAATTTAAATTTAAGACCTTAATCTTCTTTTTTGACTGCCTGTTTAATTAAAGCCATTACTGAAAAGGCTTCCTAGCCTAAAATAGCTTAGAAATTTGGATTAGCACATTGAAAATGACTGCGAATACTTTTTACTATTTTCTTCGTAAGCCTTTGCAGCTCTCATACGGGTTATGAAACTTTGTGATATTTATGAGAGAACACTTTTTTCACTATTTAACTTATAAAATAAAGGACGGAGTCATATGTAGAAGTTCACGCAAGTGAATAGTTCTCTGATTGCCATTCACTTGGGAGTGGCCAGAAACGATTATTTTACATATGGCTAAAGCAGCTCACCACTTCCGGTCTTAGACCAAGTATCCTCTGCTTAGCTAAAGAACATCCTTTTGAAAGCGAGCTAAAGTGAGAAGGCGAACCATCCCTCGTAAGGGTTGTGCGCTGTGTTTGGGGCCCACCACGTAAAAAACACCCCCAATGAAAAAACAGCCTCGGAAGAGAAATCCACTTTTTAATGACGACCACAGCAAACGTAATGTGGACTGCGATTTAAGGGCATGCACCTGGAATGTCCGATCACTTAATTGGGTGCCGCTGCCCAGCTGGTTGATGTCCTCGAGTGAAGGCTGACATCACCGCCGTCCAAGAAATGCGATGGACGGAACAAGGACTGAGGGAAGACAGTGGGCATATAAAGGAACGCAAATTCGGTGTGGGATTCGTGATGGGAGAGAGACTCCGTCACCGAGTGCTGTCATTCACCCCGGTGGATGAACGTGTAGCCACAATCCGCATCAAAGCGAAGTTCTTCAACATATCGCTAATTTGCGCTCAATCCCCGAAGGCAGAGAAGGACGATGTGACCAAAGATACCTTCTATGAGCGCGTGGAGCACACCTATGAGAGCTGCCCTCGACACGATGTCAAAATCGTGCTTGGCGACTTTAACGCCAGGGTGGACAAAGAAGGTATCTTTGGCACAACAGTCGGTAAATTCGTCCTTCATGAGAAAACATTACCAAATGGGTTGAGGCTGAACGACTTCGTCAGGCACCGCAATATGTTTGTCTGCAGTACTAGATTCCAGTAAAACCGATGTATTAGCATAACCGATTTGTATCCGTTCTTAAGAATATTAACCAATTAATTATATTCGAATAGTCGTAACATTGAGACTATTCAAATGGTCGCAGTATAGCAATGGTTAATATTATTACGAATGGTTACAAACCGGATAGTCGCATAATTGGCCAATAACTTTCGTGTATTTCGTATTCGAATAATTTTAAAAGCCCTCCTTTTTACGAAGCGCGACAACTGGGAAAAAACGTGGCAAAAAAAGAACTTTTCATAAAGACCACATTATTCTTAACCGGCTAATGTTGGATAAAATAACTTGAATTGTAAAGCTCATAACACAGATACCATAGAGACAAACGATGCCGAAAACAAGCCTCGATTTTATTGAACAATCGTAATCAGAAACAGAGCATTTAGCTTAAAAACTCTACCATCTGCTTGCGATCCCTGCTCTGCGGATATATAATATCTTTTCCTTTAACATTATTTGGTACAGAGGAGGAGAGGTTGATCTCTCTAGTAAACGAGGTATATTACTACAATTAAGATGAACTACATGGGAACAAAACTATTTGTTTTTATTATTTATTTGCTAAACAGAATTATATCTCTCTGGTTAATTCTCCGGTATATATCACTCAATATGTACGATGTATTACAAAGTACAGAGGGAAGGTTTCCCTTGGCATTATATGATTTTGCACCGAAAATGGACGAAAGCGAGCAATAAACCTAAAATACTGGCTGGCTTCATACGCTCAAGGTGCACGTATCACCCTAAAATAGGATATGTATTTTATATTTCGTATATTAGGGTTCAGTGCGCAGTTCCGGTCTATCCGTCAATCCAATAAACATTAAAGAATATATATAAGATATCAAATGACAATGAATACTAATTAAAGGTAATTTGTTCTCAAAATGAACAGAAACGGTAGACCACAACCGCTGATATGGAATACTGAGATTCGTGGCAAAGTTAAATTATTGAAAACAACTTCGGCTTCCTGAAATATTAACGATTCCTCTTCAAATATTTACAATCACGAAAAATGTAAAATATTCGCTTCGCCCGAACTTTTTCTTACTAACATCTTAATGAAATTTCTACAAGTACTTCATACCTGCGCGCCGAGAAGTATGTTAATAAAAATATGAGAATGGCAATTTGAGTATATGCAAACAACGTACACATGAATATGCATATATCTCATAATGTATATATACATATTACAAATATGTATATGTATATATATTTACAATTGCAGGTGTATATGCCATCGCTGATGACTGCATATGCAAGAGCCAGGCAAAATTCACTTTCGCATACTCGACGTACGCACATGCGGCTGAAGGACAACAACACACTTTTCGATGGCTGAAATGAAAGTGATGCTGCGCAAATGGCGAACAGCAGCCGGTGAACAGCGCACAGCTTGAGCGCAAAACTGCTAATTGGATTTTTTCACGAACGTTTTTTCTTTTTTATTTATTTCACTTCATTTTTATCAAAAAGTTCAACATGTCACGGTTGAGGTGCAAACGCATTGCAGCTGCAGCTTAAACACTTACGCCCACACCAACATACATATGTAAGTGAAGGCGGAAAGAGAAATTCTGCGCAGATGTCAGCAAGAATAAAAAAAATTACAATAATAAGGCGGCTGTTTCCAAATATGAGCACTTGCTCATAATATGTATGCCCAGTGTGCGCTATACATACACAAATATATGGTACATATGCATATGTACACATAAATATATGTATGTACATGTGAGTAAGTATGAGGAGGGTAACTGTCCGTAGTAACCGTACAGCTTTTGCTTAAGCGAATTATATCATTTTACAGTTGAAATTTTAACGCAAATTCCTTTCACCAGACATCGCAGGCTTCTTCAATGCTTATACAGGGTGCTCTAATCGCGACGAGTCGGTTTTGACAGCTCACATTTTGATAACGCCATCTGTTTTGTCAGTCTTTCATAATTTAGTAACCCTGAAACCACAAGTCACACACACACACATTCACTCTACAACGCCTCGAGGCTTAGGGTCTGCTTTAAATCTGTACGTTTTTAGTAGCTTTTTCGTTGCCAAGTTTGGATTTGGTAAGATTTTGTCAGTTCTCTTCACTCAGACCGAATTTTTGGTCAACTGTAGTCGGGAGGACGATCCAATTAGAACCCTATCAGAAACAGGGTTTGCCCGGAAAGTAATAGGACTGAATCGATTTAAAAAAAATTATTGAACCAATCGTTACAATTCTTTAAAAACTTTCAAAATAGGCTCCTTCTGCGTCGATGCAGCGCTGCCAGCGCGATTTCCAAGCATTGAAGGCATTCTCCGGAATAGCCTTGAGAGCCGAGGTGCATGCTGCTTGGATCCCCTCTGTCGTCTCAAAATGCTTGCCTTTCATCGGCCTTTTAAGGCAAGGAAACAAAAAAGCTTTCGGCTGCGAAAGCGGAAGCCGGCCTTGGTTAGGCACATGTTTACAAGAAGGGTGGTGTAAGCCGTGGTGTTGTCTTGTCGGACCCGATTGAAATGCGGCGCTTGAAAATCTTTGTCCTGACTCTCCAGGCCGCTCGTTCGTTAGCTATTAACGCCCTCTACCGAATCCAGTCGGTGCGCGCACGCTCCGAAGTACAGTCGCGGCGGAAGAAAACCAGTCCTATCACTTTCCGAACAAGCCTTGTATATTATACGGAAAAGAATGGACTAATCTTGCTCCCAACTCTTAGAATCCCATAACTGGAGCCAGCCCAAGGCTAAGCTGGGTTTTCAAATTCGCTTCTATAACATATTTTTATCAAAAAGAAGATGACTGTGCAGAAGAACTCAAATTAGGCAACCTCCCTACCTGCTTTATTAATCCTAATTCTAGTGAAGGAGAATGCGGGCATAATTATTAAGGCTCGGCCGAAACGTTTTACGCAGACAGAGCTGATCCAATGCAGTACAAATAGCTAATAACAGTCCCAGAAGAGGGTTCTAATTCCGACTATGTCGTTCGTAGCTGAGAAAACGGGTCACAAGAGGTAGTAAAATTGCCAAAAAAAACTTTAAATAGCTTCTGACGTACTGAAGCCTAACCATAAGTCTAAATTTCCTGGATTTTCATTCGAATCATACAACGACTTAACAAAATCTTTCAAAAACCTCAAACAATTTTCACGATTTTTTTTTGTCTTTAGTGGTTAAAACCTATGTTCTTCCTTCCATTCTGAGCCTTTTTTAAATCTATACAAAAGTAAACTAGTAAGCCGTACTTTTGGAACAACACGGTTTTCAATAAACAAAAGGCTCAGTCCAGCACCGTCTGCTTTTCCAATACTCTCTATACTTAATAAAAATTGGTCCTTAGTACAATATTCTTATTTGGTTTTAGAGCCGACAAACACGACTTTCTTAAACTCATTAGGAACTATGCGTCTAAAATTATATTTCGCCACTGCGGTCTCAAATCGAAACCCCCTTTTCGGTGCATGATTCGTTTGTTAATTCGCCGTCTCACCATATCATATTTACGCAACTACAATAACACTTGACAGAAATGGAAACGGTCGCTGAGCGCTGACAAATGAAACCTGCGTCAAGTAGGCGTGCCATTAAGCGTGTGAGTGTGGGGGAGGTGTTGAACAAGTGATGGAGTAAGTGCAATGTCGACTGCCTGCGCATAAGTTAATGAATAAATCGCTTGTCTGACGCGTTTGCCTGGCAACATTGCTTTGTCGTTGCCATAGGTCTAGGCGCGTAGGTGTTAATTTCGTTCATTTTTTTGTTTTTGTTTTAAATGCGTCGTTTTAATACTTTCTTTGTTTTACTGTTGACGTTCTTCTTTTAAGTGTTTTAATCGTATTTCATTTTCTGCTGCTTCTTCTTCTTCCTTATGTGTTTTTTGCGCAAAGTTTGCGAAGCACTCGTTTACGTGGAAACGCGAAAATGCTGGCATTTAATGGATGATGTCGCACTTTTGAGTTGAAAATTTTCTTTTAAAGTGCGATAAAGTTTATTTTTGTTGTGCAACAATAGAAAATTAAATAAGAAAAATACGGAAAACGTGATATTGCCGTTATTTAATGGGTTTACAAGGAAGTATGCATAATAAAGTGGGTTAGAGACGCTTTATGTAAAATTTTGGTAGCCAGTTTTAATATTCATAAGTTTATCAACACTAATAATCGAGAATCCGTGAGTTTTCGAAAGACATCTGTTTTGCTGAGGTTTCTGCAACAATTGTCTTGATACTTTACAGTTATTTTTCATGAGTAGTGCTCTGAATCGGGTTTCGAACTGCCAGAAGAGAGATTCTGAGGAAAGCAGCGGAAAATATAGCAAATGTAGGAAAAAAGTTTCAGTCATAAAAACTGGTTGGCATACCATTACGATAGGGAGGATAATCGGAAACATCCAACACATAACTCATCGAATAAACTTAAAATAACGGAAAATGTAGAATTTATACTCAGATACATCCAAGGCAAAACTCCAATCTTTGAATATATTGGGTAGTCGAAAAATTCTTTTCGTATTTTGTCAATAGATGTTGTTGCAGTCGTATATTTTCAGTGCTACCAATTAAACATTGTGTCAACCATATAGTGTTGGAAAAGTGAGATTCATATAAGCTTCATATACCCAAACCAAAAACTAAATTCAGGGAAGTTGACAAAAAATGTTACAGCTATTCCAATATGCGTAAAAATAATGAATAAATTCGCTATATTTTGAAATTTTGGTATAAAAAAGAGAAGAATGTCACGAAAGCCACCAATGAAATTTGTAAAGTTTACAGAGACGATGCTGTATCAGTTGGTGTAGCACAACAATGGTTCGCACGCTTCTCTTCTGGAAATTTTGATGAGAAAGATGCAACTCGCTCTGGTCGACCTATCGTTGAAAAAGTCGATGAAATTATGGAAAATATTGACCAGGACCGTCACATAAGCAGCCATGACATCGCTAAGGAACTTAACATTCATCATCAAACGGTTTTGAACCATTTAAAAAAAGGCTGGCTATAAAAAGAAGCTCGATGTTTGGGTACCACATGAATTGTCTGTGAAAAATTGAATGAACCGAATCAACATCTGCGATTCTTTGCTGAAACGAAATGAAATCGAACCATTTCTGAAGCGAATAGTAACAGGAGACGAAAAGTGGATCAAATACGACAATAATATGCGAAAAATATCATGGTCTAAGCGTGCTGAAGCTAGAAAAATGGTCGCAAAGCCAGGATTGACGCCTCGAAAGGTTATGCTGAGTGTTTGGTGAGATTGGAAAGGAATCATTCACTATGACCTGCTCCAGGCTGGTCGAACGATTGATTCTACATTTTACTCAGCAACTGATGAGATTGAAGCAAGCAATCGAAAAAAACGGCCAGAACTGACCAACAGAAAGGGCTTCGTTTTCCATCAGGACAACGCTAGACCACACACATCTTTGATGGCTTGGTAGTAACTATGAGAGCTTGGCCGGGATGTTTTGATGCATCCAACATATAGCCCTGACTTTGCACCATCGGTCCACCATTTGTTTCGGTCAATACAAAGCTCCCTTAATGGAGTAAAGTTGGCTTCAAGTGAAACCTGTGAAAATTACTTGCAGCATTTTTCGCCGAGAAACTAGAAAAGTTTTACACTGATGGAATAAGGTCTCTAGCGGAAAAATGGAATGAAGGAAAGTCGTCGACCAAAATGGCACATATTTGGTTCATTAAAGTTCATTATAAATATAAAAGAAACTTCAACTTAATTTTTGATTAGAAATACGAAAAGACTTTTTCGACTACCCTTATTAGTTAGGTGAGACAAACATAGCATATAGTTGCCATACAACTAGCCGCTAAAATCAAGTTAAAGATATTTGTATATCATGTTATGCTATAAGAAATGCATCTGTGATGATCGGCTGCACTGAAGCTACCATTTTTTTGTGATTTTTTTTTCAATTTTTTGTTGCATTCCCATTAAGCTGGTAGCATAAAACAACACGTGTGTTTGAAACTAAAATTTCAATTATTTCAGCATTTTTGGTTGTGTGTTATTTTGCTGTGCAAGTGGTGCTAGAGTAAGCCATCAAGCCCTGCATATCTAGAGATATACATATTGTGGTTAGTACTTTCGAATTTTAGATGTTATATGTTACACCTTTATCTAACAGATATACTGTTATGTGCTACTGCAAATGTTATTCGAATGCGAAACACTTGAACGCATACAAAAATGCCAGCTTAGCTACAGACATACACACACACACAGGAACGTGCACATAAAAATGTGTCACACACAAGCATTGCGTCATGTATATTGTATGATTTATGCATGTGTGGCACGCTCATGTGCTGTATATAATTGTAGTAGCTGCTGTCCACCCAGGCGTATACGTTACTTTTGTGCACACACAGAGTTTTTGCGACACTCTGCATGAATTCATTTTGCAGGCGCTTATTTTTTTATGCAAACTTATTTTTTTATGCAAACCTGCACTTAATAACTGATGCGTTGCTGCCACTTTCTCACCAACATGATAGACATATCCACACGCTTGTGTGCGTATATGTGCTTGGGTGTTTGCTTATGTTGTCAAATATTTTTGTCACACCAAAACAAGTGTTGCACTCACTTTTCACTTTGCAGCGGCAGTTGTTTGTTTTTTATTGGACGCCGAAGTTTTGGCTTTGTTGACAGAAATTTTGAAAAACTATTGCGAGTCAGCTTAGTGAAGCTTAAAAACATAAAATTGAGCTTCCGAAAATTTAACTCGGACCAAAGCTTAATATATGATGCACACATGACATTTGACAGCTGACAGATAAATTCTAGAAAATTTAACATGATTTTTCACAGATAAAATTACATAAAAGAGAGTTAAAGGTTTTAGTTCAAGGATTACAGCTGACAATTGACTGGTGAAGTACATAGCAGATAAGATACAAGTGGCCTCTGACAGACATCTATGCATGCATGACAAGTGACAGATGACAGATGACAAGTAACAGATGATACAAAGTGTCATGTCACAAAGTTAAGCCAACCGCATCAAACACTCCGCATCCCACAAGGGAGTTTCTAAAAACCGCCAAACTACACCTCTTCACTAAACTACTGTCAAAGTCTATACAACTCAAGTCAACTGAACTGAGCTCAACACGACATAATAAAAGCGAATGTCTGTGAGAAAAAACCACACAGTGCAAATCCCAAACTTCGAAATAATCGCCACACGAAACACTGCGGCAAATCATCAACTTGTTTACTCGCTCAACCTTTTTTAGAATTCAAACGCAGGAATTGAAATAAAATATACCAGGGTTATGAAAAGACTAACAGCTCTGCATTTACTTCTAAAACACTTCAATGGACTTTTTCAGAATTACCATAATTCATTCATAAATGATTGTGTAAACCAAAAATTCTCGTCGATATGAGTTTTCTTCGTTTTCATTCCATTTTGACATTCATTTTTTTCCAATCTCTTTGGCGGCATCATAAAATAACATCAAAACTATCCAAGTATTTTACCAACCTAACTTAACCTGGAACTGTTTTTAAAAGCTAACGGGAAATAGACAGTTACTGGCAGTATGGACTTGTCTTCCTCGATGAAAGTTTTTCTGTTATCAACTCAATCTTTGAAAAGCTGAATTACCTGTCCAGTTTAATAATTTCAGGCCAATTAAAGCTTCCTTTGAAGAAATATACCTATGGATACATTAAAGCTTTAAGGCATTTAGGGATCTCCAATATTTAAGACAAGATGGCTGAACATATTTTTATGGAGCTTGCAGGATCCATACACCACATCCTATATCCATCCTTACAAATAGTGGAAATCGAAGCAGTCACAAACGAATATCAGGTGAAGGACTGTAATCTAAGCTCCTTTCATCATAGCTATAAAGTACCAACATCTCGAGATCCCTCATTTACGATCCTATGTAAATTCAATAAAAATTTCCATCTAATCTTCGAACCATCTTCTTCTTTATTTGCGTATAACCGCGTAATAGTCGAGTTTTCAACAGCGCGCTAGTCGTTCTTTCTTTTCGCTGTTTGGCGCAATGGAAGTTTCCAAGTGTAGCCAGATTCTTTTCCATCTGGTCTTTCTAACGGTTGGTGGTCTTCCAACGGAATGGTAGCCTTCTCCTTCCCCTACTTTCCCCGGCGGTCACTGCGTCGAATACTCTCAGAGCTTGGGTGTTTTCATCATCATTCATAAGGAGGATGGGCATCTGTAGAAGTTCACGCAAGTGAGGATATTTCTCTGAGCGCCATTCACTGGGGATTTTACATATAGCTGAAGCAGCTCACGGCTTCCGGTCCTAGACCAAGTATCCTCTGGGTAGCCAAGAAACAGCCCTTTGAGGGTAAGCTAAAGTGAAAAAGCGAAGCATCCTCCTTAGAGTTGTCCGCTCCTTTTGGGACCCGCCACGTAAACAATACCCCAACTGAAAAGTAGAAAACATGCTCGAATGAGAGACCCCCCTTCGAACCATCCGTGCATCTTGAATTTTAACCTTTGAATGACTTGTGTACCAAGTTTGAATCTCTGCCGACGCGATTTTAATTCGATCACAGATTCTTCCCAGTTCAATAGGAATCTACAGAATTCATGATTATCTATAATAGACACTCATCCGTCGAGTAATGAGTAATGTTCGCTACCGGCGACCAAAGATTTTTAACTTATTAGGAACCCTTTTCTTCTAAGTAACTTATGAAAATACTTCCCTTTTAATATAGATAATTAAGTTAATGTGCATTATAAAGAGGAAAAGGTCCTCCAGATCTACTGAATGTGAAGGTTGGATGACCTAGTATACTAATGGGTCGAGTACTAAATTCATCAAGTTACAAAATCTGTATCACTTTTCTCAGTAGAGAGAGAGAAACAAAGCGAAAATCTGGAGAGAGTAAAAATTCCCTCCTAAGGCTGAGATATAAAAGTCAATGTTGCTCTTCCTTTACACATTAAGGACTCAACGCGTTCCTGCTCACTTCGTTTGAACGGTAAAAAGTAAATTGTTCAAGCGAATATTAACCGCTTGGTTGCAAATCAGACCCATAACAAACAAGTCTTTCACCATGCCACACGCCGAGTTGGCGTATTGTATAGCGTCAATAGCTGCTTAAGCTTCAGCATCAGCGGGTATTAGCTAAATCATGCGCCAAATTAAGCAATTCCAATGCAATAAGCAACGCGCCAACAAAAGTCTGGTGAATGCTGGATTGTTGCATCGCAAGCCAAAGGGAGAATGTTGCAAGCTGAGAGAGTAGAAAAGGTGTCGAGTGGAAATGACGAAGTAAACACATGTTCAGCGCACATGGACATACAAACATAGGGTACATACATACAGGCGCTGACAGGCAGCAGACAATGCGAGTACAACAAACAGCCGAACTCGATTGTTGGGTTGAACATAATACCTGGTGTGACGGTGAATTGGCAGAGAGGGCTGCTGAAATGTCAATAGTGCATACTTGAATGTTCTTGCCACAAGTACCGTTGCAAGCAGCGGCAAGGTAGTCCGTTCTATATGCGTGCCGTTAACCACCGCAAGAGACCAATTTGTTCGGCTGCTTACAAGAAGACATTGTTGCAGCTCGCATGTGACCAATTCTTGTTCAGTTCTTGCGGTTGTTGTACAAAACGGTGCATTGTGTGCATTGAGCAAATCAACGTAAGTGCTGATGTACGTCAACGTACAAACGTACATTCGTCGAACAGCGCCCAACTACTTTGTGTAAGCCGACCAAGGGTCTGAGGTGCAAAGAAAAGAAGCACTGGGTCAGCGAAAGACATTTGTGCTATCGCGGATGGACGTTTAAGATAAATGAAGCTTTTAGTGGTATTAAATTTTTGGAAATTGTTTTCTTTGCTGAAATGCACTGCAATTCTAAAGAGATTTACGTTTGCTCGGCTTGGCTCACTTCAGCTGTAACGAAGGACGGCGCGATTATTTATTAAGTGGCCGGTTTCTTCAAAAATCAAAACCGCTGTAAAATATTAAATCATTGAGAAATTGCTTTTCCTTCCGCTGAGCTCAGAGAGCGTCAAGTACTAACTTTCAAGTTCCCAACCGAGCTTCAGTAGACGTTCCGCGCTGGACGCCCCATTCGAAAAGTGGTTAAGAGCTTACCTACGGAAAGCAAGGAACGCTACTTTCCTTTGAACTATTGGTATGATTATTCATAATTATTGGAAAGCACTTATAATCTCATCTATCAGAAGTCTAGAGTAGACCGAGCCACCGAATCACTTTATTCCGCATTATTGTACGATTTCCTTGAAGCTCAAAGAAGAAAGCTGTGACGTCTACAAGTGATAACTTTCTGGCATACTGCTAAAATACTTCTTTAGGGACTGGTCTGTGCCTTTCATGAACTGGTAACCTGCGACTTGCTATCATCTGAGACTCACAGTATTTACCTGATAGACTTGAGGCTGTCTCCTAAAGGTGTATATTCGCAGATAAACCTTACCTTTTACATAATTCTTATTAATACTAAATGTTTAAATAAGTAGCCGAGATTTTAGGCCCAAGTTGCTTTAATAGAAAAAAGGGTAATGATTTGGCTTTGGGAAAAGCTTCCCCGTGCAGACGTTCACTGCAAATGAGCTGCCTGTTATGTCTATTTCATTAATAACCTGAAGTTGAATTGCATTGAGTGTCTCGGGAACGGTACGAAAGTCGAAATGCTTTTTGTTCTACAAACTACTGGGGAAAAAATTTGAATTAAAATTTTTCTCGAAACCCCATTTGTCAAAATATTTTTATTTCTAGGTTGATATGACTACCATTGAAATCTGTGCCACATCAAATTAATCATTAGTGTTTAGTACACGCTTGTTTTTCTGAAGTACATAAAGTGCTTGCAGCGATTTTTAGGATGAGTGAAATTATGCAACAAGGAAGTTCCATTAAATTTTGTGCGCAAAATCAAATTTCTCGTGCCGAAACGTTCAGAATGTTGAAAAAAGCCTTTGGTAATAATTGTTTTTAGCGAGTAAGTATTTTTGATTGGTACAAATTATTCAAAGAGAGTCGAGAACGCGTTGACGACGAAACACTTCCAGGGCAGCCATCAACATCAACTGATGATCAACACGTCGGAAAAATAAAGAAACTGGTGCTTGAGAATCGACGATTAACACTCACAGATCTTGCTGGCATCGTTGAAATATCGGAAGGATGAGTGAAAACCATTCTGAAAGATCATTGGGCCTAAGCAAAGTGAAAGCACGATTGGTTCCAAAATCACTCATTTTTTTCGAAAAACAGTGTCGCATTAACGTCTGTGAAAAAATATTTTCCGACTACCAGGATATCTTGAAACGTATTATTACTGGTGAAGAGTCTTGTATCTATGCTTACGACCCAGTAACAGACGATTAATCGGTCGAATATCATGGCAAAGGTGAGCGGAAGGCGAAAAAACCACGTCAAAAAGCAGGTTAAAAATCAAAGTTACGTTGACAGTTTGCTTCGATTTTAGAGCTGTGGTGCACTCCGAATTCTTTCCGACCGGCTAAACTGTCAAGAAGGAATACCATGAGAGTGTTATGCGTCGTTTGCGCGATTATTTTGAGATCCCGAAATTCATATCTAATTATCTTTTCAAGCTCTACGATACACTCAGATGCATGTTGCCACCACTAAAAGTCTGCATTTTTGTGACCAAGTCAACGAAAAATCCGATATCATTTTTAGTTCACAACTTTGAAATCCCGTTATTTCGGTATCAGCAAAGTGAAAGCAATTAAAAGTAAGACTTTAGTATTCACACCAATCATGCTCCTAACTTCCGTTTTTCAGATTCATCACCACACAGTCAACCGAAAATTTTTCCAACTAATGACACAGAGTCTAAGCAGCTTTACACTGTACAACAAAATATATGCCGCAAATTGGTTGAATGGTAAATTGCACTTTTCCAGCATCAAAGGATTACCAAAACCAGAAAATGCGGTAGACGATGCTTAAAGCATGCGAGTAGACAACACCTGGCGAGTAGAAAGGTGATAATAATGACAACAACAAAAACTAGCAAAACTCAGTCAAAATTTAAAACCAAAGCAAATGAAGAGCTGGAAATGCTTAACCGTACAAATTGCAGACTGGCAACAACAGCAATAAAAAGCTATGGGAACAACAAAAAAAGACAACTGGAACAACAAAAAGAAGACAACAGGAACACCAACAACGAAAGTACCGGAAAAAGGAAACAGGAAGCATGCATTTGAGGTTAAGGAAAATTGGAAGTAACCAAACATTATGCACAGTCATTTGGTCATCATCAAAAGGAACGCATGCACACGAACACACGCACATGTGTGCACCTGTGTGTGTAAATACATACATACGTACATGCATGGAGTATGCTTGCCTTCAACTATCTACCTTAATAGTACTTTCAATTCACCAGAGCAACATTAGCGTAATTTTCACACTCCATTTTCAGGTTGCCACTGAGCAACAACAACAACAACAACAATACAAAAGTAGTGAAAATTGCAAATTGAAATGAATCTGTTTGGCAAAGGAAATGTGTTCCTTTTTTTGTTTTATGATTTGTCTTTCTTGCAATCTATTTGCCTTCTCTTAGACAGTAAATAGCCCACGGAGTATAGGTTTTGAAATAACGGAGTTGATTGTGCACAGATTCGTATAAAGACGCCGCACACGAAAGCACATTATTTGGTCAGATTTATTACACTTCACTGTTCATTGGACACAATTTGCTTGACTTTGGTTTAACGTTTGAACTTTTTTTTTACTTCTCAATCTTTATGCCCTAAACAAGGCCAGTAAGAAACATCAAAGACCATAAATATCGAGTTGAGTCGAATTACCATGTTCGTCTGTCCGTCTGTCTGTATATACGAAGTTTTTTGGAAAATGGAACTGAAATTTGGCGCAAGCCCATTTCTCCCCAAGAAGCTGCAAATTTGTCGAAACCAATGATATCGAACCGCTATAGGTTACAGCTGCCGTACAAACTGATCGATAAAGCTCGAGTCCCTGTATACAAAGTTTTTATATCCTTACAAAGATTGGCATATTTTATTTTTCACGACAGCGCTAAAATCCCCGAACAAATCTTTCAGATTTGACAATTATAACAAGCTTTTCAATAGTATGCTACAAAGTAGACCGATAGGGACAGCAAACTAAGCCATATTTTTCTCTATTTTGATAATTTTTTTCAATAAGGTTTGTTATCTTATCACGGAAAGATATACGATCCAACAACGAGTCGAGATTATTAAAATTCAGTGACTTCAACTTTAAGAGCGCGACGTCCAATTTATGGACGTCTTTACCGTTCTGTCAGATCAGCAATTGAGCGTCAAGTGGAGCAATTTCAATCCACAGGCACGACATGTCGAGAATTTTGCTGCCGCCAGCGCATCAATTGAGGAAGACCCAAATCAGTCTCTCACACCTCATTCACAAGTATCTCTCTGACGTCGATGTGGCGAATTTGCGAAAAGATCCTTACAAGATCAAATTGACGCAAGAACTGAAGCCGGTTGAAAACCGGAATCATCGTATGTTCCTGAATGTGAACTTGAAAATGGTGCGATTTTATCGACCATTTCTACCTGATTGGCTTAGTCAATAAGCAAAATATGCGTTATTGGTCAGGCAGCAATCCACAGATACTCCATGAGCTACCATTGCATCACGATAAAATTTCGGTTTGGTGCGGTTTATGGGTCGGCGGCGTTATTGGGCCGTACTTCTTCCGTGATGATCAAGACCGGCTACCGCTCAATGATAACTAAATATTTTTGGCCCGAATTGGATGATATGGACTTGGAAAATATAAGGTTCCAACAGAACGGCGCTACAAGCCACACAGCGAATGTCACAATCCATTTATTGAAAACCAAGTTTGGTCAACGTGTTATCTCATGAATTGGCCGCCTCGGTCGTGCGATTTGTCGCCGTTAGACTATTTCCTGTCGGGCTACGTAAAGTCTGTGGTCTATGCCAACTAGCAAACGACGATTAATGAACTTCGTACGAATATCGAACGTGAAATTGCAACAGTATCGGCCGATTTATGCTTGAAAACCGTCGAAAATTGGGTTCAGCGTCTGGACTTCTGCAAGCGTGCCCTTGTGGTGGCCATGCAAAAGAAATCGAGTTGCATACATAATGGCATCGAATATGCTTTCACAAGAATAAAGAATTTCATTGGTATCCCAAAACTTTTTTGTTTCATTTAAAAAAATCTTTTGAGCGCTCTTATTGAAAACCCCGATAGCATATAGCTGCCATTCAATCTGACGATCAAGATAAATATATTTTTACACTCTTTTATTCTACAAGAAATGAACCTATGAAGGATATAGTTTCGGTGTAACGAAGTTAACGTTTTTCTTGTTTTATTTCATTTTTCTTCAGACTCACAGGAAGCTCGTTAAGTTCAACAAACGTAATCAGGCGTGTATGTTTTGCGACCTTTTTGTGAACACTATTGTGAACAATTCAAAAACCTGGCTGCACTTGGTATCTCGAATTGGCGGCAAATAACGAAAAGAAGAAACAACGGGCGCACTGTTCTTAACTCGGCTATAACCGCGTAAGCGGTGTCTACGCCAGTAAAGAAGAAGTCAAACAATATATTTGGATTATCAATTTGCCTTTGCAAAAGCCTTCAAAACTCCTTGTCTCCTAGACTTCACTTAAAAACACTGAAAAGTTTATCTGACCTACTGAGGAAGAACTGAGTTCCACGTGGGGATATGTCGATGTTCCTGAATGTATACAGCAAGCCAAAATCGTTGTAGTCTTGCATTCGCCAGAACCTATATTCTACATACAATATTATGTTTTCTCCAACTTGCGAAGTGAAAGATGTGCCTATACTAAGAGGCGAGGAAGAATGTGCCAAAAAAACTTTAGAAAAACAACTCGAGCAGAAAGATCTCACGACATCGTTGAATATCTCAAGATATCGCAGGATATTTTTTAACCTCAAATGGTCCCTACTCTAACATTGTAAGCAAACAAACAGACAGAGTTACTAAAATTGCTGGAACCATGAGCTGGCTAATAACAATTGAATAGGATCTCGAATAACTGAAGAAGTTTGGAATATAAGTCGTATCAAAATTTGAAAAATATACTCTGTCCATAATTAAATAAAAAAAAATGTGTTGCCACCATCAATTGCGTATCTTGTAAGAGAAAGTTTAAGTGGACCTTAATTGAGAGTTTGTTGTACCACATAACACTAAATTAAATTTAAAAATACAACTTTTTTAATTAAAACAAATATATGTACATAAAGCATTTTCATAAGTTAACTGACAATTGATTGTTTATTTGATTTTTTAAAAAACTCCTGTCACAATTTCAGCTATTAAAAAATAATTCCAAGCAGCTAAAGCACACACGCGTCAAAATGTTTTCTTCCGTAAAAATAACTTTCATATCCGCTTATGTTGTGACAGGAGATTTTAGACTTTCATCCAATTTTTTCTCTCTTTTTGTTGTTATTTCAAACATAAAATCCATTCATTTGCTCAAATCAACGGTTGACAGAGGACTTTTGTTTCGTAGCAAGGAAATCACACATATTGTAGACGGTTACGAGGCAAGTTTGAATAGACAGGAAATTTCAATTTTCTGTTTTATTAATTCGGAAATAAATACCACAGCTTTAACTGCGCA
This sequence comes from Bactrocera neohumeralis, assembly GCF_024586455.1. NCBI lineage: Eukaryota > Metazoa > Arthropoda > Insecta > Diptera > Tephritidae > Bactrocera > Bactrocera neohumeralis. Next base: position 4,268,891 of record NC_065920.1, on the reverse strand, counting down.
TAACTAATCTTCTGCGAATTCCTGAAATGATTTTTGTGTGATCGTTTCGACTCATTGAGCCCTGTTCTATTTGACTAGTAGAACGGATTTTTATTTTTTCCATGTTACATGTCAAGTTGGAGGTAGTGAAAGTCAGATTTTTCCCCTTTTGGCTAGGTTCTTTACTTAATTTTAGAAATTTACTTCGTGAAACTTTGTAAATCTGCCCCAGGGACGTTTGATATGGTCGAGCCGGCTTACTCAAATGTTGCTTTAGCAAGAAGTGCTGTGTTTCGGTGGCACCAGGCCTTTTTGGAGGGCCGGGAACAGGTCGCTGATGAATGAGCAAATCCAAATTGAAAACGATGCTCATTGTCTTTTTTGAGATAAAATGTATCGTCAACCATGAATATCCGACAAGACATCGCAGCCGATTGGAAGTTGCACCACGACAACGTCCCGGCCCACACCGCCTTTCTTTGGAACAATTACCTAACCAAGGCCGGCATTTGAACGCTTCCGCAGCCTGCCTACGGCTCAGATGTGGCCCCTCGGACTGGTCTAAAAGGAAACTGGTCCAAAAGTAACTAGTTCCGAGGTAACTGGTCCGAAAGTAACTAGTCCAAAAGTAACTGGTCCGATAGTAACTGGTCCGAAAGTAACTAGTTGCAATGTAACTAGTTCCAAAATTAACTAGCCCAAAAGTAACTGATTTCAAACGAAACTAGTATCAGAAGCAATTAGTTCCAAAGAAACAGGTTTCAAAACTGGTTGAGAACAGGTTTCCAACTAAACGCTTTTGGCCTTATTTTTAAAAAATTTACCAGATTCCGGCTGAGGAAGTAGCTAGAAAGAAGAAAATTAAGTCTAAAACACCTTATATCTCACACTTTCAGTCATTTAGGCGAACTTACGGGAGTAGAAATAATCGCCTCAGACATTTTGTGATGAGTTTAACGCGCTTTGTCGCAGTATAAGATGCTAATATGAAGACTCTTCTCAACGACTGGCGGCTTTTTTGATTCTAGGTAGGTATTCGGACTTGCGAATGTCTCTAAACAACTTCTATTCTATATTCGAGGAATGCTTGGTTAAGGTCCACAGTGTAACACGTGGCCCACCTATATTTTATATGTATAACGCATCCATATCCAACAAACCTATTGAAAATTTTTTCAATGATTTTATAATTTATGGTAGTCAAGATGTAATCCCACCTTTTTTTCGTTTTTCGATCATATACATATTTTTAATTTTTTTTACTAAAAGCAACTCTACATACGGCCAGGGTTGTATTTGTAGCGGGAAGCTAATTTTATTCAAAACACCTAACTGCTTTATAAAGTGACTGGTTCCAAAGAGACAGGTTTCAAAAGTAACTGGTTGAGAACAGTTTTCCAACTAAGCACTTTTGGAGGGCCGGGAAGAGGTCGCTGATGACGACCGGAAGAATGCGCAAATACAAACTGAAAACTATGCTCATTGTCTTTTTTGACGTCAAAGGTTTCATCCACCAAGAATTTGTTCCTCTGTCCCGGCACACACCGCCTTTCTTGTGAACAGTTACCTTACGGCTCAGATGTGGGCCCTCGGACTGGGATAAAAGGAAACTGGTCCAAAAGTAACTA